>NC_139145.1:14247901-14470401 GCF_964270905.1 Leucopleurus acutus
AGTACATCACTTTGTATAGTCGTCTTAGCATTTCATCTGGGTATTAGATATAAATATATGTACCACAACCTACTAGTACTGACATTTTATCACTTTGAGTAAAATGTGGAATACTTACTTCCATTTAGTTCTCTTTAACTTCTCCATATTTTAAATAAAATTTCCTTAAGTATTTCTTCTACCTATACTGAGCATCAAATGAGATAGAATTATAACTTTTGTTTAAATCATGAAAGATAATTTCAAAAACTTATGAGAAGGGCAATCTATTGTCTTTACTTGTGATCGATCTATTTTTTTCCTTCATTCTTGATGTTGTAAGATTCCTTTTATCATTTTCTTCCTGTTTTAACAATTTTCTTTAGCCATTCTTTAAGACTAAGTCAACTAGCAACATATTCTTAGTTTTTTTTCATCTGAGAATGTCTTCATTTCCTTCTCATTTCGAACATCTGATTCAATCCGGTGTTGGCATCAGTCAATTGCCTATTCTTAAATTGAAAATTGGATATTTTTAATACTACATTAGTAAATCTCAGATCCTAGTCAAAGATGCTTCTGTTTTATCAGGCAGTCACACTGTTTGGGTTTAGCACTCAGGTCCTCATCCACTTTTTACAGTAGTGGTTTCAAGAACTATTTAATTTTCAGACACTTCACTGTGCTGTTTTGGTCTGCTTGGTTTACTTGATGATGTTGGAGATTCTTACTCATCCCTTCTAGTGCTTCCTGTGCAAATAGAGATGCTTCCCTAAGTCAGACTTCCTGGTATCTCTAGGTGATGGAGGGGAGTCCCTGGCCCATAGAGAAAAAGAATGATTCCCCTGGCCTCTTGTCAGTGGAGGTTCCTGCTCAATCCTTTGGCTAGTACCACTTTGCCCACCTGATGTTGTCAGTGATGTGGGTGTGGAGTGAGCCTACTTGGGCCACATTCCTTTGCTGAGTAAGGGGGTGAATCATAAGATGCTTGGCTGCTATGTTGTTCCTCCAGACCTATGCCCCTAGTCAGTACATCTTCTTCTTTCAAATTTTCAGTGTTTCCTTATGGTTGCCTCATGCTATTTCCAGGGTTTGTAATTTTATTTAGATGGATGCTCAAGGCGAGATAAGTCTATGCTATCCTATCCAGACCCCCTTCTCTGGTGCTTACACCATCATTTCTTTTTTCATCTATTCAACCAACAAACATACATTAGGGTCTGTGCACTGATAAAAACCCCAGGGAATGTCAGAAAACAGCACATGGAGGCTAATTTCTGTCTGGTGAGGAGAGATGAGCAAAAACAAATGATCAAATAGAGGTCACCTGTGTAGAGAGTGCTCACCTTAGTGTCCCAAGTCATAAGAGTGGAGGTCAGACTAAATACTACTCAGGATTCCAGTTATTTCTGTTGAATCAACTTCCCTACTATCTATCCCCTTATTGCAGCCTTCTTCTTTTCTAGTTCTCTTCTTCTACTTGTATGACTTTAGTGCTGCCTAGTTTGCCATTCTACACCTGGCAGATTCCAATCATCCTTTTTCCATGCTGCTGCCTTGGAGTCTCTCTAAGATGCAGGTCTGGTTGTAACCTCCTCCTGCCAAAAGCCAGTAAACAACTCTACAGAGCTACAATTCCTTCAGTGGCTATGGGGAAACTGTCTACACCTTTATTTCAGTATATTCACAGTCTCCGCAATGGGAGAGGCCACAACAGTGAGGCCCGCGTACCGCAAAAAAAAAAAAAAAAAATCCCAGTGTTAGAGTGAAGTAAGTCAGAAAGAGAAAAACAAATACCGTATGCTAACACATATATATGTAATCTAAGGGAAAAAACAAAAAAAGGTCATGAAGAACCTAGGGGTAAGATGGGAATAAAGACACAGACCTACTAGAGCATGGACTTGAGGGTATGGGGAGGGGAAGGGTAAGCTGTGACAAAGTGAGAGTGTGGCATGGACATATATACACTACCAAACATAAAACAGATAGCTAGTGGGAAGCAGCCGCATAGCACAGGGAGATCAGCTAGGTGGTTTGTGACCACCTAGAGGGGTGGGATAGGGAGGGTGGGAGGGAGGGAGATGCAAGAGGGAAGAGATATGGGAACATATGTATATGTATAACTGATTCACTTTGTTATAAAGCAGAAACTAACACACCATTGTAAAGCAATTATACTCCAATAAAGATGTTAAAAAAAAAAAGAATAAATGGAGTCTACACAGACATAGAGAACAGACGTGTGGTTGACAAGAGGGAGGGGTGGAGGGGAGGGATGGTTTGCGAGTTTGGGACTAGCAGATGCAACCTATTATATATAGAATGGATAAACAACAACGTCCTATTGTATATTCAACATCCTGTAATAAACGATAATGGAAAAGGAAAAAAAAAATCCCAGTGTTGCAATTATAAGAGAAAAACATAAAATATATGAACTATTCACTGAAGACAAAAAGTGGTAAAAGATATGCCAGACAAATATTAACCAAAGGAGAACCATAATGTTAGTGTCAAATAATAAAATAAAAAGAGGTTTTAAGAAAAAAGCAGTATTAGAGATAATTATTCCATCAATATAAAAAGTTAATTCACTAGGAAAATATTTAAAAATTTAATGTATATGTACCTTATATCTTTAATATTCACAAAGCAAATATTGATACATATACAAGAAAAAATTGACATACTGTGCATTTCGAACCTGACTAAATAAGTAGACAAAATTAATGAGAATATAATATTTGAACTACAAATTAATAAGTTTGATCAAGTAGACATTCTTAGAATACTGATTCCTCAGAAAACATTATTTTGGAGCACACATGGACCATTCACAAACTTACACCATGTACAAGCACATAAAATGGTTTTCAGAAAATCTCAAATAATTGGTGTCATTCAGGCAATGTTCTCTAATCTAAATACAATATAATTAAGTTAACAATAATAAAAGTAGTGTAAACTTCTTATATATTTGAAAAATTTTAAACACACTTCTAAAATAACTGAGGACTCCAAGAAAAAATTATAATAGTACTTATAAAATTTTTAGAATTGAATGGTATTGAAATCACAATATATCATAATGTATGATATGGAGCTAATTTGGTTTGTGTCAAAGTTATATCCTTATATATTATTATTAGAAATGAAAAAGTTGAACATTTATCTGTTTGTCATTTATATTTAAATCATAATATACTGGAAGAGAATAGAAGGATAGAAATTATAAAGAGAAGGATTTGTAGAAATAAAAAGACAAATAGTACAGATTAATAAAGCTAAAGTTAGATGATTCAAAGTACTATTAAAATAGGTAAGCATCTGGCAACATCAATCAAGAATAAAAGAGAGGGCTTCCCTGGTGGCGCAGTGGTTGAGAGTCCGCCTGCCGATGCAGGGGACACGGGTTCATGCCCTGGTCCGGGAAGATCCCACATGCTGCGGAGCGGCTAGACCCGTGCGCCATGGCCGCTGAGCCCGCGCCTCCGGAGCCTGTGCTCCGCAACGGGAGAGGCCACAACAGTGAGAGGCCCGCGTACCGCAAAAAAAACAAAAAACAAAAAAACAGACAAGGGCTATTTGGAAAAGGAAAAGTATTGATCAACATTATTCAGAAACAAAAATATAAAAGTAATACAGAAATTTTGCAAACTCAAACCAAAGGGTACAAAAACCATAATGCATGATGACCAAATTGAGCTTCTCCTGGAATGAAAGATTAGGTCAATGTTGGAATACGTGTTAATGTAATTATTATCTTAATGAATTCAAGGAGTAAAACTATAATTTTTTAACAGATGTGAAAAACAAATAAATTTCAACATCCATCGATGATTTAAAATTTTAGTGAATCCAAAATAGAAGAAAATTGCTTATGAATCTAGAATTAAAAGAGAACCTCCTTAATCTGTTGAAAAAAAAAAACTTAGCAAACATCATGCAAATTGTATATCATCACAGCAAATACCACACATAATCAGGAACATAATAAAGATGATTGCATTAAATATAGCTCTCCAAAACTATACTGGAGTACTAGTCATTTCAATAAGGGATAAAATGGGAAAAAGTTATAACTTTAGAAAGGAATAAATAGAATGGCCGCTACACAGAAAATCTAGAAGAATCTACGGATGAATTCATCATATTCATGTGACTTAAGATTAATAACCCAAATAAACTGCACTTCTGTACAACAGCAAAGAAACAGCAAAGATAGAAAAACAAACATGCCATGTACAATATCAAAAGTGTGTAAATTAGGAATAAGTCCAATGAACTATTTGCAAACTTATTAAAGAACATTATGAAACTTTATTAGAAGACACTAAAGAAAACTGAAATAAGAGGAGAGACATAAAATCTTTCAGATAAAATATGTGTAATTTAAAGATATCATTTCTCCCAGAATTAATCTATACGTTCAAAACAATTTCTTTGAAAATCTCAGTGGAGTTTTCTTAGAACTTTGTAAGTGAATTTTTATGTGGTAGAGCAAATAGCCAGGAATTGACAAGACACAGCAGAATAAGAACAAGACTGGGAATCTTAGTCTCATATATATCAAGACATATCCCAGAACTGTGATGATTAAGCCAGCCAACATTTTGGGCGCAGAGATAGCCAAGTGGACCGATAGTAAAGAACAGAGAGCCAGGAAACAAATCCAAGGTTAAACAGAAACTTGATGTAGACAGAGTTGACATCGTGTGTTAAAACACAGTCCATTCACGAAGGACGTTGGCACAGTTGTTACCCAATTAGAAGAAACTGAAATTGACCCTGTACCTCATTTTACATAAAAAGATAAAATACACGTAGATCAAGATTTATACAGATCTACATGCTCACCAGCATCTGATGTCAATATTCCCGGATTCAGCTGTTCTAATAGCCCAATGAGTGAAACCATAGGCACCAAAAGCATAAAGTGCCACAGGTGGTCTTTAAAGATGGTGACATTGGAGGCTTCTAAACTCTCTGTTGCCAAATCTTGGCTCCCTGTGCACCCATGCTGAATAAAAATACGGAGACAGAGATTTGGAAGATAAGAAATAGAGAGGCTTTTAATTTTCTTTGCCAGGCAAAAGGAAGACACAGCAGGCTAGCACCTCAAGAACTGTGTCTCCCTGTCCTGGGGAATTACAGGGGGTCTTATGGGTGGAACTCTCTGTCCAGGGTAAGTGATAAGGGTCAAAGTGGTGAAGGTCTTGCATTCTGCTTCTTCTTCTTCTTGCAATATTTTAAAACAGTCACGTTGTAACAAGGAAGAGCTAAATCGGACTCCATGTTCGATCTGTTTCTTTGACTTTAACCTTTGCTTTTCCTTGCTTTTGTTATTTTAATCATACATAATGGCCTGCCTCAGGGACCCCTGCCCCTCTGCCTGAATGTTAAACTAAAGTGCCTCTGTTCAGCTCACAGTGAGATAATATGACCCCGCCCACCACTAGACGGCTGCAAGAAAGAAGAAATTAACACATCCCCTCCCCGAGGCTGGCCATGCTAGGGGATATTTGCAAAACTTATGGCCTTTTTACTTTACTTCATCTCCTTCCCCTCTCTGTGCTATAAAAGAAACTGGCATCCAAGCCCTGAAAAGATGGTTTTTCAGACATTAGTCTGCCATCTTCTCGGTCTGCCGGCTTTTCGCGTGGCGAGCAGAGAGAGCTTGGACTCGGTAACAACTGCTGGCATCAGGCAGCCTGGTGACTGGTTCCGTCATCTCTGCATTATGGGCCTTCGACCCTTTTCTGAAATGTAAACAGCTACAAGGGATGATTTGCTACAAAAGAATGCAGCGAGAGTAAATGCCAGGTGGATTGTACAATTCATATGGAGTCAGAGTAATTAGCTTTGTTTAGCTTTGTGAAGGACAAGTCTAGCTACAAGTGTTTGTTAGTAGTAACAGCTTAAGAATAACCAAGGTTGCTTAACTGTTTCAGGTCTGTTTCTGTTGTTTCCTCAGCCTACTCATTGTTTGCTTATTTTCCTTGTTTGTCAGAAAAGTCTCATTTCTATATTTGCTACAACGTCCCCAGCTCCCATGGACACACAAAAGAGGTAGTTATACATGAAGCAATCCCCTCTGAAAGAAATCCAGAAACTGGCTGAGTGACCCCTACACATTGGGCTAATGAGCAAATACCCACATCAAAACAGGTAGGAAAGGCTGGGACACACTCTTGCCAAAAACCCCACCCCTGGTACAGTGCCAAAAAGTCAGATCCCCACCCCCAATTCCCAGTTTCTGCCTGAAGAGTGAAGGGTTTGGAATACACAACTAGCACCTCAACTTTTAAGGCTCCCATCAGAGGGATCGGCCTCCAAAACACCTAGCTCTGCAAGTCATGGGGTTTGTGCAGATGAGACCCACAAACTACTATAGCAAACAAAGAAGCAGTTATTAATGGGAGCGAACACTTAACTGCAGCTATCATCCCAGCGCTCAGAGCTGAGGGAGCAGGAAAAAAGTGCCCATCTTCCAGTCTTTTCCTGAATGGAGTCTATCTGCACACTTTAAAAGCTGCTACCTGAGCATCAGCCTTCTAATTTAGCACACATCTCAAGGCTGATGCAATCCTCCTCAGAGACCAGGAAAGCCTGCAGGCACTCCCCATCACCCTCTCCCTCCTGCCCACCCCAAGTAGCTATTGTCCCACTGAAAGGAGTTTGTACACATGTCTCTGCCTCAGTTTTTGTGGCTGCTGCCCAAGGGGACATCTCCCTTGGTCACATGGCTCTGATAGCCAACAGGGCTTCCATTCAGGAGCCCCACAGACTATAACAAACAAAGAAGCAGTTCTTAACTGGCTTATTGTAGGGCTTATTGTAGAGGGAGCAGAAATTCCCAGAAAATCCCCGGTTTTTCCCTTAAAGGGATCTATTTGCATACTTCAAAAGTTGCTACCTGAGGGTCAGGCTTCTATTCAAGCTTGCATCTATGGGCTGACTGCAATCCTCCAGGGAGACAAGGGAAGTGTGGGAACATCCCCCTCGCCCTCTTTCTCTAGCTCACTCCAAGTCACCAGTATCTCCATGGAAGAATCTTATACACATGTCTGCTACCTGATCTTTTGCAGCTGCTGCCTGAGGGAAGTGCCCCTGGATCACTGGCTCTGATAGACAACAGGGCATACATTCAGGAGTCCCACAGGACTGTGGTCAAAAAGCAGTTCTTAATGGGCTTAGGAGCAACCATCCCATGGTTTTACACCCCAGCTCAACACAGAGGGAGCAGGTAAAAAAATCCTACCTCTTGGGCTTCCCTGGTGGCGCAGTGGTTGAGAGTCCGCCTGCCGATGCAGGGGACACGGGTTCGTGCCCCGGTCCGGGAAGATCCCACATGCCGCGGAGTGGCTGGGCCCGTGAGCCATGGCCACGGGGCCTGTGCTGTGCAATGGGAGAGGCAACAGCAGTGAGAGGCCCGCGTACCACAAAAAAAAAAACACCTTAATTTTATCAAAGTAATGCAGGCTCATGTTTAAAGAGTAAAATTGGACAAAAAACATAACAAAAAAACCATAGTCCTTTAACCTCCCTCCCTGCTTCATCTCTTCCCTAATCATCCTAGTTGTGTTGCCAGAGGGAGAACTTTGTGGCTTTTGGGTTTGGTTTTTCTGTAATTACTTCCTGACGTCTAAATTATGTAATACCACCAGTCCCTGTCTATTGACTCTGCTGGAAGAGATCAGGATTAAGTCGTTTACACTACCTTCTACCTCCTCACCCCTCTCCCCACGGGAATATTACAGTTTCATTTCCTCCCATACACACATTCACATTTTTGAACAATAATCTTTCAACTAAGAAAGTAAAAGAAGATCTTCAGAAATGAAGGAAATCAGAGAAATTTCACTATCGAAGGACATTTATGGAAATAAAATACTGGAGGATATTTCAAGCAAGATGAAGCCAGGGAAAGATAAAGTAGATGAGACATGTAACACAAGAAACAGTGATGTGCAATAAAATTGCCAAAAGTTGTGGTTGTTACTGTAATTGCTGCTAATGCACTCATGATTTTTTAATGTAATTTTTAGAAAATAGTTCCTAAAATAGAAGAAGGAAAAACTGTACTTGAAACCATCTGAAACAAAACTTCCAGATTATTTCAATCAAACCTGGGAGTTTGGAGGGGGATGAGTAGAAAGGAAAAGAAGAGAGGTAAAGCGCGCCCAATATTTTGTCTCATTCAGAAGTTACCAGCACTTCTAGACACTGAGGGAAAAAATACAGGCTTATACATTTTTAAGAGTAGTTACAAATAGAAATAGGTTCTAGAACCTTGAAACCACTAGAGGGGGCACAAAGAAAGAAAACTGTATAATCCAACCAGTCAGGAAAGAAAATACACAAGAAGAAAGCATGTCTCATAGGAACATAAGGTAAAGGGACAAGAATAAGTCAAAGAAAATCAGTAGCCACAATAAATGTGACAAATTAAGTTCTCTTATTAAAATACAGAGACTTCATCTTGTGGCATACACATTATCCATTGTTTGTGTTCTAACTTTGTTTATGGTATCTTTCATCTTAGAGTGATATAAAATTTTAATGTAGATAAATATGCTAATAATTTATTTTATAGTTTCTGGGGTCTGTTTCATGTTTTGAATATAAATATGATTTTAAAGGCATAAATATTTAAATAGAAAGAAAAATTTATTTCTTGCAAATGATAAAGTTGTCTACCTAGAAAACCCAAGAGAATCCACTGAAAAATTATTTGAACTGATGAGAGAGCTTTAAAGGGTGGTCAGGTGCAAGATATAAACAAGAAGACAATGATTTTTCGCCATACTCTAATAATAAGGAATAAAAACACTTTTTAAAATCCCTTTCATGATAGCCACACAATCTATGAAATAAAATCTAGGAGAAAAAGTTTTAACAATGTGCCTGAAGAAGCAAACAAAAAGACTACACTAAAGGACAAAAAGTGGACAATATTCTTGGATGGAAAATTAACATATAATAAAGATGTCAGTCATTCTAACCCAAATCCCAGGATGTTTATTTTGAAAAATAGAGAAGACGATTCTGAAGTCCATATGGAGAAGCAAATATGTAAATATACTTCAGACACTTTGAAAAAGGAAGCAAAGGGCTTCCCTGGTGGTGCAGTGGTTGAGAGTCCGCCTGCCGATGCAGGGAATGCGGGTTCGTGCCCCGGTCCGGGAAGATTCCACATACCGCAGAGCGGCTGGGCCCATGAACCGTGGCCACTGAGCCTGCACGTCCGGAGCCTGTGCTCCACAACGGGAGAGGCCACAGCAGTGAGAGGCCCGCGTACCGCAAAAAAAAAAAAAAAAAAAAAAAATTATATTGATATTCAAAACATGAAACAGACCCCAGGAGCTATAAAATATTGACATATTTATCTACATTAGAACTTTACATCTCTCTAAGATGAAAGATGCCATAAGTAAAGTTAAAACAGAAACAATGGGTAAAATTATTCTAATCAGTATACAAAATATCTAAACACCTACAAATTGATAGGAAAAGGTAAGCAATCCAATATAAACGAGACAGAACAGACAACTCACAGCCCTGAAATACAAGTAGACCATAAACATGAACGAGAGATAGGAAAAGACACACTAAAATAAATTTAGCAAAATGCAAGAGACGTATGACTTCAGCATTTATTAAAAGTGTGCACAGGGATGGGCACCATTACACCCTGCTGCTAAAAGTGGCAATAGGTGTAACATTTTTGGAGGGTAGTCATCAAACCCTTAAAGGCATGTTCTCTGTTATCCAGAAATCCCCTTCCGTTCTAAGGAAATCATTACACAAATGCACAGAACACAGTCAGTGCAGCTTTCTCTGTGTGTAATAATGAATTTCTGCCCTTCAGAAGCCAAGACAGACAAGACAGAAAAGGTGCACAGAGCAACAGGAGTGGGATAATGGGAAGCATCGCCCTTGCGGGCTTGAAAGCCAAGTCTGAACAGAGATAACTGGGTCCGTGACCAGCTCTCGGCCTCACCTGGGGCAGATTCTCAGAACTGCACCCAGGCCATAGGGTGTGCACCTCCCAAGGGATGTGGTGTCGTGGAAACTCTGCCTTCCTGTTACACTGGTGGAGTCACTCACACACTTCACAGCTTGGTTCTGGATTGTGCAATGAGGGGCTCGGGAGAGGTGATCTCTAAGGTATTCTGTCTCCTACACGCTGTGGAGGAACTTACCTCTAATTTTAGTCTTTTTGTTCCCTCCTCCATTTTCCTTCCTGGGGTCTGCTTAGGAGTTGGTGTGTTGTCCCAGCTGTGGGACAAACATTTTAGTAGTCACCGGAAGAGGTCAACTCTGAACGATATCCCCCTTTCCCCCCCCCCCTCAGGCAGTTCTCAACAGGATCCGCATTCAGCTGGTGGCTTCTTTACAACCAATTTTCATTCTATATGGTTTTGCACATTGTAAGAGGATGCTGGCTAATTCTTTATCGGAAAGGAATTCCTCTGAGGCTGGAGTGCCCAATGCTGATGCCTTTGGGCAATACTCTTCAAGTCACCCCAGAAATGCCTGCTGACCTTGGAGACTGGTGATTGGGCAGTGGAAGGGTGTGTGCAGCGCTTGCAGCCCTTTACACCTCCCAGGACCCAGCTAAAGATGAGCGCCTGCAGTTCAGAGAACAGGTAGCGTGCTTCTCCCTCTCTCTCAATGCATGTGTGCACTTCACCGTCTGTGTGACAGAAGCACAATGGTGGGTGCCCTGCCAGCTGACGGGCACAGGACTTTCAGTCTGAGTTTCTTGGAAAACAACAAAAGAAGGTGTGTACTGAGGAAAGCTCAGGAGGCCACGCTTTGGGCTGGGGGAAGGTTGGTAAGAAATTAGCAAATCTGGGCTTCCCTGGTGGTGCAGTGGTTGAGAGTCCGCCTGCCGATGCAGGGGACACGGGTTCGTGCCCCGGTCCGGGAAGATCCCGCATGCCGGAGCGGCTGCGCCCATGAGCCATGGCCGCTGAGCCTGCACGTCCGAAGCCTGTGCTCCGCAACGGGAGAGGCCACAACAGTGAGAGGCCCGCGTACCGCAAAAGAAAAAAAAAAAAAAAAGAAAGAAATTAGCAAATCTTTCTGCCCCTGAGCAGTGCAGAGCAAAAACCATCTCCCTTAATGACCGTCTCCTCTTTTGTGTATCAACTTATGCGATTAGCTAGTATCCTTCATGAGGAGGAATCTCTGCTGGTACCCAAGAATATGCCAAGGGTCAAGGAGACTTGGCACTGAACACCGAGAGCCAGAATTGTAGATGAAAAGAAAATATAGTCACATAAAGACATTTGTAAATGTGGCCCCATTAGACATTTATACAAGTTCAAACTGTATGGGGCAACTTGAAGAGTGAGAAGGAGGAAGTGTGTGCACAGAGAGAGGTGGAGGAATTCATCCATGAAGACATTGGAAGAAGTTTTTAGCAGGAACTTGGGGAAAGAGAGTGGCAGAGAGAAGAGGTGGGTAGGACGCCGGGTGTAAATGCATGGGGGTGAAAGTGACCACCGTGCGTGCTTGACTCGTAAAGATTAGGGGCCAAGAATAAAAAGAAAGAAGGTTGCAAAAGCTAGAATGAGTACTGAGAGGTAGAGAGAGGGGTGATACAAATTTCTGCATGGACTCTGAAGATGAAGGAAAACATGTTATGTATTCTCAAACTCAGGAGAGATGACTCTCCCCCAAACCTGCATCTGTGCTCACAAGCTTATCTTAAGCTACTCTTACCGCCATTTCTTTTGCTATTTTTCCTTAGCAGAAGAGAATGATTAATTCATATACTTGAGAGTTTGGCATTACTTTTTTTTTTTTTTCTGTACGTGGGCCTCTCACTGTTGTGGCCTCTCCCACTGCGGAGCACAGGCTCCGAACGCGCAGGCTCAGCGGCCATGGCTCACGGACCCAGCCGCTCTGCGGCATGTGGGATATTCCCGGACCGGGGCACGAACCCGTGTCCCCTGCATCGGCAGGCGGACTCTCAACCACTGCGCCACCAGGGAAGCCCTATTGTGTCAATTTTATGTTTAATCTGTCCCTGAGCACCCCTCTCTCTCCCCAGCCCCAGGGACCTGAGCTCACCATCTGAGCTCACCACTCAGCCCCCTTTGCTGTCCTGGGATGTGTCTATGCACGCATAAGCCTGGATGCATGCACCAGCCTGCCTGAATATGAAGCATTACCTTCAAATTGGTGCCCCAAAGCTCACTGTTTTCACCTCCATCCACTAACCCAGAACACTAGCACTTGCACAGACCCCTCCCCAAACAGGTATTTCTGGGAGTCTTCCATGTGCTTGAGTTACCCCGTGTCACAGATCTGACTTGTCCCCTAGGAAGGATGTCAGTGTCGGGGTACAGCCAGGTGGCTGGCACTTTGGTCCACTGTGCTTCTCTCCCACTAATACCACAGTTGCACAGTGGCATATGGCAAAATGAGGTGAGGTGAGGTAGTCATTGCTTCTTATTTTTTGATTTCCACTCCATTAGAGAAATCCCAGTACAGCACCCCACTGTATTTCCAAGCTGTATGTGAACAGCTCTTGCAGGTTTTACTTATGGCAAAGTTACCGGGTTATTTTTCTTACTGTCCTTACCCTGCAGAGGAGGGTATAGCTGGGTAAGAGTTGAGCACCAGACCTTTCCTAACCCTTAGTTAGTGGATATTCCTGTCTTGTCTCTGTATCTTTTGCTATGATGGTAAAGAGAGAGGGGCTAGCCAGGCATGGCCATCCTGCCTCCCTGGAGCCCCAGATATCCCGGGCAGCCAGCTGGAGCGATTTTTCCCTGCTCTGAGCCTCTGTAGTTTGCAGTCTCTATAAATCTCCCAGATAGATACCTTTCCCCTCCTTCTAAGACCTTGGAGGGACACTTTCCATGGAAATTCAATTCATGGTTTTCCTCACACAGGCAGGATGTGACAGCGACTTCCTCGTTTTGTTCTATCTATCTTGGTTTTTATAGCAAAGGGCAGAGCAAGCAGTGTTGTGTCTTAAGGTGGAAGGTGGGTGGGTAATTTTGTCAAAGATGAGCTGGTTCCCCTCAGCTGAACTGCCAGCCCATGTCTAGGAGACCTTAGCATCTGGAATCTGAATACTTCACAACTGTCTGCCTTGCAGGGAAATTGAGATCACCAGGATTCATCTGCCATTTTGGACCCTTCGCTGCTGCTTGCCAGGTATGTGCCTCATTCTCAATGCCTGTCGAACCCTCCACCTTTCAGAAATGGGAGGCAGAAATGAGGGCTTAGGAGAGAGTGCAAGGTGGGTTGGCCCCATCTTATCAGCTGAACCTGGCTGCAGGATAGGGATGTCAGTGTGACCAAGGGGAGATGCCCATTTAGGCAGCCCCACTTGAAGAGGAAGGACTCTGACACATCGCATTTCCCCCTCAAGCCATGCGAAGCCTCAAAGAGGGTCCCTCCTTGGGACAATTCATCTCCTGTAGAGACAAGGGGTGGAAACCCTCTTGTGGACCTATTGAAATAAAAACCAAAGCAAGCCAGTGAGCATTAATTGACAGCTTGTGAAAGGCAGAGCATTGCAGCAGGTGCTAGAAGGGGAGCGGGGTGCAAGAGTGCAAAAGCCCTATGCCTGGGGGCTCGTAGCTTAGGATACAGAGAACGGGAGAAGGGCAAAGCACACGCAGCCCAAGCTTACAAATCAGCAAAAGCAGAATACAGTCATCTTTAAACGGGCTTCCCTGGTGGCGCGGTGGTTGAGAGTCCGCCTGCCGATGCCGGGGACACGGGTTCATGCCCCGGTCTGGGAAGATCCCACATGCCGCGGAGCGGCTGGGCCCGTGAGCCATGGCCGCTGAGCCTGTGCGTCCGGAGCCTGTGCTTCGCAACGGGAGAGGCCACAACAGTGAGAGGCCCGCGTACAGCAAAAAAAAAAAAAAAAAAAAAAAAAAACTTTAAAGAGAAATTCAAGAGCTGCAGGACTGGAAATCAGGGGAACATAAATGTTGTTTAGGAATTGGGGATGCAGGAGGAGAAAACTGGAATGGAGTTGGAGTGAGGCTAGGCAAAAAATGAGAAGGAAAGAAGAAGGAAGAGGAAAGATAGGCTTGGGTGGAAGGTAGCCGCATTTCAGCAGCATTTCTTTGGCGTAGGTGTGCACGACCTTTATTCCTCCTTGCGTCTTCAGAGGCTCCCTGGAGAGCAGGAAGCGTGTACCCCACCAGCAAAGCTTAGCTCCAGCCTGAGACCCCCTTTCTGGCTGTCCTTACCCTCACTGGGTCCTCTCTCTTCCCCAAATATGCAACGTGGCCAGTCTCAACTTTCCCCAGCAAAACCTCCCCATTCTTTTTCTTTTCAGAAAAAGAATCTGAAATCTATTTACACTGTGATGCGAATAGCTGAAATCAGAAAGTGTTTCCCTTCAGAGGGGTAAGGATCAGAGACTTTCAACTGCAAAGGGAGGTTGGAAAAGGCAAACTTCAGGTAGCAACTGGGGAGTAGGGTGCTCTTTAGATCAGGAAGGGGCATTCAGCCCTTCTGAAGTCCCTTCAAGAATTTGCCAGACTGTCTCCCTCCTATTAAAATCTTTAAAGTCAGGTCCTTGAGTGTTGGAAGGAAAGGTGCCACAAGGCATTACCTCCTGCTAGAGAAGATGCTGTTGATAAGGTCTAAGGGAAACTCCGGTTTTGAGTTGTTTTATCAGAAGTGGATTTTTAAATTTTTGTGCATTTGTTGGTTGGTTAGTCTTGTGGCTGACATATGGGGACTCAAGCCACTTCTTCAGTGCATGTGAGATGCTGTCAGGGTGAGCACTGCAGTCTGTGACCAGGCGATTCCTAACGGGGGTCACAGTTTGGGGGACAGGAAAACTGAGGGCGCACCCAACTTTGACACACGACAGCTGGTGAGGAACCTGTATCAAGAGAAGGGCAGAGCTTGGGAGGAGCTCCCACTCCACCACCTTCTAGCCGTGTGTGCAGGGCAAGTCACTTGGCCTCCCTGCACCTCAGTTTCCGTGCCTGTAATTTGGTCCTATAATAATAGTGACAATACGTGTGATATAGGTAAGTACTTGGTAGATAGTAAGCGCTCGATTTATATTAGTTTTTATTACTGTGGGCACATGCATGTGTATATGTGTGTTTGTGACCTCTTCCCCCTGCAACCTCAGTGACTGAAATCCCATGAATGTATCACAGCAGAGAACTGCCATCCTGATAGTAATTCCAGTGTCTGGAACACGCTGACTGACAGGTGGCAGCCTCCCCCTGCCTGGGAATATTGGAGCACGTGCTCCTGCTGTGGGGTGCCCCTGCCCCCTGCTGTGGGCCTGTCTAATGCCCCATTGCTGCCTTGGGAAGGACTCAGGTTAGCACCTAGCACAAGTATTGACCAATTCCTCAGAGTCTGGCCGATCCAGAAACGCTCTCTGAGCCCCTCTTGTTTGGGAAGGCATTAGCTGGTGCTGATATACCCTCATAGCTTCACCCCATGGGGCTTTATGTCCTTTGCTGCCAGTTCTAGGCCTGTCACAGACACATTCCTGCCATCAGCCGAAAGGGCCAGAGGCTGGACTGTCCAGCCTGAGCCTGGACCCTGGCCCAAGGTCTCTGTTCTGCTGGTTATTGTGTGAATAATGATTCCAGTAGCTGCTGGCTCTCAGCCAGGCACACTTCAGAGGGGACTCCTATCTCCTCCCTGAGGGGTCCCTTCTGAAACATGAATGGAGCCCCCCCAGCTTGCCCCTCTGTCTTCCCACCTGCGTGTGGAAGGGCAGGGCCCGCAGACCCTGGCCCACTCGACTCATAGGCCATTGCCCCTCCCTCCTGCTGTAGTCGTGTCAGCCAATGCCCTTCCAGCACAGGGGTCAGTCAGGGAGCCTCCCTTCCATTAACTCACCTGCACACCTCCTTAGACTAGTCTTCTGCTGCACGACCAGCAGCTTTTTAAGTCCTTCATCTACTGTAAGCTTTCTTTTTTTATTGTTAACAATTTTAGTTTAAGAATTTTGTCAATTTAGGTAAATAAATCAATTGAAAAACAGATTAAAGGAAATAAAGAAGAAAAAAATATACGACCACCTGAATAGTTGCAGAAAAATAATTTACTAAAAGCTAATACTTTTTTCTCTCAGCTTTATGAAGTATGACTGACAAATAAAAATTGTATATATTTAAAGTATACAATGTGATATTTTGATATGTGCATTCATTGTGAAATGATTATCACATTCAAGCTAATTAACATATCCATCGTCTCACATAGCTACCTTTTTTTGTGTGTGGTGAGAACACTAAAAATTTATTCTTAGAAAAATTTAAGTATACCATACAGTAGTATTAATTATGATCACCATGCTGTACATTAGCTTATTAGAACTTATTCATCTTATAACTGAAAGTTTGTACCATTTGACCAATATTTACTCCATTTCCCCCTCCCCTTCCCAGCCCCTGGTAACCAACATTCTACTCTTTTTGAGTTCAACTTTTTTTTTTTTTTTTTACTGTAAGCTTTTATATATAGAATGGATAAACAAGGTCCTACTGTAGAGCACAGAGACCTATATTCAATATCCTATGATAAACCATAATGGAAACAAATATTAAAAAAATATATGTGTGTATAACTGAATCACTTTGCTGTACAGAAGTAATTAACACAACATTGTAACTCAACTACACTTCAATAAAAAAATAAAGTCCTCCATCTACATCCCGCTAGCGATAGTGTGGCTGGGACTCTGCAGCCACAGGACCCCAGGGACACGTGCCACCTCGCAGGTCTGTGGGAAAAGGAAAACCAAACAGTGGAGTGGGGTGGCAGACGGAGGGAGGAGGGAGACTGGGGGAGCTGGAGAGTAGAAACTGCATAGGGCTTTCTGCTCTGGGGGTGCTATGATGGCATGAAAGGAGAGGGAGGCAGCCTCTGGAAGAAGATGGAGGCAGAGAGAGGAGCTGACTTTTTTTTTTTAATATTTATTTATTTGTTTGGCTCCAGATCTTAGTCGCTGCACGCGGGATCTTTGTTGCCGCATGCGAGATCTTCGTTAGGGGCATGCGGAATCTTTTTAGTTGTGGCATGTGGGATCTTTTAGTTGTGGCATGAGAGAGTTTAGTGTGGCATGCAGGCGGGATATAGTTGCCTGACCAGGGATCAAACCGGGGGGCCCCTGCATTGGAAGCGTGGAGTCTTAACCACTGGACCACCAGGGAAGTCCCTGACTTTTCTTTAGAGAGCACCCATGCCACCCATAGGAGGCTTAAGCTTAACAACCCTCTGAGTTGGACTGGTTTCTTCCATTGTTTAAGCAAAGAAATTAAGGTTCAGCAAGTTCCATAATCTGTCTAAAGTCTCACAACTAAATAGAGGAGAAATGTGGAGAGGCTTATATATCTCCCAAGATGTACAGCTGCCCAGGCTCGCTGGTTCTCAAGCTGTGAGGCATTACTTCAGGTCCCAAAGGGGCATCAGGAGTGAAGAGACAACAGCCCTTGCCTGAGGCTGGGTCTCCAGTGCCCCAGATGAGGCACGGGGAGGGCTAGATGGGACGGTACCATCACTATGGTCTCAAAGATGCTACTGACTCAGTGACAGTCACCAGCTGACCTCCTGGGAGCTCCACCTGAAGCCTCAGGGATGGAAGAAGGTGTCCTAGATGTGGTTGGAGTTAAAAGGCAGCCAGGCATGCATCCTACTTTGGAAAGATTAGAACTCTGTGTTTGTTCCTCTGTTTTGTGGACCTGATGTTCCAGGTCAAAGGGAACTGGGAGCAAGGCTGGGCAGAGAGAAGGAAAATGCATCTGGGAATCCTCATAGGTTTCCCTTTGTTTGGGCAAAGTCACTAAATCCTAGCTCAGCCCCAACACAATGCATGGCTCTGTTCCTGGCTGTAAACAATGCGAAGCTCAGAAGCTGCTTCCTCTGAGACCCTTTGGCCTTGTCCTCTCTCAGCTCTGTGAGTCCAAGCAAGGCCAACAATGCCATAAGCAGTGCCGCCTGTTAAAATTAGAAGCAACTCTCACATCTGGCTATGATTGAAAAGAAGCCAGGCACTGGAGCCTGCGAGAACCAGACAAAAAATAATTGAGGCAGTGACAGACGTCAGGCCTGATGCACGGAGTTCCAGCTCTCCTGCGTCACTCCAGTACCTCTTTGCCCTTTCCAGGTGGCCCCCACTGCTGAGGAAAAGTGATGGATTTCCCAGTCTCCCTGGACTCCTGCCAGCGAGTACGTCTTCCCAGCAGTCTCTCCTTCCTCACTCACCTCCTCCTCCTGCTTCAGCCCTGGGAGATGCACTCAGGTAACCTGTCTAATCTGCAGCCCAGACAGCCAGGACGTGAGCACCTCAGCTTCTGCCCACCCCTCCTGCAGGTGATTCCAGGGCTGAGATCTTGTAGCCTGGTACCAGGCTGTGCCAGGGGCTAAAATATAAGATTTCCATCCCAGTTGGTAAACAGCCACGCCCCCAAACACCATCCAGCCCCACAGTGCTCCCCCACCATCCCTGCAGCCACCCACAACTCCACAGCTCACAAGCATGGCAGAAGGCATAGCAGCAGGGTGCCAGGAGATTCTTATTGGTCTGTGCTTAGGATGAACCAGTTGGAAAATATTTTTAACTCCTCTCCTGCATATAAACCATAGCTTTTGAATGGCAGGGAGGATCCTAATCTTACCATCTCTCATGAAAGAAGCAACTAACAGAGAGTGTAAACTAGTTACGCAAATACAATTCCCTAATTCCCTGAGCTGGAAACCAGGGATACCAAGGTGACTAGGCACAGCCCAGATCCTCAGTCATTCAAGGGAGGGGGACAGACGTGACATACACGGCTGTCCAGCTGTGTGACCAGAGCTGCAAGAGAAATGTACCCAAGGATTTGGGAGCATAACTAAGAAACCAGTTTGTTTTTTCCAGAAAGCCATGAAGGGCCATGGAAAAGAGGTATTATTTGAGTAGAGCCTTCCAGGATGCACATTCTCCAGAAGATGACAGATGGAGAGTAAACTGAGGCAGGCTGTGCCCAGGAAGAGGGCCAGGCGTCAGGCACAGGGGCAGGGACAGCTGGAGAGAAACTGGAGAGGGAAGCTGGTAGGGATGGTATCAGGGCTACACCCAGTGGGCAATAGGGGTTCTCAAATGGAGTGAAGAAAGGTGCCCCCATGCTATATGGGCAAAGTGAAGGATGGGAGAGATTCATAAAGGAAGAATTTAGGGTGGGATTAAGCTGAGCTTTGAAAGAAGGAAAGGAGGTGTACAGAAGCCAGAAAAATGAATGAAGTCATGCTGGGTAGAGAGGCACTGCAGCAGGAATAGCAACTCTCATGGAAATTGCAGAAAACAGGGAGTAGAGGAGCCATACAGAGACATCACTGCAGAGAACAATCAAATGAAAGATCCAGATAAATTAAAATCTTGAAAGCAGGGTTTGGCCTTCAATAGGAAAACCCATGAAACAAGGAGCCCCCCCCCCAGATTACTTTAATACCCTTTGTTATTACAGAAGCTGTCCATGTGCATTATACAATGTTAGAAAATCAGACAAAGCAAAAATAAGAAAACATCTATTCCCACCAGGTAGAAATTATCACTACCAATAATTTGGTCTATTTCCCTTCAGGTCTTTTATTCTGCACATTTATGCAAATATGTCAAATTTTTAATCAAATAAGAGGATAGTGTACATATGGTTTTGAAACTTGCTTTTTTTTTTTTTTTTGCCAAAGATTCCATTTAATTTAATGCCCCGGCCATATTTACATAACTGTCCCCCAAATAATATTTGCAGTTGGTAGGTTCAAACCAGCTACCAGTCCAGCACCACACATTTGTATCTGGTTGTAATGTTCCTTGTGTATTTTTTAATGTGGCACACTCAACTTTTTCATGACAATTACTTGCTCAAGCAACCGGACCGGTCATCCTGTAGAGCGTCTCACCTTTGTCATTTGAATGGTTTACTGCAAAAAATCATATTTGAGGAGTGCTGATTTGGGCCATTGTCTGGGTTCTCGTCCTAGAGGAATTCAGGGTGGTAGGCCATGGGGAACCCATTCTGGCACACGTCGGGGATGAGGTGGAATTCTCGTGCCACCTGTCGCCGTACCGGGACGCCGAGCACATGGAGATCCGCTGGTTCCGGAGCCGGACCTCTGACGTGGTGCACCTGTACCGGGAACGGCAGGAGTTCTATGGCCAGCAGATGGCGCAGTTCCAGAACAGGACCGAACTCGTCACGGACGAGATCGCTGATGGCAGCGTGGCCCTGAGGCTCCACCCCGTGGTTCCCGCCGACGAGGGTCCATACGGGTGCCGCTTCCTCTCCAGCGACTTCACTGGGGAAGCAGTCTGGGAGCTGGAGGTGGCAGGTGCGTGACCTGGTCAAGCCCCAACAGAGAGGAGAAAATGGTCCATTTGGAAACAGGTCAAGAGTAGATAGAAAAGAACAGAGAAAGGGAAAATATCTCTAATTTTAAAAAGAAAGATTCATTAGAAAATGAACAAAAAAATGCACACAAAAAAGATACACAAATGGCCCTGAAACATAAGAAAAGATGATTACTTTTACTCATAGTGAGAAAAAGGCAAATTAAAGCTACGGAGATACAATTTTTTACCCATCAGATTGGCAAACATTCAACATTTGTATCACACACTCTTGGTGGAGGTGTAGGGAAGCAGGCCCCCTCCTACCTTTATTTATTTATTTATTTATTTATGGCTGCATTGGATCTTCCTTGCTGCGCGTGGGCTTTCTCTAGCTGCGGGGAGCGGGGGCTAGTCTTCGTTGCGGTGCACGGGCTTCTCATTGCGGTGGCTCCTCGTTGCGGAGCGCGGGCTCTAGGCGCGTGGGCTTCAGTAGCTGTAGCACATGGGCTTCAGTAGTTGTGGCACGTAAGCTCTAGAGCACAGGCTCAGTAGTTGTGGCACATGGGCTTAGTTGCTCCGCAGCATGTGGGATCTTCCTGGACCAGGGCTCGAACCCATGTTCCCTGAACTGGCAGGCGGATTCTTAACCACTGTGCCACCAGGGAAGTCCCCACTTTTTTTTTTTTTTTTTTTTTTTTGCGGTACGTGGGCCTCTCACCGTTGTGGCCTCTCCCGTTGCGAACCACAGGCTCCGACGCACAGGCCTAGCCGCTTCACGGCATGTGGGATCTTCCCGGACCGGGGCACGAACCCGTGTCCCCTGCATCGGCAGGCGGACTCCCAAACACTGCGCCACCAGGGAAACCCCTGGGGCTTTTTTGATCTACTGTTTTTTACAGTATTGATGTTTAAACCATCTTAATGTTTTGCATATTCAAAATATAAAGCTAGCTTACTTGGATAGAGAGATAAAGAAGTATATATGACAAAGCCACTTGAGTGCCAGTGGGATTCAAGAGAGAGAAAAGACAATCTATTGAAACTTGGGGTGGGATTACTCTTCATTCTAGGGGGACTGTCCCTTGCATTATATGACTAAGTATTAGTAGCCCTTCCCTATTTTAAAATGCCCTTCAGAGGTAGTGCTGTCCCCACATGCCACCGGTGATTTAGCCTGTCATTTACAGTCCGCTGGTGGAGGGCTGCCAGCCTGCAAGCGTGTTAAGAGCAGTCACAGTCACGATGCCTTATGGTGACTGCAGATGGTGAATGGTGGCATGAACTTCGCATACAACTTCTGGGAAGGAGCCTCATCATTCCCACTCTTCCTGCCTCTCTCAGGGCTGGGCTCGGACCCTCACATCTCCCTTGAGGGCTTCAAGCAGGGAGGCATTCAGCTGAGGTGCAGCTCCAGTGGCTGGTACCCCAAGCCACAGTCTCAGTGGACAGACCATCAGGGACGATGCCTGCCTCCAGAGACCGAAGTCATCGTCAAGGATGCCCAAGGCCTGTTCAGTCTGGAAACCTCTGTGGTCGTCCAAGGGGGGGCCCACAGCAATGTGTCCTGCTCCATCCAGAACCCCCTCCTGGGCCAGAAGAAAGAGTTCGTGGTCCAGATAGCAGGTCAGTGGGTGCCAGTGCACCATCATCTTCCTAGTCTTCAAGTTCTCCATGTCCTTTATCCCAGAGACCATCTATTGGGACACAGTGGCACTGGAGCCTGGCTGTGTATGGGGGGGGGGCTAAACCTGGCACCTTGAAAGTCAGCCGTAATATCAGGAACCTACTGAGTGTACAACTGACAACCCAAACAGTAACTGGGGGAGGTCCCAGAAAGCCAACATTATGAACCGAAGACCAGGCCCTAAAATCCAGAAACTCTAGTTATTAGAGGGCATCATGAGAGCCCATGTGTTCCTAATTTCATCCCTCAAACAATATTTATCGATCACCCACAATGTTCCCCAAACCCTTGGCCTCAGGTCCACATTCCAGCAGGGGAAACAGATACACAAAAGAATAAATTACAGCACATGTTAGAAGATGTTATCTGAGACAGAGAAACATGAAGCAGGGAAGCAGGCTAAGGGGGGTGGAGTGTATATATGGATTTAAAAGTGGTGGATCAGGCACGAAGACCGTTAGGCACTGAGTTTAAAGGAAGACCATTATATAGGATCAAAGTTTTATCGTGAGGCACCCATTTGAAGGATTTAACGTTCGTGGCTCTAATTGTTTTAAGTCTTGAGGATAAACCCAACCTATGGGCCATGTTTCACATTGGTCCAAATCAATAGTGATATTACCATAACAGAAAGAAATCTCACCCTTATAAGCGATAACTTGTCCTCAGGTAAGAGGACCTGATAAGCACCGTGTGTCACACATAGTTCACCCGAAATTTACCTGGTAACTGGGTAAGGAGTAACATCTGTGTTCGCTAATTGTCTTTATCCAAAGGAGAAATAAGATATCTCTTATCTCTATGACAAGCACATAATTACAACTTGGAGCCAGGTGCCTAAGTGAAACTCCCAGCAGGCCTGGAGATAGGGGTACTTTCTCCTTGATGTTTCCATTTCAAGGAGATGGCTGTAGCTCCTTAAGAGAAACATTCCTGGGTTTTAAAATTGGCAAGCGGCTTATTTAACTTTCAAAAAGATTTGTATACATCTTGAGGGGATAGAGAAAGAATTTACAAATTTTCTAAAGG
Source organism: Leucopleurus acutus (assembly GCF_964270905.1). Lineage (NCBI taxonomy): Eukaryota > Metazoa > Chordata > Mammalia > Artiodactyla > Delphinidae > Leucopleurus > Leucopleurus acutus. The sequence goes on from NC_139145.1 coordinate 14,270,932, forward strand.
AAATACTCTAAGAGAAGGGAAAGGGGAATCTCCCTCCGTTTCTGCACCAGGGGAAATCCAGTTTTTAAATTTGTGTTTACCCTTGACAAAGGGTGTGGGTCACGTGGATATCTGCAAGGAGGCCATTCAGGTAGAGGCCATTCAAGTGCAAAGGTCCTGAGATGGAAATGTGTGTAGCTATCTGAGGAGCTGGAAAGATGCAGGAGAGACTGGAGATTGGAGGTCAGGGAGGCATAGGACCCTGAGCCCTTTAACCCCTAAGTCAGTGCTTCAAAAACACCTGTGGTGAAGGACTAATCCTTTGTAGCTCAATACTTTTCACCAAGACAATAAAAATGCACTGCTAGAAAAATAAAATTAAAAACTGAAAGAACACATTATGCTAAATGAAATAAGCCAGACACAAAAGGACAAATATTGTATGATTCTCTTTATATGAGGTACACAGAAGAGTCCATGGATAGAGAGGGTAAGTAGAATAGATGTGTTACCAGGGGCTGGGGGGTGTGGGGGGTGTGGGGAGTCAGTGTTTAACGGGTATAGAGTCTCAGTTTGGGAAGATGAAAAAAGTTCTGGTGGTGATGGTTGCACAACAATGTTAATATACTTGAGGCTGCTGACCTATAAGCTTAAAACGGTTAAGATAGTCAATTTTATGTTATGTATATTTTACTACGATAAAAAAATTTAAAGACCACTGAGATAACAGCACCAATTTCTTATTATCTTCAACAGACACAAAATTATTCTATTAAATTGCCGCAAGAGTTACTAAAGGGTTGCTCTCTATTTTGCATTCATTTCTTTACTGTCCAGCCACTGTCCTTGCGAACCCTGAGCCACATTGTGCCTCTGGGCAGATCCTCCCTAGGAAGCCTGGAGAGGGAAGAGAAGAACTGTCAGTCAGCTGTCAAAGCTTTGCTAACAGTTCTTCCAAAGGTGTGATGAGAAGTAGAAGCCAGGTGTTTGCGAGAAGCGGGAGATGACGTGTGGATTCGTCAGAGTGGTAGAGAGCAGTTAGTCACTGGGTTTCAGGTATCAACACCTTGGATTGTCATGCCCTTAGATGTAAAGCAAGAGTAGGAAGAAGTAGAGGAAGGTCAGGGCTGTGGTCACAGAAGTTCTAAGCTGGAGGAGTGGGCAGCGCCTTCCTTTCGCATCCTTCAGTTTGCAGTGTTTTCCTCTGCGCTGCGCAAGTTCAAGTTCGCCGCTGGTCCTCTGACGCTACCTCTCTCTAGAGCACTGCAGATTGGTTCTCAGGCCCGTTTTACAGAGGGCTATGCTGGGGCCCAGGAAGCGTCAACCAGGCACTGGGAAGGTTTTCCGGCACGCAGTGTCTAGACTAGTCTTCTCATGTTTAGCGAAGACCAAATCGAGACAACTCCATGTGGGGTGTTTTCCAGACGTATTTTTACCCGGAACCTCTCCCTGGAAGAGAGCTTTCCTCGGGACTCTGGTGGGACCGCTGCTCGTCTTGGCTCTCCTCCCGACGCTGGCGCTGTACTTCTTTCGGAGGCAACGGAGGTCCCGAGGTACCAGGCAGGCTGGGGGCTGCCCTCCTGGAGTTGGCTGCCCAAGAGCAAAGTGGTGGAGGCGGCCATAGCGGGGCACTGCTGAGGGGCCATCCTGCGGAGGCAGGGCTGGCATGGGTCGTGGAAACAGGCAGGGGAGCGCGCACACTCACGTCTGCTCCCCTTTTTTCTTCCTTGCAGAAAAGCTGAAGAAGCAGGCGGAGAAGGACAAAGGTAAGCAGAGGGAAAGACGCGCTCTTCGCGCACACCCCTGACTCGCAGAAGTGGGGACGCTGGGTGAAGAAGACGCGTAGGTCACAGCGGGGGGGTGGGGTGGGGGGGCTGGGAGAGGGCAGAGACGGGGGGGCGGGGGGGGCGGGGGCGGCAGAGGATTTCTTCCACTTCTCCTGCCTCGGAGCCTGCTCCTCCCTCGAGTCCAGCTCAAACTGGTTCTCCAGAGCACATGGGGTCCCAAGTCTGTGCACTTTGGAGATGCAAGGCCTCAGTGATCCATGTAGATTTTCCTCTTTTCTTCGTTTCTTTCTCCAGGGAAACTCACAGAAGAGCTGGGTAAGTTCTGGGTGCCATGCCCACGGTGCTGGCTGTGGGCTAGGGGGTTAACCCCGGCACACGGTGGAAGCAGGGGTTCAGTGATTTTAGGCCCCCTTTGGAGAGCAATGGATGGCAGCGCTCTAATTCGAAATCCATCCCTCTGCGCCTCCCGCCTTTCCCCCCCGAAACCGATTTGTGTGCACCTGTCAAGGAAGCCTGACCTAAGACCCTCTGGAAAGACTCTGCCAGGCCCTCTCCTGCCAATTGTACAATTCACTTACAATTCCACTGTAAAAGGTCTACTCCTTCTGGTTCATCTTCCTAGGATAACCTCTTTTTAATGCAAATGTCACTGGGAAGGAAGGCAGCTTTAATTTGCACCAAAGTGAAAGCAATTTATCAAATCCACTTTTCTTCCCAGGGGGACTCAGCACCTTGAAACCATGTGGGGGGAGGAGGGAAGAGTGAATCCAAAGGAAGAGGGGATAGAGGAGAGGAGAAGGCCACCATGGGCGGGGGAAGACCTTGAGAACCACCTTGTCTGCCCCAGTAAAACACCAGGCAAAGCAGTAAAGTTGAAGCTTGTCTTGCAGTCTACCTAGTCATGGAGGGGAAAACAAAAAGAAAAAAGGCAATCAACCAAACAACGAAAAGAGCCACAATAATTCATTAACATCACAGGCCGAATTCGTGTATATTGTTGCCTTTCCCCGCCTTACTTTTAAAAGACAAAGATTAGAGAAATCAGAGGAATGCGTTTCTAGTGGCAAAATATTAGAGTTTTGGTATCTGGCCTGGGGAAATAATTGAGTGTGATGTCCTCCTAGTTCTTTAAATAATGTACCCAGTAAGTGACCCTGAGGCTCCTGCAGGGTGTGCTCGGTGCCTGGACTTACACGGGACTTCCTCCCCAGGAAAAGCTTGTATTACAGGGCAAGGGAGCAGTAGCCTCTCCAAACCAGACCAGAACCCTTGAAAGAGGCTCCTCAGTAGCAAGACCAGTTTTCCCTTCCCAGCGCTGTGCAGATTTCTGCCTTAGAGCAAAGAATAGGATGAGGTGTAAGAATCCTGCAGATGGGCTTCCCTGGTGGCGCAGTGGTTGAGAGTCCGTCTGCCGATGCAGGGGACACGGGTTCGTGCCCCGGTCCGGGAGGATCCCGCGTGCCGCGGAGCGGCTGGGCCCGTGAGCCATGGCCGCTGAGCCTGCGCATCCGGAGCCTGTGCTCCGCAACGGGAGACGCCACAACAGTGAGAGGCCCGCGTACCACAAAAAAAAAAAAAAAAAAAAAGAATCCTGCAGATGGGTGATGCAGCATCTAGGATGGGGTAGGGGTGAGCAGTGGTTTAAGACTAAGAAACCTCTTCCCAGTGGCCTAACTGCCTTGGGAAGGTGGTTGCACTCATCCAAAGGCTGATGTTTTCTCTGTGTGTTCTGCTTACAGGGAAACTTCAAGTGGAGCTGGGTAAGTGACCCCCCCTTAGAACTATTTCTTGTCCACCTTGTAGCATGTGGTTATCCGTGTATGTTCGTCTTATCTCCCAGCCAGGTATGATGGCCAGGCTGGAACTCCGCTGGCTGTGTGGGTGGCAGGAGAAAGAGGAGAGGCGCAGGGGTGGGTGCAAAATTTGACGGGTGAACAAGGAAGCTGCAGGGACCTGCTGTTCTAATTCTGTTTTTCCTTGGCTACTTCAGACTGGAGAAGGGCTGAAGGCCAGGCTGGTGAGTGAAGCCCGTTTTCCTCCCACTGTCCACGTCACATCTCAGCATCCCGTCACCTGCTCTGACTAACCAACTATGCTTCATTCTGGTTTATTCCATAGCTACACACATGTACTAATCTATGTTGCTTGGTATAGGTTATATTTGAGTTTTACTTTTATAGTCATTTTTATATCGTCCTGAAGTGTAAGCATACGGTAAATCATTGGTGCCAATCCTGGTTGCACATCAGAATCACCTAGCTTCCTGGTGTCCCCCCTCAAAGACCCTCACTCCTGGTGAGAGTTACCTTATATGTAAATATAAGGCATGTTACCTTATATGTAATTATTTCTCCCTGTACCTTCCTCCATTCCCCCCATAAAACAAACTGTCTAATGTGTATCTTTATTTTGTATGTATTCTTGCAAGAGGTGAATTTCTGTTTTGTGCGGTGCACTTCAGTTTCTGTAAAGACATGTACAGTCTCGTGCTGTTCCCTGCTTATCTCACTCATTGCTGTGTTTTACTATCCATGCCTGCTGCCGCATGTAAATCTAGTCTGTATCTCCTTGCTGCAGAGCACTCCCTTTGAGCTAGCCACCCTCCTGGAGTAGACATCCAGCCTGCTTCTAACTCTATACCACCACAAACAAGGTTGAATAAATATCTGAACACGTGTTGCCTTCTGGCTCTGTGTGGAGATTTCTCTGGGATGTGTACCCCCGCGGGGAACTGCTGGCCTGTGGGGGATGTGTCACTAAGTGGGATGGAAGGATCTCCTGCAGTAGCACCATCATCCTTCACGCAGTGCGTGGAGGCTCCTTGTGCCCACATCCCGTGTGAGCCAGCTTTCTGAGTTTACCAGTCAATGGGGACAAGTAATTGTTCTTTCGGTTTGCACTCCTCTGGACGCTAAGAAGCTTGAGCATCTCTTTATATGCTAGCTGGCTTTTTGGGCTTCCTCTTCTGAAAATTACCAGTTCCTGTCCTTTGCCTGTTTTCCATATGGCATTGCTATCTTTTTCTTGTTGATTTCACAAGACAGGGCTGGTGTCAGTGCTGGGGAATGGAGCCTTTTGGTTTGCAGGCATCCTTCATGCGATATTATTATTATTGTAGAATATGATATATACACATAGGATATTAATCCCTCATTGTTATTATACATTGTGAATTCCTTCTTCTCTTCCGTCACCTATTAGCTTTGTCCAATGGTGCCCCTTATTGAAAAGAAATAACCAATTTTGATAAAAGCGAATGCATCACATTTTTACCTTAATGGCTTGTGTTTCTGAAGTTTTGTTGAAGAAGATCTTCCTTACATTGAGGTCACAAAGACAGTCTCTTACATTTTCTTCTACTCACTGTATATGTGTTATGTGCAGGTTTTTAATCCATCTGAAATTCACCATTTTATGTGGTGTTAGACAAGAGCCCAGCAATTTTTCTCCAAATAAGGTGTCAGTTTTCCCAATACCACCTACTACACCATCTATGATTTCCCCATTGATTTGGGTATCACCTTTAGTGCATATTCAGTTCCCATGTCTTCATGGGTCTGTCTTTTGGTCACATATTACTTTGGCCTTTAAAGTACCTGAAAGCGCAAGTCCTCCTCCATTTCCCCTTCCTTTTTAAAGTTAATGGACCTTTTTAAAATATAAATTTTAGGATGAATTTATGAAGTTTCTAAAAAAATCCAAAAGTAGTTTTATATGGGATTGCTCTGAATTTATAGATAAATTTAGGGAGAATTGACACCTTTGTCGAATTAAGTTATTCTATGAAAAAGGTCTATATTTTTAAAGATCTACTGGTTATTCTGATGCAAAATCAGGGTTGCAAGGCCTTGCTGTAAATTTATGGAGCTCTGAAAATGTCTTCTATTGCTTTTGCATTTTGTGACTTTGGTGCTCTCTTTGTTGTAAAATAGAACAAGATAAAGCAAAACAGAAATCCACACAGAATGGCTCATGTTAAGAAAGAGGGCAAGACAGGGTGTCCAGAGGATGTCTTAGGACAGGAGCCAAGCTCAGCTGGGCCTCCTGGAGACTAAGCCAGTCAGAGATTGAGGCTTCATTTCCATCCTTTAAGGTATCCCAGTTGCTTGTATTGGTTCTCTTTGCCCACATACTCTGTCATCCCACTGTTCCCAGCACAACTTCAGCCTGTACACAGCTTTGGTACAAGCCAGCACTGACACCAGCCCCCTACCCAATCCCAAATTCCCGGGAAGATGCCGTGGTGGACCCAGGCCAGTCTGGATCCAAGCCAGCTATCATGGCGGGAACGAGGTTACTTAGTTTGTAGGCGTCCCTGTTGCATTTTGAGCCTCCCTCAAGGTTCTAGGGTTACTGACCCAGATCCCTGAGCTTCTTTTTCCTCTCTGTTTGGTTTCAGAGTGGAGAGCAGCCCAACAACATGCAGGTAACTGAAGCCAAGGAACTGTGCCTTGTGAATTAGGTTGGCTGGATCTTAAGTAGAAGGGAGGTATCCAGAACTGAGATTAGAGGAAGGGTCTGTCCAGGAGTCAAGTATGGGCCCCACATACAGACACAAAAGCTCACTTATAAAACACATAATATGACACATATGCCTGCACACATACATGCTCACATGCATTAATGTGATTGCACTCACACGTGCACACGTTTGTGTGCACACACATGCTCCCACACGCACCTAGCTTTCCGGGTTTTACTAGATTTGTTTCCAACTGGCAGAAAGGTTGCTACTAGGGCCTCTTTGCAGGAGAGAATACAGAGTTTGTAAGGAACCTCCCACATCATCCCACAGAGGGTTCCTATCCATCAAATGGGTGTGGTTTTTTGGGGGGGGATGGGGTGTTGGAGTGCAGGGTACTGGACTAGATGATCTCAGAGGTCCCTTACAGTTTTAAAATCCTAAAATTGCTGTAAAGGAGTCCCAGAGCTCACTAGTGATTTCATGGTCACACAGGGTGGTGAGAGCAGCCGGGACAGAATCAGCCCTAAGCTCCTTCCGGTTGATCAGGTCTTGGGGAACGTGAGCCCACCTCTATCCCCACAAACCTACCTCATTTGCTCTCTCTGCTCTGCATGGCACCATGGAATTCAAGAACCTTCCGGTTCAGGAAAGAAATGGGATTCCTCTAATCACTTTCAAAAATTAGGAAGTGACTTTCATGCCCCTTCAGTACCAGGGTGGTGGGAAGGGGGTTGCAGGAGAGGGAGTGACTATTCCACTGATTGGTCCATCAGGAGAGCCAGAGGGTTTGCCTGTCGGGGGAGGGGACAGGCGTGGGAGTAGGAGCAGAACCGTCCTTCACCTGCACTAAACATATGCCTCTGTGCAGTGGATGTGACCCTGGATCCTGGCTCCGCCCACCCCAGCCTGGAGGTCTCCGAGGATGGCAAGAGCGTGTCCTCCCGCAGGATGGCGCCAGGCTCAGCGGCCGGTGACCCCCAGCGGTTCTCCGAGCAGATGTGCGTTCTAAGCCGGGAGCGCTTCTCCACGGGCCGCCACTACTGGGAGGTGCACGTGGGCCGTCGCAGCCGCTGGTTCCTAGGTGCGTGCCTGGCAGCGGTGCCGCGCGCAGAGCAGGCGCGCCTGAGCCCGGCGGGTGGCTACTGGGTGATGGGGCTGTGGAACGGCTGCGAGTACTTCGTGCTGGACCCGCACCGCATCGCGCTCACCATGCGCGTGCCACCCCGGTGCGTGGGCATCTTCCTGGACTGCGAGGCGGGAAAGCTGTCCTTCTTCAATGTATCCAATGGCTCCCACATCTTCACCTTCACGGACACCTTCTCTGGGGCACTCTGCGCGTATTTCAGGCCTAGAGCCCATGACGGCAGCGAACACCCAGATCCACTTACCATCTGCCCATTGCCAGTTAGAGAGAAACGCGTCCCCGAAGAGGAGGACAGTGACACCTGGTTACAACCCTATGAGCCCTCGGACCCCGCCCTGGCCATGTGGTGAGGCGCCCTTGTGGCCAAAGGACTGGGTCCTGGGCGGCTTCCTGGATACCCAGTCAGTGCTTTGCTCTCCCGCTTCCTCTAGACAGAACAAACACACCGACCCCAGTGTATGAACCAAAATGCCAGCAAAGGCTTAAAAGGCTCAGTATAGCCGAAATGGGAAAAAGCGAGACCTTTGCCCGTGTATCAATAGATGTGTATGTGTACATGTATGAATATGATTTTCTTTGAAAAAAAAAAAAGGCAATTCCAAAGCTTATTTGTGCGTGTTGTAGGTTTGAGCCGATGAGTAGAAATATATTCATGTTGCTGCTAGTCAGGGTGTTCACTGTGGAAGACATGAAAGAAACTGGAATGGGGGAAAAAGAGGAGAAACTTCACTGGATAAAATTAGAGGTATCAGTTAACTTGTGTATTTTAATAGTTTTGTATATATTTTCTAGCTCTAGAAAGATCTAGAAACAAGGACACTTCATACACAATGAGTTCACTTAGGGCTCAGATCCTAGTTTTCACTGTCAATTCCCACTAAAATGAACTTGGAGAAATGGTGGGTTCCAGGGCTGGAGCAGAGAAAGTACAGGTGAATCTGGAACATCTTTTGCTGTAATGTACAAACATGCTCAAAAACTGACGGGGGGCTTCCCTGGTGGCACAGTGGTTAAGAATCCACCTGCCAATGCAGGGGACACGGTTTCAAGCCCTGGTCCGGGAAGATCCCACATGTTGCGGAGCAACTAAGCTCGTGTGCCACAACTACTGAGCCTGTGCTCTAGAGCCTGCGAGCCACAACTACCTAGCCTGCATGCCTAGAGCCCGTGCTCCGCAACAAGAGAAGCCACCGCAATGAGAAGCCCGCGCACTGCGACAAAGAGTAGACCCCACTCACCGCAACTAGAGAAAGCCCACACACAGCACCGAAGACCCATTGCAGCCAAAAATAAATAAATAATTTTTTTTTAAATGTCAAAAAACTGATGGGAACATAACAAAAAGACATAGGAGCTAGGTCGAAGGGGCTCCACTGACCAATCATGGGACAATTTGAACATTAAAATGAATAATGACAAGAATCGCTCAACAAGGGGTTGATCAAAGAAAAAAATTCATTAAGTGTGCTGTCTCTTCAGCCAGAGAAAAGAAATACAAAAACAACAACAGACGAAAAACAGAAGCGAAAGGAGAGAATGAAAGAATAATTGTGAACTCATGGCTTTTACTATGTAATAGATGAAACACACATATGATATATAGATAGATAGATAGATAGATGATAGATAGATAGGTAGTGTGTGCACATACATATAGTTCCTAGCTCTGTCTGCTTTGAGGGCTTACAAACAATAACACCCCTGTACCACTGAGCACACCTTGCACCCAGAACTTAGTTTTTAGTACTATTTACCACTGAAAGGAACTAAGGCTCCTTGGAGAAATGGTGGGCTCCAGGGCTGGGGCAGGGAAAACGTAAGAAGGGTGTGATGTTCTGATTTATACTAGGAAATATTTATTTGGTCGTCAACCTAGATTTTATTTTTTTTATTTTTTTTTTGCGTTACGCGGGCCTCTCACTACTGTGGCCTCTCCCGTTGCAGTGCTCCGGACGCGCAGGCCCAGCGGCCATAGCCGCTCCGCGGCATGTAGGGATCCTCCCAGACTGGGGCACGAACCCGTGTCCCCTGCATCGGCACGCGGACTCCCAACCACTGCGCCACCAGGGAAGCCCCAACCTAGATTTTAGAACAGAGCTCTTAAACTCTTGGAATTTCTAAGTGATAAGAGTGATAAGGGTGTCTTTGGATATTTATAACAAGCCACTTTCAACCACACCCGAGTTAATGAGATAACTTTTGGAAAGCCAGTAAGGATGGGGCTGGTTGCCAGGGGAACCAACTGTGTGAGAGAGGGTTGTAACTAACCCCTGCCCACGCACCCCCCTCCACCGCTGGGAAGGGAAAGGGGATGGAGATTGAGTTCAGTCATCAAGGGCCAATGATTTAACCAGTCATGCGTGTGTGATGAAGCCTTTTTATAAAACCCCAAAAGGACTGGGTTCAGTGAACTTTCAGGTTGGTGAACACTTGGAGATGCAGGGAGAGAGGTGATCAGAGAGAGCAAGGAAGCTCTGTGCCACTTCCCACATACCTTCCTCTATGCATCTATTCCATCTGATTCCTGAGCTATATCCTTTTATAATAAACCTGTAATCTAATTAGTAAACTCTTCCTGAGTTCTGTGAGCTGCTCTACAAATTAACAGAACCCAAGGCAGGGGTCTTGGGAATCTCCATTTTATGGTGGGTGGGACAGAAACACAGGCAACCTGGATTTGTAATTGGTGTGAGAAGGGTGGGGGGAGTCTTATAGGACTGAGCTCTTAACCTGTGGAATCTGACACTACCTCTAGGTAAATAGTGTCAGAATTGATTTAATAGCTTGAGGGTGTTGAAGAAACACATAGCAGAATGGGTCTAAACCATCTTTTACCAGAATGCAAGGAAGTCCTCGAAGAATAGTGGGGAGATGTCAAATGGACAGAAAAGCCCGCTTGAAGGGACTCCCAATAGCCGAATTTGAACATCAAAATAATTAATAGAAGTTACAGATTGAGAAAAATGAAATCCAAGATTATGTATATCTGTACTGATATACATAAATGAACAAATAAATGGGGGAGAAGAGAAAACTTTACCCTCCAATAGAAGTCTCAAAGTATCTCAACACAAAATACTAATTATTTTAGAAGTACAAAACACTTATCAACTTTGCAGTGGAGGAGACTGGCAGACACCACCTCAACCGAGTGACAAGTTAACATCACCAGATATGACATAAATTCACACGATGTGCCTTCTGATACAGTACAGGGAGAAGACTACAACAGCATCACTTTTGAGGTATTCTTGCCCCCGAAATTCATAAATCAGGAGGAAACATCAGACAAACTGGCTGATACTCTTCAACAATGTCAAGGTCATAAAAAAGATAAAGCAAGACTAAGGAATTGCCTCAGATTGAAGGAGACTAAAGAGACGTGACAACTAAATGCAATAGGTGACTCTGGGTGGGATCCCAGACCTATACAAGACACTATTTTGAGAAGAAGAGACATTTTGAAAAAATGGTATAGATCAGGGACTTCCCTGGCAGTCCAATGGTTAAGACTTCACCGCCTTCCAATGCAGGGAGTGTGGGTTCGATCCCTGGTCAGCAAGCTAAGATCCCACATGCCTCGTGCCCCCAAAAAATAAAACAGAAGCAATATTGTAACAAATTCAATAAAAAGACTTTTAAAATGGTCCACAACCAAAAAAATCTTTTAAAAAAATGGTCATGGATCAGATAGTAATGTTGGATAAATATTCATTTCCTGATTTTGATCTAGGAGAATGTCCTTATTTTAAGAAAATACACACTTTTGTATTAAGGAATAATGGGACATAATTATTCCCAAATGGTTTATTTAAAAATATGGTAATATAGAGGGAGTGATAAAGTAATGCAGTGGTGTCTGATAAATATTTAAAAACTGACTTTCTGGGGAAAAAAATCTGTAGCTTTTTTTTTTTTTTTCCCGGTACGCGGGCCTCTCACTGCTGTGGCCTCTCCCGTTGCAGAGCACAGGCTCTGGACACGCAGGCTCAGCGGCCATGGCTCACGGGCCCAGCCGCTCCGCGGCATGTGGGATCTTCCCGGACCGGGGCACGAACCCGTGTCCCCTGCATCGGCAGGCGGACTCTCAACCACTGCACCACGAGGGAAGCCCTGTAGCATTTTTTGACTCGCACTGTGGCTGATTTCAAGCTGCTGATGTGACTTTTTTGGTGAAGTTGAGAAGAGATGCCCTCGATCAGCTCTCATGAGACACCAGCTCCAGCCCATCACTGAGTTTATACAATTTCACGTAAGGCATTTGGTCACCTCCTGTGGTTTCTCTAACAAATCAAACATTTTTGAGCTTATGAAAATATGCTCGGCCACCTGTTATAATACAATTTATAGCCTTATTTACATACCATGAATGATATTCAGAGAAAGGAAGTTTTTTTAAAAAATTTATTTATTTTTATATTTATTTTTGGCTGCGTTGGGTCTTCGTTTCTTGCGGCAAGCGGGGGCCACACTTCATCGCGGTGCGCGGGCCTCTTCACTACCACGGCCTCTCTTGCTGCGGAGCATAGGCTCCAGACGCGCAGGCTCAGCAGTTGTGGCTCAGGGGCCCAGTTGCTCCGCGGCATGTGGGATCTTCCCAGGCCAGGGCTCGAACCCCTGTCCCCTGCATTAGCAGGCAGATTCTCAACCACCACGCCACCAGGGAAGCCCGGAGGTTCTATTTTCTATAATCATTTACATTAGTGTGCATATATTTTGGAGTCCTCACAGGTGTTTTGTGATAACATTAAAAATATGTTCCTTGACCATATGCAATCATTATCTATTGCTTTAAGAGTTTTGCGTATTAAAACATTTGGGTATATAGCTGGTACAAAAGGCAACACTAAAGATCTTAGACATTCAGCTACATGTTCTGTGACCCATAAAGGCCATGCTGGAGGCCACCTAGGAGGCTGGAACATTCAGAATCCACACCCATCTCCTTCCAGCCCACACCCAGTGACCCTCTGGCAAGTTTCTAAAACTAGGACATGGTATATTCAGTTCTGCCCACTGTTCACATTTCCCATGCAGCTATCCCGCAAACCTGGGAAAGGGTGAACACAGCATCTATGTATGGACCCCAATCCAGTGTACAAAACACACTTATGATATGAGGCTTTCCCTGCTTGAGGCGGCCTTTGTGATGGTTAACTCACCAAAACTGGCAGAGCTGAGAGGGCAGCTAGACTGTGACAACAGCATGCAAGTCAAGTTATCATTGGCTCCATAGAAATCTTACATGAAAAGACCAAGATTCCCATGGATTGGGCGCATTTTTGGTGGGCTTATAAATTGGTAGAGCCAGTTCAAGCTCAATTTCGGTAATGTGTACCGATTTCTAAACATGAACGTCCTCTGACCAAGAATTCCACATCCAGAAATCTGTTCTACAGAAATATTCACACCAATACCTAAAGATACAAGAGGATGCTCACAGAAGCAGTGTGAAAGCAGATGTCTGGAACTACCTACTTGCTACTAGGAGAACAGATATATATGGTTTATTCATACTAGGGGGTACTACGGCACTATAAATTTTTACGGTGCACATACATTTTTACAGGGAGCATATATTGCTTCTGTTTAAAATTTAAAAAGTAAGCTGATGATTCTTTTCCTTCTGCCTCACCTCAATGGGAAAAAAATCACAAGAAAACCTTTTTTAAATGTATAATCGAATTGATCTGATTGAACACTCTTAACAGCACAGGGTAGTAACATGACATGTTGTCATGTCTGTTATAGTTTTCAAATCACTGCCTTCGATTTCCTCTGTGGAATCCTTCCTTATTGTCCCTCAATAGCATCTTGAACAGAGCATATCGCGTTCATACAACTTTGATTATACTGTTCAGTTTGCAAACTCTGACCTTGTATCCAATTCTTTTTTGTGTGTGTGGTACGCGGGCCTCTCACTGTTGTGGCCTCTCCCGTTGCGGAGCACAGGCTCCGGACGCGCAGGCTCAGCGGCCATGGCTCACGGGCCCAGCCGCTCTGCGGCATGTGGGATCTTCCCGGACCGGGGCACAAACCCGTGTCCCCTGCATCGGCAGGCGGACTCTCAACCACTGCGCCACCAGGGAAGCCCCCTTGTATCCAATTCTGATCCCAGCAGGTCGAGGGCCTGCTGTGGGGAGGGGGCCATTCTGCCTCCGGAAACTTCCTCTTGATCCCTCTCACAGGCTCTTGCTGTTCCTTCAGCGATGAGGCAATAACGGGAGATGAGAGAATTGGTGCAGCCACAGCCTCCCCAGATCCTCCCTATTCCTCAGTTCCCTCAGCTTTGGCCGAACCCCCAATCTCTGCTCCATCCTGCTGCTGCCAGGACAGCCCAATGCTCCTCTGATCCTGGATTCCCTCACCTGCAGACAGCATGCTTGAGAAGGATGCAGCAAAGTGGTTCAATTTGGCTAGCTTCCCAGATGTTCTTTTGACCCATGGGAAACTCACATGTGTGTGCATACTGAGTGCAGGCTGGCCATGCTCTCTTCAAGGACCACATCCCCCAGTTTCCTCTTCCTCTGGGTAGATCAACAATCCTATCAAACAAGATGACAAGCTCTTCCTGCAGGCATCATTGAAAATTACATGATTCTTTGAGAGTTGGCTTAGGGGAGTCGCAAGTGACTCCACCCCCAGGGAGAGTAATTACCTCTCAACATATGCATTCAAACTCCCAAGACCTCAGTGAACCCCCTTTCCAGTTTCCTTCCCATCCTCTGTCCCCCAAAGGAAATGATCTCTTTTAACAACTTATTTATTTCACACATTTATTTCTTTTATTTAGTTTATTGTCAACACACATCAGTTCTATAAAATGAAAAATTATGAATAATCAAAGCATAATCATGAAAATTCAAAGTAGCTATTCAACACAAAAAATACAACCATAAAAGCAGGTTCACTCACGCACACATAGCAGCAGGAGATGCAGCAGATATTTCAAAGGACAGCAAGTGCTTGCTTTTTCATTTGAAGACCGTGACCAGATCAGATACTAGAATGCGTCAGCTTATCAGCGTGTGTTCACCACAGGAGTCAAAATTCATTTGTAAAAATGTCTTTCGCATTGAAATTGTTGTAAAAGACACACTTTCCAGAATTAAGCCTCCTCTCAGGCTTCTTGCCAGTTTCTAACACCTAAAAACTAATTGATACAGAAAATGTTTCAAATGTTAACTATTCTGATTCTTAAAGGTTAAGAAAGGATCTTCAAAAATAATTTAAAAGAATCATTGCAAACAATAATACTGGTACTCTCCCAGCCTTACTCCAGCATGGGCGTCTCTGGTTCTGTATCTGCAGCCTTGGGCAGGGCCTTCACCACACTCCCACCACTTTGCTTGCTTCCTTCCCTGGTTCTTCTACTGGTAGCTCCACTCTGGCTCCAGGCAGCTTTGTGTCCAGTGACTATGCCTGCTCCCAGAGTCTTGGTCTGAAACTCAGTTCCACAGGGGCCAAGGCTCAGGACATCCCCAACACTGGTGAGACTTGGGGGGTTCCTCCTCCAGCCAGCAGACCCCTGTATACTGGTTGCCACAGTCCACATCAGGCCGAGGAACTCTCACTGTCGTCTTCTTTCCCAGCAGCAATTTGGAGAAGATTTTGTAGACAAAGGTCCACATCACTGCTGGCACTCTGATTATGTCACGGCTGCTGCCTCCCTGGATGTTCTCTAGACTTTCCCTGGAGGTAGCCCTTGGAGAAGAGCTGGTCAGTGAGAGACCTGGGAGAACCTTAGGACTGGGAAACAGAGAAGTAGCAGGTTAGCTGGGCCGCACGGGGGTGCGGGCCAGAGTCTTTGTTGGGACTGAAGCTGGCTTTAGCATGTAAACCCCACACAAGCTGGGGGCCACCTGTCATCTGCCTTCTACTAATCTGGAAGTTCACAACCTCATTGTAGGGCCAGGTGCTGACCACAATTTTAACTGTCACCTTCTTTGCTGCTCTCAGTAGATCAAAGAAGCAAGAGAAACACCAGTAGCATGAAAAAAACCAAAGTCAGTGAAGGGAAATGGGTCATTCAAGTGGAATTAGGTCCCTCTGTTGTCAGCTAAGGAACCTCAGTCACAGTAACCTAGATTTCAGATTTCTTCTCTGCACTATTAAAAGCTTAGAAGCATCACTCCCATTCTTACAATAAGAAAATAACTGAACTAAATTGAAAAACAATATCTCTTCTTAGATCCATCAGAGAACTGAAGTCACAAGGCAAACTGTAACTAGAGAGAGAGGCAGATACAGAGAATCATAGCTTATGGGTGAAACCACACAACTCAGATGGGATTCAAACCCAGCCAAAACTCAGTTTGGGAATTGAACCCACGAACTAGGACTTTTACTCAGCCAAACTCAGATCGGGACTTGAACCCACTGTCTTTTAGTTAAAATCACTCAGCTGGTGTCAGAACCTACTGCAGCTCAGGTTCTTTATGTCTCAATGCAGAAGGAATTCGGTGAGAGACAAAATGATAGGTAAGAAGTGGATTTATTTAGTAAGCTACACATTCTATAGATAGAATGCAGTCCATCTCAAAAGGCGAGAGTGGCCCTAAAATGTGGGGTGGTTAGTTTTTATGGGCTGCGTAAGTCCGTAGGCTAATAAAATGGGAGGATTATTCCATCTTGGAGAAGGGGCGGAGATTTCCAGAAATTGAGCCACCACCCACTTTTTGGCCTTTTATGGTCAGCCTCAGAACAGTCATGGCACCTGTGGGTGCATCTTCTAGATGCTAATGCATTACAATATGCATAAAATAAGGCTCAAGGTCTAAGGGAAGTCAAATCTTCCACCATATTGGGCATAGTTGGTTCTAATGAGCTTATGTCATATCCTCAACGGCTATGTCATTCTTTAAGGGTTGTGCTCTGCCCCCTTCCCTCCTGTTTCACAGGGAGCCCCAGAAGAGAAGCCTGCTGGTGGAGACAGTACCCGTAGGAACACAAACTGCAATTAACCAACTGCTGGGGGCAGAGTGTGGACAAGCTTGAGAGTTCAAAACGCTAGGCGGGGACCAGTTTAGTCCCCTCTCCCACTTTTCTGAGTTTCACCTCCAGGAGCCCCACCAAGTTCTCACTGTGAAGATTGGAGGAAAATCCCCTCATGCTTCCAGCAGGAACAAAAGCAACCATGTTGAAATCTGCCAGAGCACCCTGTTCTTCCTCCAATTCTCTGTAACAAAGGCCAGCACTCAAGGGAAACTACTTTATCTGACCTGGGGAAGGGCAATTAGCCAGCTCCTCTAGAATTCCTGTCAGTAGAAGAGGGGAGGGAGAGGCTGAGAAGCACTTGTGAAGATCATACCCCAGGGGCCCAGACCCACAAAAAGACTGAGACATAATTATAGGACTATAGAATGTTCTCTCTCCCCAGTGCCGCCTTCTAACTCAGCAACAGAACCCCTGCACAATGACAGTGGATTATAGTTAAAAAAAACTGAAAGGCTCAGACTCTATTTAACAAGGACTTGATAGGAGAAAGAAAAACAAGGACACTAGAGGAAACTGACATTTCAGGCAACTACAGCTACAGCAAACAGCAAACACAATATAACTCCCAGCCAGATCAACGTATACTGTCACACTAAAGCCAATTTATCTGGTTTCTATTACCTAATATATCAAGTTCAGCTTTCAACAAAAATACAAAGCATGCTAAAAGGCAAGACAAAAAAAAGTCTGAAGATAAAAAGAAAGCAACAGAACTGAATTCAGATATGGCAATGATTTTGGAATGATTGGACTGGGAATTTAAAATAACTATGATTGATATGCTAAGAATTCTAAAGGAAAAGGTGAACAACATTGCAAGAATGATGGATAACATAAGCAGGAAGACTGAAACCCTAAGAAGGAATAAAAACAAATTGCTAGCAATCTAAAACACTGTAACAGAAATGCAGAATACCTTTGCTGGGCTCACCAATAGATAGGGCTGAGGAAAGAATCTCTGAGCTTGCGAATATCTCAATAGAAACTTCTCAAACTGAAATAAAAAGAGAAAAACATAGAAAAAATGAACAGAATATTCAAGAACTGTAGGACAATTACAAAAGGTGTAACACATGCATAATAAGAATACCAAAAGGAAAAGAAAGAGAGAAGGGAACAGAAGAAGTATTAGAAGTAATAATGGCTAAAAATTTCCTCAAATTAATAACAGGCAGCAAACTATGAATCCAAGAAGCTCAGAGAACACCACGCAGGATAAAACACTAGAAGTCTACACCTATGCATATCATATGTAAATTGCAGAAAACAAAGACAAAAAGGAAAATCTTGAAAAAAGTCAGAGGGAAAAAAACACCTTACCTATAGATGAACCTTACCTACAGAGAATAGGAATTACATTGAATTCTTGTCACAAACCATGTAAGCAAGAATTGAGTGAAGTATTGAAAGTATTGAAAGAAAAAACCACCAACCTAGAAATCCGTAGTCAGTGAAATTATCTAATGCAATAAGACAAGAAAAAGAAATAAAAGGCATAGAGATTGTGAAGGAAAAAATAAAAATGTCTTTGTTCAAGGATGACATAATTATCTTTGTAGAAAATCCCAAAGAATTGACAAAAAACTCCTGGAACTAAGAAGTGATTATAGCAAGGTTATAGGACACAAAGTTAATATACAAAAGTCAATTGCCTTCCTATATACCAGCAATGAACAAGTTGGATTTGAAACTAAAATCACAATACAATTTACATTAGCATGCCCCCCCCCACATACACACACACAAAGTATTATACGTAGGAATAAACTTAACAAAATAGATACAAGATCTATATGAAGAAATCTAAGAAGTGTGATAAAAGAAATCAAATAAATTCTAAATAAATGTAGAGATATGCCATGTACATGGAAAGGAATATTCAATATTGCTAAACTGTTAATTCTTCCTATTGATTTATAGATTCAATACAATCCCAATCAAAATCCCAGCAAGTTATTTTGTGAATATCAACAAACTGATTCTGAAGCTAATATGGATCTGCAAAAGACCCAGAGTAACCAACACAATCATAATGAAGAACAAAATCAGAAGACTGACACAATTCAATTTCAAGATTTACTGTAAAGCTACAGTAATTATGACAGTGTGACACTAGCAAAAGAATAAATGGATCAATGGAAAGAAATAGAGAACCCAGAGATAAACTCAGGCAAATATAGCCAACTAATCTTTGTTAAGCAATGGTACTGGAACAACTGGACATCCAATGCAGAAGAAGAAGAAGAAGGAGAAGAATTTAGACACTGACCTTGCACCTTTCACAAATATTCAAAATGAATCATAGACCTAAATGTAAAATGCGAAATTACAAAACTTCTAGAAGATAACATAGGAGAAAATCTAAAAGACCTTGGTTCGGTAATAAGATTTTAGATAAACACCAAAAGCATGATCTATGAAAGAAAAAAAAATTATACACTGGATTTCAGTTAAAACTTCTGCTCTGAGAAAGTGTTAAAAATAAAAATACAAGTTACAGACTGATAGGAAATATTTGCAGAATACATATCTGATAAAGGACTTGTATCCAAAATATACCAAGAATGCTTAAAACTCAACAACAAATCCAGTTTTTAAATGGGCAAAAGATCCAAACAGACACCTCAGAGAAGATGTACAAATGACAAATAAGCATATGAAAACATGTTCAACATTACATGCCATTAGAGAATTGCAAATAAAAACATCAGGTTATCACTACACACCTATTAGAATGGCTAAAATCCAAAACACTGACAAACACCAAACACTGACAAGGATGTGGAGCAACAAGAACTCTCATTCACTGCTGGTTGAGAATGCAAAAATGATGCAGTCATTTTGAAAGACAGTTTAGTTTCTTACACAACTAAACATAGTCTTATGACCATAATTCAGCCTTGCCATATGATCCAGCAATCACACCCCTCAGTATTTGCCTAAATGAATTGAAAATTTATGTCCACATTAAAAAAAAATAAATCTGAATGCTTATAGAAGCTTTATTCATAATTGCTGAAAACTGGAAGCAACTAAGATGTTCTTTAAAAGGTGAATGGATAAACAAACTGTAGTACATCCATACAATGTAATATTATTCAGCAATAAAAGAAATGATCTATCAAGCCACAAAAAGACACATAAAAACCTTAGATGCATATTACTTAGTGAAAGAAGCCAATCTAAAAGGCTATATACTGTAAGATTCCAACTATATGACATTCTGGAAAAGGCAAATATATAGAATCAATGAAAAGATAAAATTGTTATCAGGGGTTTGGGGGGAGAAAGGGAGGGATAAATAGGTGGAATACAGGGGATTTTTATGGCAGCAAAACTATTCTGTATGATACTGTAATGAGGATATATGACTATGCACTTGGCAAAACCCATATAATATACAACACCAAGAGTGAACCCTAATGTAAACTATGGATTTTAGTTAATAATAAAGTATCAGTATTGGTTCATGAGTTGTAACAAATATATACCACCAGTGCAAGATGTTAATACTAGGGGAAACCTTGAGTAGGGGAGGCAAGGGGTAGGCAGGAATCATCTATACTTTCTGCTCGATTTTTTGTAAACCTAGAACTGCTCTAAAAGATAAACAAAATTGACAAACCTTTAGCTAGACTAAGAAAAAGAGAGGAAGACTCAAATAAATAAAATTAGAAATGAAAGAGGAGGCATTACAACTGATACCACAGAAATACATAGAACCGTAAGTGACTGCTATGAACAATTATATTCCAACAAATTGCATAACCTAGAAGAAATGGATACATTTCTATCAAGGCTGAATCAGGAAGAAATAGAAAATCTGAACAGACCAATAATAAGTACAAAGGGATTGTATCAGTAATCAAAAATCTCCCAACACAGAAAACTCTAGGACCACACAACTTCACTGGTGAATTCTACTACACATTTAAAGAAGAATTAACAGCAATATTCCTTAAACTCTTCCAAAATATTGTGAAGGAGAGAACACTTCCAGACTCATTTTACAAAGACAGCATTACCTTCATGCCAAAACCAGATAAGGATACCACAAGAAAAGAAAACTATAGGCCAATATCCCTGATTAATATAGGTGCAAAAATTCTCAACATTAGCAAACTGAATTCAAGAATACATAAAAGGATTATATACCATGACTAAGTGGGATTTATCCCTGGGATGCAAGGATGGTTCAACATACACAAATCAATAACTGTAATACATCACATCAACAAAATGAAAGATAAAATCAGGATTATATCAAGAGACACAGGAAAAAAAATTGACAAAATACAATATCCTTTCATGAATAAAACCCTTAATGGATTGGGTATAGAAAGAACATACCTCAATACAATAAAGGCTATATATATGTCAAACCTATAGCTCACATTATACTCAATGGAGGAAAATTGAAAGCTCTTCCTCTCAGATCAGGAACAAGACAAGGATGTCCACTCTCACCACTCCCATTTAGTACTAGAAGTCCTAGCTAGAGCAATTAGGCAAGACAAAGAAATAAAAGGCATCCAAAGTGGAAACAAAGAAGAAAAATTGTTGTTATTTGCCAATGATATGGTCTCATATATTAAAAAACCCAAAGTCAATCAAAAAACTAATTGCCCTAACTAGGACTTCTAGTACTATATTGAATAGGAGTTGCAAGAGTGGTCTACTCAGCCATAAAAATGAATGAATTTTTGTTATCTGCAACATGGATGGACCTGGAGGGTATGACGCTTAGTGAGTAAACCAGACAGAGAAAGACAAATACTGTATGTTTTCACTTGTATGTGGAATCTAAAAAATGAAGCTAATGAATGAATATAATAAAACAGAAACAGACTCACAGATATAGAGAAAAAACTAGTGGTCACCAGTGGGGGAAAGAAGGGAGAAGGGGCAAGATAGATGTATGCGATTAGGAGGTACAAATTATTATGTATAAAATACATAGGCTACAAGGATATATTGTACAGCACAAGGAACATAGCTAGTATTTTATAGTAACTTTAAATAGAGTATAATCTATAAAAATATTGAATCACTATGTTATACACCTGAAAATATTGAATCACTATGTTATACACCTGTAAATCACTATACTTCAATAAAAAATAAAAATGAAGGAAAAAAAATTTTTAAAAAAGGAGAGAAAACTATTGGAACTAATCAATAGTTTCAGTAAAGTTGTAGGATACAATATCAATATTCAGAAATCAGTTGCATTCCTTTACACTAACGATGAAGCATCTGAAAAAGAAATAAAAAGAACTATCTCGGGGCTTCCCTGGTGGTGCAGTGGTTAAGAACCCGCCTGCCAATGCAGGGGATGAGGGTTCCAGCTCTGGTCCAGGAAGATCCCACATGCCGCGGAACAACTAAGCCCGTGCACCACAACTACTGAGTCTGTGCTCTAGAGCCTGTGAGCCACAACTACTGAGGCCGTGTGCCACAACTATTGAAACCCACGTCCCTAGAGCCTGTGCTCTGCAACAAGAGAAGCCACCGCAATGAGAAGCCCGTGCACTGCAACGAAGAGTAGCCCCCGCTCACTGCAACTAGAGAAGGCCTGCGCACAGCAACAAAGACCCAATGCAACCAAAAATAAATAATTAAAAAAAAGAAAACTATCTCATTCACAATAGCATCAAAAACAATAAAATACTTAGAAATAAATTTAACCAAGGAAGTGAATGATCTGTACAATGAAAAGTAAAGATTTTGGTGAAAGAAATCAAAGATAATCAAACAAATGGAAAGACTTTTCATGTTCATGTATTGGAAGAATTAATATTGTTAAAATCGCTATACTACCCAAAGCCACCTACAGATTCAGCACAATCCTGATCAAAATAGCAAAGGCATTCTTCACAGAAGTGGAAGAAATAATCCTAAGATTTATGTGAAACTACAAAAGACCCTGAATAGCCAAAGCAATCCTGAGAAAAGAAAACAAAGCCAGAGGTATCATGCTTCTTGATTTCACACTATATGACAAAGCCATAGTAATAAAAACGGCATGGTACTAGTATAAAAATAGACACATAGACCAATGGAACATTATAGAGAGCTTGGAATTAAACCCCCGCATACATGGTTAACTAATATTCGACAAGGGAGCCAAGAACACCCAATGGGGAAAGAAAAGTCTCTTCAACAAATCATGCTGGGAGAACTAAAGAAACACATGCAGAAAAAGAAATCTGGACCGCTATCTCACATCACTCACAAAAATTAACTCAAACTGGATCAAAGACTTAAACATAAAACCTGATACCACAAAACTCCTAGGGGAAAAAAAAGTGTAAGGAAGAAGCTCCTCAGTATTGGTCCTGGAAATGATTTTTTGTATATGACACCAAAAACACAAACACCAAAAGCAAAAATTAATCAATAGAACTATATCAAACTCAAAAGCTTCTGCTCAGCAAAAGAAACAATTAACAAAATGAAAAGACAACCTATAGAATGGGAGAAAAATTTTGCAAATCATATATTGGATAAGGGGTTAATATCCAAAATATATAAAGAATTCATACAACTTAACAACAACAACAACAACAAAAATCCAATTTTAAAGTGCACAGAAAAACTAAATGGGCATTTTTCCAAAGAGGACATCAAAATGGCCAACAGGCGCATGTAAAGATGCTCAACATCACTAATAATCAAGGAAATGGAAATCAAAACCACAAGAAGATATTACCTCCCACCTATCAGAATGGGTATCATCAAGAAGACAAGAGAAAACAAGTGCTGGTGAGGATGTGGTAAAAAGGAAATCCTGCTGTTGGTGGAAATGTAAATTCATCCAACAACTATGGAAAACCATATGGAGGTTCCTCAAAAAATTAAAAATAGATCTACCATATGTCCCAGCAATTCCACTTCTGGGTATGTATCCAAAGAAAATAAAAACATTATTTTGTAGAGCTATATGCACTCCCACATTTATCTCAGCATCATTCACCATAGCCAAGATATGGAAACAGACTAAATGCCCATCAACAGATGAATGGATAAAAAAGATGTGGTATATATTCACATGGATCATTCAACCATGAAAAGGAAGATATCCTGCCATTTGAAACAACAAAAATGGACCTTGAGCACATTATGCTAAGTGAGATAAATCAGACAGAGAAAGACAAGTACTATATGACATAGCTTATATTTGGAATCTAATAAAGTCTGACAGGTAAAAAACAGAGTAAAATGGTGGTTACCAGGGCATGGGGGTTAGGGGGATAAGACTGATGTTGTTTAAGGATACAAACTTGCAGCAAGTAGTAAATAAGCATTTGAAATTTAATGCACATTATAATGAATATAGACAATAATATTATACTATAATCATGTAATATGTTAAATATCACTACAATGGCAAGCACATTACAATGTATAAATGTATCCAAGTAACATGTTGCATACCTTAAATTTACATAATGTTATATGTCAAAGTTATTCAATTAAAAAATATATTGCGCTTCCCTGGTGGCGCAGTGGTTGAGAGTCCGCCTGCCAATGCAGGGGACACGGGTTCATGCCCCGGTCTGGGAAGATCCCACATGCCGCGGAGCAGCTAGGCCCGTGAGCCATGGCCACTGAGCCTGTGCATCCGGAGCCTGTGTTCCGCAACGGGAGAGGCCACAACAGTGAGAGGCCCGCGTACCGCAAAAAAAAAAAAAAAAAAAAAAAAATACACATACAAAATAAAAAATAAAACTGCTCTGGAATATAAAGTAATAAGAAAAAAGGTAGTGCAAAACAAGCCATCAACAAAATGAAAAGGTAACCTACTAAATGGGAGAAAATATTTGCAAATCATATCTGATAAAGGGTTTTAATCTAAAAATTATAAAAACTCATACAACTCAATTGAAAAAAAATAAACTATCCAATTTAAAAATGGGCAGAGAATCTGAATAGACATTTTTCCAAAGAAGACATACAGATAGCCAACAGATATATGAAAAGATGCTCAACATCATTAATCATCAAAGAAATGCAAATCAAAACCACAATGAGATATCACCTCACACCTGTCAGAATAGCTGTTATCAAAAAGATAAAAGATAATAAGTGTTGGCAAGGATGTGAAGAAAAGGGAACACTTGTGCACTGTTGGTGGGAATGTAAATTGGTGCAACCACGATGGAGAACAGTATGGAGGATCCTCAAAAGATTAAAAACAGAACCACCATATGATCCAGCAGTTCTACTTCTGGGGTATTTATCCAAAGAAAATGAAAACACTTAACTTAAAAAGATATCTTCACTCCCCTGTTCACTGCAGCATTATTTACAATAGCCAAGATGTGGAAACAACCTAAGTGTGCATCAGTGAATGAATGAAGAAAGAAAATGTGGTATATAAATAAATATACACACAGTGGAATATTATTGAGCCATAAAAATTAAGGAAATCCTGCCATTTGTGACAATATGGATGGATCTTGAGTGCATTATGTATGTTAGGTGAAATAAGTCAGAAAGATAAATACTGTACCATCTCACTTATATGTGGAATCTATTAAAAAAAAAAAAGGAAAAAGGTAGCCTAGATTTGGGGAAAGTAGGTTTCCAAAATCTCAGAGAAAGGAGGGCTAGGACCTGTGTCCCCACATTCATGAAGTTAGTAGCTCCAGAACCATGCGGTGAGGGAGCTGCAGCAGAATTCCTAGAGAAATATGGCAGTGATCTTAATTGAAAAGAAAAGGAATGAGGAACAGTAGAGACCCATGTGGCAGCACAAGGACCTCTGCAAAATCAGGCAGGATAAATAGACATGGAGAGCCACTGGCCCTGCACAAGACCTCAGAGACAGGCCCAGTTTGACTAAGACTCAGGCCACTGTGGTCTTACTTTCAGAGAACAGGAAGCTTCGCCTGCAGCAGGTGCTTGGCAAATCATCCACTGGTAGATTTGACTAATGTGCTCAAAGCTCAGAGGGTGTCAGGCCCTATGCTGGGGAGCTGAGGATCCAGTGTGGGTCTTATGGCCTAGCGGGAAGTGAAGGCATTGACCACTTATATGTGGCAGGAGCATGAGAGCTAGGAACTGGGAAACTCAGGAGCCACGTGGGTGCATGATGGGATCCCTACCTGAGCAGGGGATGGAAGATCTCTGAAAGGAAGAGAGGCCTGAACGATGTCTCATCATGGCCCAGGAGAAAGGGCTGGGGAGAAGGAAAGGTGCAGTCCATGCCACAGAACCAAGGGAGCCCCCAAGAACTTGATAATTACAGCAGGGCTGGGTAAATGAGCGACTGGAGGAGGCTTGGGGGCAGGACAGAGAGAGGCCTTGGGGACACAAGAAGAGAGCTAGGTGTTCCCCACATATGGTCTGCCATAGGAGACCATGGCAGATGGGTCACACCCACAATTAAAATCAGATTTTTCACTTTTAAGTATTCTTTCAGGGTACAGAAGTTAGAAAATAAAGTGAGAGTAGGTCACAGGCATAAAAAACAAACTCATGGTTACCAAAGGGGAAAGGGGGGAGGGATAAATTAGGAGTTTGGGATTAACATATACACACGACTATATATAAAATAGATAATCAACAAGGACCTACTGTATAGCACAGGGAACTATACTCAATATTTTGTAATAAACTAGAAGGGAAAAGAATCTGAAAAAGAATATAGATATATATATGTAAAACTGAATCACTGTGCTGTATACATGAAACTAAAACAACATTTATATACTTATTTATTTTTAATTTTAAAAATTTTCTTATTTTTTAACATCTTTATTGGAGTATAACTGTTTTACAATGTTGTGTTAGTTTCTGCTGTGTAACAAAGTGAAATCAGCTATACGTATACATATATCTCCATATCCCCTCCCTCTTGCATCTCCCTCCCACCCTCCCTATTCCACCCCTCTAGGTGGTCACAGAGCACCGAATGGTGTCCCTGTGTTATGCAGCTGCTTCCCACTAGCTATCTATTTTACATTTGGTAGTGTATACATGTCCACACCACTCTCTCACTTCATCCCAGCTCACCCTTCCCCCTCCCCGTGTCCTCAAGTCCATTCTCTACATCTGCATGTTTATTCCTGTCCTGCCCCTAGGTTCTTCAGAACCATTTTTTTTTTTTTAGATTCCATATATATGTGTTAGCATATGGTATTTGTTTTTCTCTTTCTGACTTACTTCACTCTGTATGACAGACTCTAGGTCCATCCACCTCACTACAAATAACTCAGTTTTGTTTCTTTTTATGGCTGAGTAATATTCCATTGTATATATGTGCCACATCTTATTTATCCATTCAGTTGTCGATAGACACTTAGGTTGCTTCCATGTCCTGGCTCTTGTAAATAGTGCTGCAATGAACATTGGGGTGCATGGGTCTTTTTGAATCATGGTTTTCTCAGGGTATACGCCGAGTAGTGGGATTGCTGGGTTGTATGGTAGTTCTAGTTTTAGTGTTTTAAGGAACCTCCATACTGTTCTCCATAGTGGCTGTATCAATTTACATTCCCACCAACAGTGCAAGAGGGTTCCCTTTTCTCCACACCCTCTCCAGCATTTACTGTTTGTAGATTTTTGATGATGGTCATTCTGACTGGTGTGAGGTGATACCTCATTGTAGTTTTGATTTGCATTTCTCTAATGATTAGTGACATTGAGCAGTCTTTCATGTGTTTGTTGGTAATCTGTATATCTTCTTTGGAGAAATGTCTATTTAGGTCTTCTGCCCATTTTTGGATTTGGGCTGTTTGTTTTTTTGATATTGATCTGCATGAGCTCCTTGTATATTTTGGAGATTAATCCTTTGTCAGTTGCTTCCTTTGCAAAGATCTTCTCCCATTCTGAGCGCTGTCTTTTCGTCTTGTTTATGGTTTCCTTTGCTGTGCAAAAGCTTTTAAGTTTCATTAGGTCCCATTTGTTTATTTTTTTTAATTTCCATTACTCTAGGAGGTGGGTCTAAAAGGATCTTGCTGTGATATATGTGATAAGAGTGTTCTGCTATGTCTTCCTCTAAGAGTTTTATAGTCTCTGGCCTTACATTTATGTCTTCAATCCATTTTGAGTTTATTTTTATGTATGGTCTTAGGGAGTGTTCTAATTTCATTCTTTTACACGTAGCTGTCCAGTTTTCCCAACCCACTTATTGAAGAGGCTGTCTTTCCTCCATTGTATATTCTTGCCTCCTTTGTCCAAGATAAGGTGACCATACATGCATGGGTTTATCTCTAGGCTTTCTATCCTGTTCCATTGATCTATCTTTCTGTTTTTGTGGCACTACCATACTCTCTTGATTACTGTAGCTTTGTAGTATAGTCTGAAGTCAGGGAGCCTGATTCCTCCAGCTCCGTTTTTCTTTCTCAAGATTTCTTTGGCTCTTTGGGGTCTTTTGTGTTTCCGTACCAACTGTGAAATTTTTTGTTTTAGTTCTGTGAAAAATGCCATTGGTAATTTGATAGGGATTGCACTGAATCTGTAGATTGCTTTGGGTAGTGTAGTCATTTTCACAATATTGATTCTTCCAATCCAAGAACATCATATATCTCCCCATCTGTTTGTATCATGTTTTTTTTTTAACATCTTTATTGGAGTATAATTGCTTTAAAATGGTGTGTTAGTTTCTGCTTTATAACAAAGTTAATCAGCTATACATATACATATATCCCCATATCTCCTCCTTCTTGCGTCTCCCTCCCACCCTCCCTATCCCACCCCTCTAGGTGGTCACAAAGCACCAAGCTGATCTCCCTGTGCTATGCGGCTGCTTCCCACTAGCTATCTATTTTACATTTGGAAGTGTATATATGTCCATGCCACTTTCTCACTTCGTCCCAGCTTCCCCTTCCCCTCCCCATGTCCTCAGGTCCATTCTCTATGTCTGTCTTTATTCCTGTCCTGCCCCTCGGTTCTTCAGAACCCCCCCTTTTTTTTTAGATTCCATATATATGTGTTAGCATACAGTATTTGTTTTTCTCTTTCTGACTTACTTCACTCTGCATGACAGTCTCTAGGTCCATCCACCTTGCTACAAATAACTCAATTTCATTTCTTTTATGACAAGGTAATATTCCATTGTACATATGTGACACATCTTCTTTATCCATTCATCTGTCAATGGACACTTATGTTGCTTCCATGTCCTGGCTGTTGTAAATAGTGCTGCAATGAACATAGTAACAGAACATTTAAAATCAACTATACATAAATAAAATTTTTTTAAAAGTGAGGGTAGGGAGACAGGTCAGGAGATCATTTCTCAGGTGTAGGCAAAAGGGAATGGTGGCGTGGATGGGTGGTGAGAGTAACCAGGATGCCTAAGAGGCCCAGCAAACATAACCTGAAGACAAGGGAGCCTCTGACATCCTACCCTCTCCCCAACCAGCTTGCTCCCCGCCCTTGCAGGAAATGCTAACTCACTTCATTTTTCCTGTTGCTCAAGTCCTTGGTGCCATCTTTAACTCCTCTTTGTCCCATTTCAGCCTAGTCTGTCTGCAGATTCTATCAGTTTTACCTCCCCAATAAACCCAGAATTGCACCACTTCTTATCACCTGGTCTGAGACACCATCATGGGCAACTGGATTGTGGCAGTAGCTCACCCTAGTCTCCTAGTCTGCCTTAGGGCTTATCCATTTGGACAAGCTATCCCTCAGGATGCTGAAATACAGTGCTGAGCCCACTGCCTGCCCCTTCCCTGCAGACTCTAGTAGGATCACCATCACTTCCTTCCGAAACCATTCAGAATGTGCTGTAGCCAACGCAGCCAGATTGACATTGGGGAGGTTGTGTTTTGTTTGGGGAATAGTGAAGCATGTCACCTAGCTCAAGTAGAGCTTGTATATTAAAGCTTACCCTGGCCACTGTTTTGCCGCCTTCCCACAACGCTGGAGATGTTCAGGTGATTTTTGGACCAGTGGACCCTCGGACTGAAACCTATCACATCCTATCTCCAACTTGAACCGTTTTCACAAGGAATTCTATTTCTGCTCTTGAGAGGGGCCCTGCCCTGTCCCAGTTATGGTCACTCACGTTTTACTTGCAGACGCAGCAGCTCCTCCAGACTGTGGAAGTGGACGGGGCTGCTGGAAATTCCACTCCAGAGGGACCCCAAACCACTGTGTGCATCAACCAGTTAAAAATCCAGCAGCTTGTGCTTCTTCTCCTGCAGCCCTCTCTCCCTACCTCCTCTACTAGCCTCCACGACAGACTTTATCAGGCATTTGCTGTTGGTGTGGGAGGAAAGAGGAGCATGGATCAGAGCTCACTAAGGGCCAGGCACTGCAGACCAAAGATGAATGCTGTTCTCAGGGAGGCCAAGTTGCAAAGTGACAGCTGGAAACAATCACAAATCAGCAGGCAAGGCCCCAAGACAGGCGAAGGCAGGGTGGACAGAGCTTCAGAAGCCCCCACAGGGGCTTCCCTGGTGGCGCAGTGGTTGAAAGTCCGCCTGCCGATGCAGGGGACACGGGTTCGTGCCCCAGTCCGGGAAGATTCCACATGCCGCGGAGCGGCTGGGCCCGTGAGCCATGGCCGCTGAGCCTGCGCGTCCGGAGCCTGTGCTTTGCAATGGGAGAGGCCACAACAGTGAGAGGCCCACATACCGCAAAAAAAAAAAAAAAAAGAAGCCCCCACAGCAGGAAGTGCTGGAGCTGGTCTTTACCCTTTAGGATGCTTCAGAATTGCCCAGGGCCTTGTCACAAATGCAGATTCATGAGCTCCACCCCCAAAACATTCTGATTCAGGAAGTCGGGAGAGGAGCCCTAGGACCCACAGGTTTAACAGGGTCTGGGTGATTCTGACTCAGGTGGATCTATTTTAGAAGCCTGGAGAATCAGACTGCTGTGGGGAGGGGAGCAATGGGCTGATGGTCGTCACCGCTGCCAGAGAAGGTTTGGAGCCCAGTATATTTCCTAGCAGTTCTAGTGGGGCTGGTTATGGGGTGTGCAAGGAGTATAGATGGGGAAGGACAAGTGAGGCTAAAAGAGCAGCTGTGCTCAACAGAGGTCCCAAGATGGGTGTAAAAGGAGAACGCTGTCCCAAAGGTTCTCTAGGAGTGAAGGTCCTGTGTACCTTCCAGAGGAGATTCAGTGAGTGATACCTGATCTCCCAGTCACTTCTCTAGAACAGATTAATTCATCCTTCATGCCCCTCCTTCTTGGGACCTAACAGTCCATTGCTCAGATTTCATCAGCTCTCCATTTGCACCAGCTTCCCAACTGCAGCACAAACACGAGGCTCGCTGACTTCCAAATTCGGTCCTGCCTCACCCTTAGAACCACCAGCTGCCACTCTCTGAGCTACAAGAAGGCCTCACACAGGGGAGGGCCCTTGGGGATTTTAATTTTTTTAACCTGCATAGAGAGTTTCAGAACAAGGAATAGAAAAATCTCAGAGGCACCCCCAAGGCCAGGTGAGGTCAAAACTTGCTGGATGTGGGACTTCCCTGGTGATTAAGACCCTACGCTTCCATTTCAGGGGGCACAGGTTCAACGCCTGGTCGGGGAACTAAGATCCTGCATGCCCCACTGTGCAGTCAAAAAATAAAAATAAAAAATAAAACAAAACAACAACAAAATCTTGCTGGATGTCAAACTCCAAGGATGGTACCTAACCCCTCACCTCTACTGCACCACTGATGATCTTTTTTCTCCAAGAAACAGTTGGGAAGGATGCCCACTTCTCCTGCCAGCCAGCAGGGGGAACATGGCTCTGCAGCCACAAAGCGGAAGGTAAGATAAAGGTGGAGGAAACTGAGGTCACTGACAGTGCGGACTGGCAATGCAGGATGAAAGGTGCCAGTTACATGGAAGGCAGGAGAGGGCAGAACACAGGGCCTCAGGGAAGAGGGTGGGATGGCGGTCACTGAGTGCAGGGCTGGAGGAGATGGGAGGGGCTGGAGGCAAAGGACAAGAAGCTATTCAGGTGGGCAGAGAGAGGTCAGAGGACGGAAGAACTTAAGCTTTGTACTTCCTCAGCATTTACTAGAAGTAAGGGGTGGTGAATGGGGCTCTTCCCTTGGGACTTAGTACTTTTCCTTTCTCCAGGCGCCCCACCCCCCAAGGCAGCAGAAAGCTCTTGAGAGGCAACTGAGTCAGCATGGCCATGGGAGGGACTCAGCTTCCAAGTGAGAGTGAGAGGTGCTTATTGAGTAGGAGGCACTGGGGCAGGCTTTGCAGGGGGGCTGAACCAAGCATGAAGAGAGAGAGAAGCACCCCCAAAGCAGTGCTTCTCCAAATGCGGGTGGCTTACCTGCACCACCATCTCCCAGCAGCTTTTTGGAAAAATGACTTCCTGATCCCGCACCTGATGTACTAAATCAGACCCTCTGAAGGTAGACCCCGCCCCCCAAATCTGCTCTATCAACAAGCAACCTGGGTGGCTTTTAAGCAGTCACCTTGAAAAGACCCACTGATCAAGGCCCAGAGAGTCTGTCTGGGCCTTTCTCCAGTTTCTTAACAGTGTGCTGGGGAGAGAGGGCTACACTGTACTCTGCTGCTTTCCCAGCTGGATTAGCAGTTCGTTTCAATTTGCTCTTCCTGCCTCGGGGATTTGAGGAGGATGGAGAAGAGATCATCGCAAGCAATGGTTCCAAACTTTAGCTGCCTATCGGAATCACGTGAATTTATTTTATTTATTTATTTTGTATTTAATTGTAGTTGATTTACAATATTGTTTAGTTTCAGGTGTGCAGCTTCAGATTCTTTCCCATTATAGGTTATTACAAGATATTTAATCTAATTCCGTGTGCTATGCAGTAAACCCTTGTGGCTCATCTATTTTATATATAACAGTGTGTATCTATTAATCCCATACTCCTAATTCACCTCTCCACCTCCCCTTTCCCCTTTGGTAACTATGAGTTTGTTTTCTATGTCTGTGAGTCTGCTTCTGTTTTGTAAATAAGTTGATTTGTATATATTTTTTAAGATTCCACATATAAGTCATGTGATATATATTTGTCTTTCTCTGTCTGACTCACTTCATTTAGTATGATAATCTCTAGGTCCACCCATGTTGCTGCAAATGGCAATATTTCACTCCTTTTTATGGCTGAGTAATATTCCATTACATATATATATATATATATATATATATATATATGTATGTATACACACACACACACACACACCACATCTTTTTTTTGAGGAATTTTTGAAATTTTAATTTTTTTATAATTATGTAAAATATTTACATGGGTTCAGAGTCAAGGCTACAGAACAAGGTATATTCAAAGAAATTTAGCCTCTATCTGTGTCTTCTCCATCCTATTCCCACCGCCCTCCATGGTCAAGTTTTTTAAAAAATTATGGCTAATACTGTCTATACCACATCTTCTTTATCCACCACATGAATATCTTTTAAAAGTTCCTTTGGCCCTTCCCCAGACCAGTTAAATCAAAAGCTCTCAGTTGGGAGCAAGATAAAAGAATGTAAGGCTTGTGGGTGACTGTAATGGGCAGCCAAGGAAGAATACCATTGCACCAAAGGAGGGGTCTTAACCCTTTTTGTACCATGGACACCTTCTCAGAATGTTTGAGGTACATTCAAAATACACAGTATTACAAAGGAAAGTTATTGTATTAACCCTTGGTTATCCAAAACTAAAACAAATTTTATTTAGGTGGGCCATTTTTCTATGTCAAAATGGTCTAACAACCACTAGTAACTCCACATGGTTCAACCAAATAGTAACATATACTTATTATACAGTAAATAACAAGATAGAGCAGTAGGACTAACAAATGATGTAACTGCAAAGAAGTGATAAACATAAACAATATTTCAAGGTATCTGCAACAACTGCAATATAATCTGTAAATGGCTGTGATGTTTGTTGGTGAGACACACACTACCGTGATTTGTTGCTTCCATTCATAATTTTCAGAGAACAGCGACATCTGCTGGGAACTTGTTATGAACACAAACCCCAGATGGGCTGTATCTCTGGGGTCCATCAAGACCCCAGCCAACTCCATTCCCTCTCCATCTCCAGGTAGCATTAGTTTTTCAATCAGAAATAATCTGATAAGTAGAAAGGTATCTCAAGTTAAAAAATAATCAATAAAAATACTAGTTTTTCATCTTTATTGGCTATTTCTATTTCTTCCATGAATTGCTAATCAGGGGTTTTGTCCATGTTTCTGTCAAAGTGTATGTCTCTCTTTAGTGGCTCTCTTTATATACTGGGGACGTTAATCAATCTCTCTTTTCGTGAAATTTAACAAAATTTACCAATTTGACACTTATCTGTTTGCTTTATACATGGGTGTCTTGATAAACAGATATTATATTCAAGGATCAATCTGTGAAATTTCCTTCTTAAATTTAGAAAGATCTTTCCCTGTCACCTGAAGGTTAACATATACCTCGGTTTGCCTGCTTACTTTTAATTCCTTGCTCTTTAGTTTGGAATATAATTAAAGAGGTCTGTTTATTTTCTAAATAGTAAACAAATTATTTTAACATTAATTATGGTGAGAAATGCCAGGAAAGATAAAAGCAGCCCCAAACAACCGATAAACATAGACGCAAAAATCCTCAACAAAATACTAGCAAACTGAATCCAACGATACAATGAAAGGATCATATACAACAATCAAGTGGGATTTAGCCCACAGATGCAGGGATTTTTCAATATCTTCAAATCAATTGCTGTGATATGCCACATCAACAAATTGAAGAATAAAAACCATATGATCATCTCAATAGATGCAGAAAAAGCTTTTGACAAAATTCACCACCCATTTATGATAAAAGCTCTCCAGAAAGTGGGCATAGAGGGGACCTACCTCAACATAATAAAGGCCATATATGACAAACCTACAGCTAACATCATACTCAACAGTGAAAAGCTGAAAGCATTTCCTCTAAGATCAGGAATAAGACAAGGATGTCCACTCTCACCACTTTTTGTGTGTGTGTGGGTTCCCTTTTATCCACACCCTCTCCAGCATTTATTGTTTGTGTATTTTTTGATGATAGCCATTTTGACTGGCATGAGGTGATATCTCACTATAGTTTTGATTTGCATTTCTCTAATAATTAGTGATGTTGAACATCTTTTCATGTGCCTGTTGGCCTCTTTAGAGAAATGTCTATTTAGCTCTTCTGCCCATTTTTTGATAGGGTTGTTTGTTTTGATGATATTAAGCCACATGAGCTGTTTGTAAATTTTGGAAAGGTGCTTTTATTCAACATAGTTTTGGAAGTCCTAGCCATGGCAATCAGAGAAGAAAGAAAAAAAAGGAATACATATTGGAAAAGAAGAAGTAAAACTGTCACTGCTAGCAGATGACATGATACTATACACAGAAAATCCTAAAGATGCAACCAGAAAACTACTAGAGCTCATCAATGAATTTGGTAAACTTGCAGTATACAAAATTAACACACAGAAATCCTTGCATTCCTATACACTAACAATGAAAGATCAGAAAGAGAAATTAGGGAAACAATCCCATTCACCATTGCAACAAAAAATAAAATACCTAGGAATAAACCTGCCTAAGGAGGTAAAAGACCTGTACTCAGAAAAGTATAAGACACTGATGAAAGAAATCAAAGATGACACAAGCAGATGGAGAGATATACCATGTTCTTGGAATGGAAGTATCAATATTTTGAAAATGACTATACTACCCAAAGCAATCTACAGATTCAATGCAATCACAATCAAATTACCAATGGCATTTTTCACAGAACTAGAACAATAAATTTTAAAATTTGTAGGGAGACACAAAAGACCCTGAATAGCCAAAGCAATCTTGAGAAAAAAAAAAAAGAGTGGAGCTGGAGGAGTCAGACTCCCTGACTTCGGACTACACAACAAAGCTACAGTAATCAAGACAATATGGTACTGGCACAAAAACATAAATATAAATCAATGGTACAGGATAGAAAGCCCAGAGATAAACCCATGCACCTATGGTCAACTAATCTATGACAAAGGAGACAAGGATATACAATGGAGAAAAGACAATCTCTTCAATAAGCAGTGCTGGGAAAACTGGACAGCTACATGTAAAACATGAAATTAGAACACTCCCTAACATCATACACAAAAATAAACTCAAAATGGATTAAAGACCTAAATGGAAGACTGGACACTATAAAACTCTTAGAGGAAAACATAGGAGGAACACTCTGACATAAATCACCGCAAGATCTTTTTTTGCCCCACCTCCTAGAGTAATGGAAATAAAAACAAAAATAAACAAACAGGACCTAATGAAACTTAAAAGCTTTTGCACAGCAAAGGAAACCATAAGCAAGACAAAAAGACAACCCTCAGAATGGGAGAAAATATTTGTGAATGAATCAATGGACAAAGGATTAATCTCCAAAATATAGAAACAGCACATGCAGCTCAATATCAAAAAAACAAACAACCCAATCAAAAAATGGGTGGAAGACCTAAATAGACATTTCTCCAAAGAAAACATACAGATGGCTAAGAGGCACATGGAAGTGGTGCTCAACATTGCTAACTATTAGAGAAATGCAAATCAAAACTACAATGAGATATCACCTCACACCAGTTAGAATGGGCATCGTTAGAAAAACCTACAAACAGTAAATGCTGGAGAGGGTGAGGAGAAAAGGGAACCCTCTTGCACTGTTGGCTGGAATGTAAATTGATACAGCCACTATGGAGAACAGTATGGAATTTCCATAAAAAACTAAAAATAGAATTACCATATGACCCAGCAATCCCACTACTGGGCATATACCCAGAGAAAACCATAATTCAAAAAGACACATGCACCCCAATGTTCATTGTAGCACTATTTACAACAGCTAGGTCATGGAAGCAACATAAATGTCTATCAACAGATGAATGGATAAAGAAGATGTGGTACATACATACAATAGAATATTACTCAGCCATAAAAAGCATAAAAAGGAACGAAAATTGGGTCATTTGTAGAGATGTGGATGGACCTAGAGACTGTCATACAGAGTGAAGTAAGTCAGAAAGAGAAAAACAAATATCATATGTTAACGCATGTATGTGGAATCTACCAAAAATTGTACAGATGAACCGGTTTGCAGGGTAGAAATAGACACAGAGATGTAGAGAACAAATGTATGGACACCAAGGGGGAAAAGTGGGGGTGGGATGAACTGGGAGATAGAGATTGACATATATACACTAATATGTATAAAATAGATAACTAATGAGAACTTGCTGTATAGCCCAGGGAACTCTATTTCACTTCACTGTACAGTAGAAACTAACACAACATTGTAAAACATCTATACCCCCCCCAAAAAAAAAAAGATGTGGTACATATATACAATGGAATTTTACTCAGCCATTAAAAAGAATGAAATAATGCCATCTGCAGAAATGTGGATGAACCTGGAGATTATCTTACTAAGTGAAGTTAGTCAGACAGAGAAAGACAAATGTCATATGATATCTCTTATATGTGGAATCTAAAAAAAGAAAATGATACAAATGAACTTATTAAACAGAAACAGACTCACAAACTTTAAAAGCAAACTTATGGTTACCAAAGGGGAAACATGGTGGGAAGCCTAAATTGGGAGTTTGGGATTGACATATACACACTACTGTATTTAAAATCAATAACCAACAAGTACCTTCTGTATAGCACAGGGAACTCTGAACAATATTCTGTAATAATGTAAATGGGAAAAGAATTTGAAAAAGAACAGATATATATATATGTGTGTGTGTGTGTGTGCAACTGAATCACTTTGCTGTACACCTGAAACTAACACAACATTGTTAATCAACTATACTCCAACATGAAATGAAAATTTAAAAAAAAACATTCATTATGGTGAGAAATGCCAGGAAACATAAAAGCAGCCCCTGACAACTTGAAACTGGCCTGACACCATCAACCAGCTTACAATTCGGACTTGGTGTTCTGTTGAACATAAACAATTTCACAGAACACCAACACCACACAAGGCCATTCTGATACTGAAAAAAAGGGAGAGAAGGAAGATACTTGTACCCACCCCCTAGAACACCCATCCTTGCAACGCCGCCCCTCACCATACACACACTTCACACACTTGTGCTAACAAAACCTGTTACAGCCTGAACCCAGAGGAAGGCAAGGTCCACCTGATGCTCTGACTATCCCAGGACCCTGCTCACCTCACCCCCAGGCCCTCCTGAGGTTCAGACTTTGGTGCTGATGTCTTACCTTGACTAGAGAGAATGGGGCCAGATTTCCAGTTTCCAGTCCAGCATGTAAGGGGCTTAGAAGTCATCACTCCATCCTAACAAACAAAAAGCTGAACAAACTGAAAATTCAACAACTCCTCTTAGATCTGTCAGGGAAGTGAGGTCACAGGGCAAACCACTGCTCCCCAAATTGGGGAGACCGGCAGATTCAGAGAACCACAACTTAATGAAGCCAAAAACGTCCTCACAAGCAGAAACCTCCTTAGGCACAGGTGCTGGGGTAGGAAAACCTGAACTGTAATTGACAAATTGCTGGAAGCTCAGTGTGGTCAAATCTGGAAGTTAAAAACTCCAGGGGCTCCAGTCACAGGGGGTCCCCACACTTTTGTGAGTTTTACCTCCGGAAGCTCTACCAGATTCTCGCAGTGAAGATCAAAGAAAAATTCTCTCCTAATCCTGGCTGGGGGGAGGAGAAAAGTAACCACTTGGAAATACACCCCAGCAGCCTGTTCTTTACAAGGTTGCTGTGAAGAGAAACTCCCCAGAATCTCACCAGTCTGGGAGAAGGGAACTACCCAACCCCATCCCTCTAGCCATCCAGCCCCACCTAAGGGTGGGAAAACACTGAGAAGCTGGTGATATACATAGCCCAGGGGCACAGGCTCACGAAAAGTCTGGGACCTAATCATAAGATTATAAAATGCTTCTCCTCCCCCATACCTCAAGGTCTCATCACTAAAGCCCTATTTATAGCAGTTCCTTTTAGTCAGTTCCTTTTAACAACAGTAACAACAACAACAAAAAGCAAGGCATACCAAAAAGTAAAAAGAGTTTGAAAAGAGGGAGCAGGGATCAGAACCAGACTCAGATATGGCAGAGGGACGCTGGAATGAGCAGACCAGGGATTTAAAACAATTATGATTAAGATGCTAAGGGCTCTAATGGAAAAAGTAGACAACAGACAAGAGCAAACAGATGGGTAATGTGTAAGCAGAGAGATGGAAATTCTAAGAATCAAAAGCAAACACCAGAATTCAAAAACACTAACAGAAAAGAAGAATGCCTTTGATGGTCTCACACGTATACTGGATACAGCTGAGGAAAGAATCTCTGACCTTGAGGATACGTCAAGAAATGGAAACTTCAAAAACTGAAAAGTAAGGCTTCCCTGGTGGCGCAGTGGTTGAGAGTCCGCCTGCCGATGCAGGGAACGCGGGTTCGTGCCCCGGTCCGGGAAGATCCCACATGCCGCGGAGCGGCTGGGCCCGTGAGCCATGGCCGCTGAGCCTGCGCGTCCGGAGCCCGTGCTTCGCAACGGGAGAGGCCACAACAGTGAGAGGCCCGCGTACCGCAAAAAAACAAAACTGAAAAGTAAACCAAAGACAGAAAAAAAAGGAACAGATTATCCAAGAACTGTGAGACAACCACAAAAGTTGTGGCACACTCATAATGGAAATACCAGGAGAAGAAACACAAGAAACAACTGAAGCAATAATGACCAAGAATTTCCCCAAATTAATATCAGATACCAAAACAGGCAGAGATCGAGGAAGCTCAGAGAATACCAAGCAGAAAAAATGTCTCCAAACCCACACCTATGTATATCATATTCAGCTGCAAAAAAAAAAAAAAAAAAGAGATAATGGGGTCCAGGCTTCTACTTGGAAAACATGAAGGAAATGAAATGAGAAATGTGTAGAACCCAAATTCAAATTCTTACCACTCCACTATCTTGTCAGTTCTCCCCTGCCAAGACTGAGCTGATACTGACACAGGAAGGGGGCAGGGCACAACCTTTAAAACAATGACATAGCCCGAGGGCATGACATAAACTGATCAGAACCACCTAGGTCCAAGATGGACCATGACAGTTCCAAGGCTGACCATGTTAAGGTCAAAAGTGGGCGGTGGTTCAATTCCTGGAAATCCCCACCCCTTCCCCCAAATAGCTGGAATACTCCTCCCACTCATTAGCCTATGAAATTACCCACCCCTATAAAAACTGACAACCCCACACCCTGAGTCCTCTTGCCTTCCAAGATGGCCCACACTCTGTGGAGTGTGTATCTCCCTGAATAAACCTTCCTTCACTTTACTGTGTCTTGCTCTTGAATTCTTGCCTGCACGAAGCCAAGAACCCACACTGGGCGGCCATCCCAGGGACTCGGACATGGCTTGGGATGTGACCATCCTCTCGCACCCCACTCTCTTTCCTGCAACATCTTTTCTGGCACCCAATGCGGGGCCTCCATGGCCATAATCTCGATCCGCCTACTGGGCTATGGCTCCCCTCTGAAGGGTGGCTGGGACTCACCCTGAGCCACGTAGATTCAAGTAGCCCGTTAAGCGGCAGCTGACGTCACCTGCAGGATCCGGCAGAGACCAGTTCTCTGGCCGCGAAGAAGCGCACTGAGGCCAAGGCTTTTCCCCCTCGGTCTTTCTCATTCTCCTATTGCTCTATCTCTTTGGACTTGAAAAGATCCACCCAGACGACCACCGAACATCCAAATGAAGACTGCGCGGCAAGTAATTGACAACTTGGTTGGGTGAGTTTCCCCTGTGGCCCCTCGAGCCCAATTCCCCCTCCCTACTCGTTTCATCCCAGTCAAGTTCTGGGAAGTCAGAACTGCGAGGGGGCCCAGATTGGGGGACTACTAGATTTGCAGCCCGCCCGCAATGAGGCTTATGGCTTCATTGCACCTCGGAGCAGATGTTGCAGGCAAGCACTTCCCTAAAGAGGGTTGCAGTCCCTTCCTCCCTAGGAAACGTCGAGGCTGTGCACCTTCCTAATCCCACTCAGCCCTCCTACTTTTTCCGGATTTTATCAACCCCCAAGGGGAGGTAGCTGGTGAGCACCTTTCTCAGCGGGCTTACGGATCTCTCTTGGGAAGCATCATGGCTGGACACCTTCCTTACTGTCCTGGATTTCCCTTATATCTTCCTTTTCTCATGACTTCTTGGACTGTCTGTTGACCCTTGAGCCTCCTTGCTGGCTTTACCGGCAAGTTGGGTATTACCTCTTTTACTTCTGTGGAGAGGTAGCCCTCCTC
Organism: Leucopleurus acutus; assembly: GCF_964270905.1. NCBI lineage: Eukaryota > Metazoa > Chordata > Mammalia > Artiodactyla > Delphinidae > Leucopleurus > Leucopleurus acutus. The sequence continues at coordinate 14,311,506 of NC_139145.1, forward strand.
AATATCCCAAGGACCATATCCTGAGGGGAGTTTTTGCCTTTTATTGTTATCACCGCCTTGTGGGCTCCAGCCCTACCCTTCAGCTCTATTTGTTTCTCTTTCTTTTGTTTCAGTAGGGATAAAGTTCATCCGTTTAGGGGGTCCTAGGTCTCTTCCCTCCCTCTCTGAAGGATTTAGGCCCTGAGACTCTAATTGCTTTTTCTCACCCTGGCTCTTGTTCCTTTCCTTGACCTAATCCAAGGGGCCTCCTCAGGCTGACTGACCAGGCAGGTTTGGGGTGCTCATAGGGACCCCACAGTTGACACTGGGAGAATGCCAGGACAAATATCTACCATAACTACCATCTGTCCAGGATCCATCAGACCGCTGTCTTGTCAAGACATCCCAACAAAAAATGGGGCAACTCCAAGCACCCCAATGGACTCCCCACTAGGATGCATATTAGCTAATTGAGGAAAATGAGCTAATATGGCTAATTTAGCTATGGCTTAAAGAGGATGGCTTAAGAAAAAAAGAAATTAATTTCCTTTTGCAATACTGCATGGCCCCAATACAAACTAGGGGACCAAGAGATCTGGCCAAAGATGGGTCATTGAATCACAATACCATCTTTCAGCTGGACCTGTTTTGTAAAAGGGAAGGTAAATGGGTGGAAGTCCCATACATCCAAAGGCTCATGGCCCTATTCCAAAATCCAGGTCTAAAGAACTCCTGCCAGGGGGCTTATCTGGTGACGCAGTGGTTGAGAATCTGCCTGCCAATGCAGGGGACAGGGGTTCGAGCCCTGGTCTGGGAGGATCCCACATGCCGCGGAGCAACTAGGCCCGTGAGCCACAACTACTGAGGCTGCGCGTCTGGAACCTGTGCTCCGCAACAAGAGAGGCCGCGATAGTGAGAGGCCCGCACACCGCGGTGAAGAGTGGCCCCTGCTTGCCACAACTAGAGAAAGCCCTCGCAGAGAAATGAAGACCCAGCACAGCCAAAAGTAAAATAAATAAATTTAAAAAAAAAGAACTCCTGCCAGGTGTGCTTGGCTCACATCCCTTCAAAGTGCCCTCTCCCCCCGATAGGAACCTGATGTTTTAGATGATCTCCTTATGAGGCAACCTCCCCAAGGTCCACAACCGAGATATCCTACCTACCCCAATTCTGAGGGGGGACAGTTTCCAGACCATTTACCCCTAATCCCCTACACACACACCACACACACACACACACACACACACACAAACACCCCGCCGTAAATCAGCTCATGGATTTGGCCTTTGGAGTATTTAACAATAGAGATAGTGTTGAAGAGGCAAAAAGCATTAAGGGACAACATCTAACAGCACAATTACTGGAGGCAGCCCTACCCCTGCACCACCTCAGGGTTACCCTCCCTTGTGAAGACCCATGGTGAGGACAAGATCCAGAGAGCCTAGAGCAGAGCCACTGTCTCCTGAGAAAACATCTGTTTTAAGTGTAGCCAAGAGGGCCACTGGAAGAACGAACACTCCCTGTATGGGGAAATTTCACTGGGACACTGCCCAGTATGCGAATGAGAGGGCCACTGGAATTGGGACCACCCCCAAAGGGGGTGGACTCGGGGCCCCCAAACCAGTGATGGCCAAGAGGACTGAAGACTGATGGGACCTAGGAACCTCCCCAGCTCCCAAAGGACACCTGGTTATTTCTCTGGCGGAGCTTTGGGTAACCCTTGATGAGGCAGGTAGGAAATTTATTTTCTTATTCGCTACAGGGAACTCTTGCTCTGTGCTGACTGATTCCCCTGGACCCTTGTCCTCCCAATCCTGTATGATAATGGGGATTGGTGGAAAGCCCCAAACCAAGCAATTCACCCCTCCCCTCAACTGCTTGCTAGGAAATTTTACATTTGCACATCAGTTTCTTCTCATGCCTGAGTGCCCTCTCCCCTTGTTGGGAACAGACTCGCTCATTAAATTCCAGACAATAGTCCAAGTTGGAGACCCTCACAGGGAAGACACCCACCAAGAAAGACAATTACTCTTGACTGAAGGAGTCTACCCCAGTTCCAAGCCAGAGGGCATCTCCATTCCACCCTGTCTGAGTTTTTAAACTATGGGCTATTAGACTGGTTCACAGTGGCAGAACTAAAGGTCACTTTCTTCTGCGTTTCCCTGCTGCACCAAGACTCCCAATATCTCTTTGCCTTTGAGTGGACAAATCCAGACGCTGTAATACCATGAATGCCTCCACTCTGTGTGCTTATAAAATTCAAGCTGAGTGTGCCTGCAGGATAGGAATGGAATGGACGGGAAAAAATTGGGCTAAAAATTGTCCAGCTACCTTTAAAAATGGGATCACATGAGGCTATAGGCAAGCCTCCTCAAAGGCCAGAGTAAGAGCCATAATTTTAAAATTTCTTAAGCCCAGGGAGGATCCCCCAAATTGTAAATAGATTACCAAAATGAGAGGCCACTGGTCTGACTAAACTAACCATACCTGATAGGAATTTTGGGGGAGGGCTTCTCCCCTAAACTAAATGAGGAAAAGTAAAACATTCCAACATAGGTAAATGGGTACGTCAGTCCTTCAATATCATTGAGGTAACCATCCAATGCTTTGGAAAAAAACAAAACAAAACTTGTCCTTGTTTTACAAATCTAGTTTTTACAGGACCAGAGGTGTGACTCCAAAAATAATCCAAAGCCCATCGATCCATTTACCACTCCCCAAACCTTCCCTATTTATATTAAGAGGCTTGTAAGTATTAAACAAAGGGGAAACAAAGTCATCCTAGGAGGAACTTGCCTGTACCTCTGAGATGAAAATGTCCTATCTGGTCTTCTTAGGAACGCTTCTCTCTGCCATCTTTTTAAAATACAAATTTTGAAAAAGGAGGTAAATAATTTGGAACTTGTCAAGGACAAATAAAAATCTTAAGTATCTTTTCCATAAATATTAGTAAAAAGGTTTTAGCCATTTGGACAAGTGAGCTTGATTTGTTCCATCTGCCGGAAACCCAATTTTAATCCAATCTCTTTTGTAGACTGATGGGTTTTAAATTACTGTACCTGACTCATGGCTGAAATTTTGGAATGGGAACTCTGAGGCCTCTGTGTTTGTGTGTTTGTAAGTATCTACGTGTGTGTCGTGGATGTATGGTATTGCCAAAAATTAATTCATAAAAGAGCTCTATTTAATTGACTTAAAGAAAATTAAGCACTTATATAATCAGAAATAAAAAAATAATCTGGCCAGAATAAGTATTGTCTCACAGTGACCTGTGATCTTATTTAACCAAGTGTTTTAAAACTTTTTGACAAACTTCACAAATAAACATTTTAATTAAAGTTCTTTTGATTTCCAGCTAACTTTGGGATAATTTAGAGGACCCCTAAAGTATCTCAAAGAGAAATATTTAACTAGGATTATTTGGTATGTTAAATTAAATGCAGTCATTCATAATTCGGGTTATTGTAACCAAGTTTCTTTATCGATTGCCCTGTAATCAGATGTTTAACCAAGGCTTTTAAGTCTTTTGTCATTTGTAGTTATTCTTGTACTCTGATGCTGTTACAAAAAGCGTTGCATCGGGCTTCCCTGGTGGCGCAGTGGTTGAGAGTCCGCCTGCCGATGCAGGGGACACAGGTTCGTGCCCCGGTCCGGGAAGATCCCACATGCCGCGGAGCGGCTGGGACCGTGAGCCATGGCCGCTGAGCCTGCGCGTCCGGAGCCTGTGCTCCGCAACGGGAGAGGCCACAACAGTGAGAGGCCCGCGTACCGCAAAAAAAAAAAAAAAAAAAAAGAATTAATAGTCTCCCCAAATTCCCTGATTGCATGGAGTGATACCTTTGTGTCTCTGTCCCTTCTGCAGTGTTATACTGACCTACAGACTGTAAAAGTGTTCTGGCTGTTTTTCTTGGAGATTTTCTACTTTGGCACTTATATTTAACATACAATTTCAAGAAGGCACAAAACTCTTTACATTGCTTAATGACATAAGATAGATTGAAACGGAGTTTGGGTTATAGTAAGTAACTAGTAATTAGTGTCAGGAAATGTTGGACTTACTTTATTGGTAGCTATGATGGTACAGAGGATAAAGTGAAGCGCAGAGAATGAAGTAACATTGTCCAGGGTCGCACAGCTCCTACATGTCAGACTCCACCTCTGATCTTAGCACCACATTTTAGTGAACAATGAGCTCTGAATCGGTTCCCACTCCTTGCTCATTTTTTTTTTTTTTTTTTTGCGGCACGCGGGCCTCTCACCGTTCTGGCCTCTCCCGTTGCGGAGCACAGGCTCCGGATGCGCAGGCTCAGCGGCCATGGCTCACGGGCCCAGCCGCTCTGCGGCATGTGGGATCCTCCCGGACCGGGGCCCGAACCTGCGTCCCCTGCATCGGCAGGCGGACTCCCAACCACTGCGCCACCAGGGAAGCCCTCCTTGCTCACTTTTAACATGCAATTCAGAAGAAAGACTGCCCCTAGCAATTTTGGAGAAAAAGTAACTAATGTATCTATGTATCTACCTTCATTGGACAGAAATAGGGGTGCTCAGTGGAGGAAAGATTCACTGTGAAACTGATCACTTACCATCTGTTTCCTTCACCTCTTCAATCCAAATGTTTTCAGATTGCTCAGCTCATAGCCTCAACCCAACCAGCCAGAAGGGTCCAAAGAGTAGAGAGGAGGACCATGGGCCACAAGAGCCCCTGAGCTGCAGAGGAAGGAGCAGAACAAGAGAGGAAGCCCCAAAAGGGTGGGCGTGTGTACAATCTCCATCTCCCCAGCACCCTCTTCTGGGCCCTCATTACCTCCCTGTTCCTCAGGCTGTAAATGAGTGGGTTGAGCGTTGGCACAAAGATGGTGTAGAAGGTGGAGATGGCTCTGTCTCCCGCTGGTGTTCCAGCAGAAGCCTTCTGCATGTAGTTAAATATGCCTCCCCCGTAGTAAAGGCCCACCACAGCCAGGTGGGAGGAGCAAGTGGTCAGAGCCTTCTGTTTCCCCTCAGTAGAAGGCATGCTAATCACAGCCGTGAGGACCCGGGCATGGGAAGCCACAATGACCCCCAGAAGCAGCATGACCACACAGCAAGCGTAGATGAAGTCCTGGAAGAGCGAGGTGTCAGCACGAGAGAGCCTCAGCAGGGCGGGGATCTCACAGGAAAAGTGATCCACCTGTAGAGAGCCGCAGTAGGGGAAGCGGAAGACCACGCCCATGTCAATCACGCTGTCGGCCACTCCAACCATCCAGGACACCAAGGTCATCAGACAACAGGCCTTCCAGTTCATGAGCGTAGGGTACCGCGGGGGGTGACACACTGCCACGTACCTGTCATAGGCCATGACCGCTAGGAGGAAGCACTCAGCTCCTCCTACCGTGACCACTAAGAAGACCTGAGCTGCGCAGCCACCCTGAGAGATGAACTTACTGCCCGAGAGGAAGTTGGCTGTCATCTTGGCTACTACCGTGCCATTCAGGGTCAGGTCCATGATAGAGAGCTGGCTGAGAAGAAAGTACATCGGGATGTGCAGGCACCTATCGGCTTGTAAGAGCAGGAAGAAGAGGATGTTGCCAGCCAGGGCGGCAGCAGAGGCCAGAGGACGAGGGAAAAAAGGAAGAAATCATATGGTGAGTAGCTGAACAGACCCAAAAGGATGAAATCCGCTAGGGCGGTGTGGTTCCACACATCCATGGCCTTGGCTGAAGAAAAAATAGAGGAGCAAGCATAGGAACAAAGCAACTTACCTGGCATCTGTATCATACAAGGAAGATAACTGCCTCCTGTCTCTTCTACAGGGCAGTGCCCAGGGCATCGTCATAGCCCCATCCTTTCCTTCTGCAGTGAATATCCATTTGCTCTCAGAGGTCCTCAGGATTTGATCTTATTTCTCTTGAAAGACCAGGGAGCAACCCCCAGAGGAGGAGGGTCAGAGAATGCAAGGGAGAGAGAGAAGGGGTTTTAAGTAACAGGTGACCAGCCGTAGATTTACGAAAAGGGGATATAGATTTAAGAAGATGTAGGGGAACACAATGTCACCCCAAAATGTCTCTTTGGCATGTGGATTATTTAGAGCTGAAAACAATCCAGGCACAAAAGACTAAGGAAGAAACTTTGACCTTCCCCCTAAGCACCTAAAAGAATTTAGACAGAGAGCCTGTCCCAGAATAGAGCTATCACCAGAGATATCTACAAAGAACATGGACCAAGTGTGCATGTGTGTAGGGGCAGGGGGAGGGGGTGTGTGGGGTGTTGGGGGAAACTCTAGGCGGAGTCTAGAGATCAGAGTCCACTCTGTTTCCCATTGTCACTGTATGGCCCAGCAAACATTTATTTACCAAACATTTGCTTTTTCATCTCCATGTGAATTGCCTTCCTCCCCTTTGAAGTCCCAATCCACTACCCCCAAATCCTCTTGTCTTGAAAACTGAAGATGGTATTTAAGATGGAGGTTTTAGGGCTTCCCTGGTGGTGCAGTGGTTGAGAGTCCGCCTGCTGATGCAGGGAACACGGCTTCGTGCCCCGGTCCAGGAAGATCCCACATGCCGCGGAGCAGCTGGGCCCGTGAGCCATGGCTGCTGGGCCTAAGCGTCCAGAACCTGTGCTCCACAACGGGAGAGGCCCGCATACCACAAAAAAAAAAAAAAAAAAAAAAAAAGATGAAGGTTTTAACCCTTTTGGAGAGTTACTCAGTTTTCCTGAGTCTCTCTCAGATATGCATGTTATTAAACCTTTGTTTGATTTTCTCCTGTGAATCTGTTTCATGTCAATCTAATTCTTAGACCAGAAAGAAGAACCTCGACAGGTATAGGAAAATTTCTTCCCCTCTGACAGGGGGAAGTGCGTATTGGGTGTGCAGAGAGAGAGAGAAGGAGGTGGGAAAGGGGGTGACAGGTGCAAGGACAAATACAAACTGAAAAGAAAGGAAAAGACTCTTACCTCCACTTTCCTTAGCAATTACTTAAAAAACGTGTAATTGTAAGTTCCTTATCTCTCTGAAATGTATGTAAACCTTTTAAAACTAAAATAAGCTCTAACCAGATTTCTGACTCAGGAATGTCTTCTCAAGGACCTAGAATCCATCTCTTTGAAATGTAATCATCAAGGAAGATAGAGCCCTTACATCTCAGGTTCTGTAGGTCAGGACCCTAACTTCAGCAGGCACCTTGCTCCAAGTTGCAGAACTCTCTGTTGTCATAACATGTGTGAAGTTTGTATTTCTTTGGGTAAAGCCAGCTACCTAACACAGGTAGTCACCCCAATTACCAGGTGAATCTAGGATGAACTCTGTGTGACAAACGGTGCTGTTAAGTCCTCTTCCTTGAGGAGTAGTTACTGTTTATCTTGAGAGCATGTTATGTAATGGGTTGTCACTGTCTACCTATACAAAAGGGTGACATTCCTTCTGTCTTTGCAATCTCTTAGCAGATTACCTGTGATGCACATCACATGCTGATTTAATGTTTATTCAAAAATAAAACTGTTTTCTTTCTCTTCTACTTTTGCGGAGAGGTTTTCAGGGTAGGGAGGACATTTGTTTTTTAATTATATTTTCCCAACGCAGCAGGCACTGCAACAGAGCTAAGTGTTGTGTCAAATGCATCATGAGAACCTCAGAACTCTAGAAATGCCTCCCTGTGTGGGAAGCAGTCAGCCTTGAGAGCAGCTAAGGACATGCCAGGCATGCGGCTGCTGCTCGAAGGGACTGTCCCTACTTGTTCCCCTCCTTGTTCCATTCCATGGGAGATAAATCACCAGGGCCCAGAGATCAGAAAGAATGTAAAATGAGACAAGCAAAGCTGTCTCCCCCCTGCACATGCAGGTTATTTTTGATGCTTCTGGGTTTATGGGTTTCCTCCCAGGGAAGTTAACCTTGAGCCGAGACAGTCTGTAGATAATGTAAACCACCATCTGGCAGCCTTCCTTTTTCTAGTCTATATAATCTGCAACTGTAGCATAATAAAATTTGCCTTGCAACCATCAGTTGTCTTGGTCCTTCTGACCCCATCCGTCGGTGCTACTTCGGTTCCTTACCCCTTCCCTTCTGACCCTGGGCGGTGAGATCCTCTTTCTCCAGCTGGTCCACGGCATCTCTGGACATATGTCAACCCTCCAGCCCACACTGCTACTTTGACAGTGTGGTGTATGAGGGCAGGGACTTGGACATATCTGTCTCCCGGTTGTACATCGCTCACCTTGGTTGACACTAACCTGGTTAACACCTGTGACTGTTTTAAGAATCAGTGACAATTAATATTCCAAAGAAGGAATGGCCAATACTCATTCCACAAATGGTGGGCATCCACAGGTGTATTTTGGACTGTGTTGCTTCTGTCTTGTGTGATGTCGCAATTGCAATTCAAGAATTTCCCCTAATAGAAACTGGAAAGACTGTCAAAGAGAGACAAAAACTATTGAAAACATTTGTCATAGGAAGATAATTATGAACAGAAAAAAAGAAGCAAGAGTGAGATTCCTGGGATCCTGTGCTCATGACTGAAGTCATGCTTATGTCTCTAAGATGTCTGAGAAGATGTTTTTAAAAATGTGCATATGGGGGCTTCCCTGGGCTTCCCTGGTGGCGCAGTGGTTGGGAGTCAGCCTGCCGATGTGGGGGGCGCCGGTTTGTGCCCCGGTCCGGGAGGATCCCGCGTGCCGCGGAGCGGCTGGGCCTGTGGGCCGTGGCCGCTGGGCCTGTGCATCTGGAGCCTGTGCTCCGCAGCGGTGAGAGGCCCGCGTACCAAAAAAAAAAAAAAAGATGTGCATATGCCTTGGTCCCACCCCGTGGGGGAGTGGGTACTGGGTCTGGATGGGGCGTAGTCATATATGATTTTTTAAAAGCTCCCAAGGTGATTCTGATGGGATATAGGTTCACACACTGGCTTAGGACAGTGTGCATGCACAATGCCATTTTCATCTTAGCACTAGAGTCAGAATATCATGGCAGCAGACAGGGAAATCCTAGGACATAGTGAGTTACAGAGACATGCCAGCAAAGGGAGACAGAAAATAACTCAGAGAGGTAGATGCCAAGATCAGCACAGGCAGGAATGAAGCATGGCCACAGGGCACCAGAGTAATGAGGGCACACGTGTGGCAGTGACCCAACAGGTCTGTCTGCCTACTTTGGAACTGAGTCCAGAGACTGGAGATCAAATAAACAATGATAACAATTTTGCCCAAGTAAGATTACCATCTTCTTGGTCTCTGATACTGACAACTTTTGGCAGCAAGGAGATATGTCTGTATCCAGCTGGACGCTCCCTAGGCTGAGACTTGAAGTCAGATCCACTTCTTCCCCTTCTGGTCACCTTTAGTCCGTCATCTGGCAGGTCTTCCCTCACCCCCTTCAGCACCTACCACTCCCATTCAGGTCTCCACAGTTCACCTTCCACACCACCCTGTGGAGCTCAGCAGAGACGGGTCAGACCCAAAAAATACGCAAAGATCTAGTCCTCAGAGCAATGCATGAGCAATGTTGGCCTGAATAAGGCTCTTACACATAGACTCTCCTCCAACTCCATGGCTCCAAATAAAAATTTATAGAATTAACCATCTAAGGCATTCTTCTGCTTCTTCATAAATCGATGAGCTCATGTCCCAGGTTTACACCTCTAGTTGTAGAATAAATATCCTGGGAGACCCAACTCAGCTCATAATAATGACCCCAGAGAACAGACAGACGCTCCATCCCAACGAGCAAGCCAAACTTAATGAAATGGCTTCAGGACAAAGTTCATTCCCCATAGCCCTGGCTTTGAAAAATACCCCAGACTCCGTTCTGAACAAAGGAAAGAGGCATCCGTGAAACATCCCTTCACACATCCACTTATACTTCTCTCAGGGGTCTCCACCCTCACCTCACCCATGGGGGCTGGGAGAGATGTGATCACCACTGAGTGTCACAGTGAATATCTAGCTACTCTCTGGGAACTGAATCGTGAATGACAAGAGGTGGAGTCTAGTCAGTTCTTCTGCAAATCTTGTACTCAATTGAAGTCCTGTAATTTTTCTACTCAATTATTGTTTTTTCATTGTTCATTCAACAAATAATTGTTGAGCACTGTGGATATAAATGAAGACCAGCTAAATGAGAAAAGTAAAAACTATTTATTTAGAGCTTCGTACAGCAAGGGAATCAACCATTGTCACTTGCATTTTGGCAGGGACTCAATGGCAGGCGCTCTCATCATCTGAGTCCTTAGCTGACTCCTGTAATAGAAGACGGATTAACAAGAGAAAAACAAACAGAAATGTATTAATATGTATATCTCATGTATACATGTGAGATAACTGGAGAAAGTGAAAAACTCTGAGATGACTTAGAATTCAGGCTTACATACCATCTTAATTTCAAAAGAGGAGTGGAGATACAGGCCACTTAAGGAAGAGTAGGTGGTTTTTAGCAAAGATGGATGGGCCTTAGAAGAATAGATGGGAAATATGATAGTTTCTGACAAAGTTCATCTGGATGTGGGTGTCACTTCGTATCTCTTCTCCCATGTTAAGAGTCAATTTTCCCTGTGGGATGAAACTCCTGGGGAGGGGAGTTTTGACAACCACATTCCTTTGGGAGGATATGTTTATAGACACATAAGGGGGAGTTCAGAGAAAGCCTTTCCCTGCATTCACTGTGTTTCAAGTGCCTTTAGCTCAAAACAATCAAGATAGCACAGTGGAATTCTTTTGGGTGACATATTCTCCTATCCTCGAAGACAAATAGCAGATAGGCAAGTAAGTAAATGGGGAAGAAGGGAAAGCTCTTCCTTACTGTAGAATACTGACTCATAAATATAGGGAAAACATGGGCTTAGAAAATTAACCATTTTGCAAGCACCATAGTAAAATTATTCAGGAATGCATCAATGGATGCTAAAGGGTTGAACAAGGGAGGGCTTAAGGAAAAACATAGACTTAAAGAATCTCTACATAACCACTTACTAATTACTGAGGAAAGAGTAAGCAAAGAACAACTGGTCAAAGTTAACATCAACAGTAAAGGGGCAAAAGATCAGGTGCTCAGAATGTGATTCTCTGAGAAAGACACAACATCACTTATGGAATATTCCTGTACAGTTCTTTCTATTATTCCTGCAAATTTTTTGTAAGTCTAATATTGTTTACCCAAAAAGCGGTGGGAAACCCTCCCTTTGTTTTTCTTACACAGTTTCATTGTTAAACTTTTTTTGGATCCTAGATACACCTGAAATGTTGGAAATAATATGCGAGGTTAAAAACCTGACTTTATTTCTTTTTTTTCTCTTGACTTTATATTTTTTGGTCATCAGCAAGCAGACACCAAATCACCAAGGTTCTATTAAATTGTGTAAATTAAACCATTTGGTCTTGTATTGAGACCTGATGGATCAAAGTGGAGCAACTTGTAAGGTTTGGCTACGCTCAGAAACTCACCCAATACATATTGGAAGTAAGAATAGGATAAAAATAGCAACTCAGCTCCTTTCAACTTGTTATTCTTCTGACAAACAAGTTTACATTAGCCTAAATTCCATCCCCAGGGCCTGAGGCTGTGCAGCCTCAGCCTTGCTCTCCTTCCGATTGTTGGCAGGCTCCAGTCTCCCTGGGGCAAGGGCCAGCCGTACCCTGCATCTCCATCAGTACCTTGAAGAGCACTAGGGTAGGCTGCAGATGGGTAGATGCTATCTTGGGCTCCAACCCGGTCCAGGAACTAGAGCTCCAGCGCACCCTTGAGACAGCGTGTATGGGCAGCGTGCCTTTTGTTGAGGCTGCAAGCATCCCTAAAATGCTGGATCAGCATCTCCAGTGCCAAAGCCCGGGCTGGGGCGGGCAGTTCTCCAGCAGGAGGCGCCTTCCTGCCGAAAAAGGCTCCATGTCTCCGTGGGCACAGAGCTCCAACCAGCATGCACGAGTCTGGGAACTTCCCCCTCTGGAGTGAGACTGCAACTTCACCAAAGCGTGGTAGTCCTACAGGCTGAGAGGTTTAGGTACTTATTTATGGTCTTTGGGATGGAGATGAATGTATCACGTGGCTTCCAGTGTCAAGTACCATGGGAACCTCCTTAATCTTCCTCGTCTGAGGTCAACTATGTCTTGGCAGCCAGAATGGATGAGCAGGACAGAAGGAGTCCTAAGAGTTCAGGTTCACCCTTCACCCCCATTTTTCTTTTCCCCATTTCCCAGGCCTGAACCCCATTGTCTCCAGTCAGGGCAAGACATCAGCATTTGAAGGACTCAAAAGGTTCTTAACTTCCCCCAGGCTTGGTGTGGACAGGTTGTGAGCACATAGTATATATATGTACATGGGAAGGGGAAAGGGGGAAAATCAAGAGTGGGGGAAGGAGAGATTTTTATATCGTTTTTACAAGTTTTTAAACTAGTAAGCTTGACATTAAGTGTCACAATTCTGTAGGTATTTGTTGTCACCAGGGAAATAGAGAAGAGACATGGAAATGTCAGCCGTTCTTGGGGACTGAGGACCTTCTTCCTTAATATATTAGTTCCAAGACATGAGGGTGGCCCCCATTCTTGTTTCCACTCACAGAGGACCCTGAAAAGAGACTCACTTACCTGATGCAAAATCAATACCTATGGAAACCCAAATCTTCAAAGGAGAGTAATTCTCTCATTCTTACTCTCAAGCCTCCAGTGAAAATTCAGAATCCTCACCACAATAGCTGGCCGGAGGAGATCCACAAAATTATACAAGGCGTTTTTAAAAACAAGCAGTAGACGAAGTGACAGAGTGGCATGGACATATAGACACTACCAAATGTAAAATAGCTAGCTAGTGGGAAGCAGCCGAATAGCACAGGGAGATCAGCTCGGTGCTTTGTGACCACCTGGATGGGTGGGATAGGGAGGGTGGGAGGGAGACGCAAGAAGGAGGAGATATAGGGATATATGTATATGTATAGCTGATTCACTTTGTTATAAAGCAGAAACTAACACACCATTGTAAAGCAATTATACTCCAATAATGATGTTAAAAAAAGTTGTAGATAATTGGACATTTCTCCTTCCTTATTCTGAAAATTGAGGAATAGATGACTCAATAAATACTGCAAATCAAAGTGGTCCTCGAGTCCAGAAACAGATGGACCTGTTTCACAGGTATAGGCAAGGGTTTGGAGAATTACTGCAAATCATGAGTTACCAGTTCTCAGTCAGCAACCTTGAGCAAGTTGCCCAACCTCTGTGAACCTCACTTTTCCTTGTCTGTTAAATAGGGATAAAGACTTTACAAAGCCGTTAGGAAAGTTAAGTGAATTGGTATCTGTGAAATGCATGGCAAGCAAAAGGTACTCAACCAATGACAGACTTCCATCCTCTGCTGCCTTCCCTCTTCTCTTGACAGCAGTCATCCCAGAAAAGCATCATTCACATATCTGGGTCACAATTACCTCATCTGGAGTAACAACCCGTATATCACAGGGTATTTGTGGTGAGTATATAAGATGAGATAAGTGAAGCACCAGGTAGGTAACAAGCGTATATCCAGTTGGGTTGATGCTCAAAAACCTCATAGTCATTGGCTAGAAACAATGCTACTCTCATATTTATTATACATTTCTTTTTCATACTATGGAGAAGGGAGTTCATCCAGATGAGGGGAAAAATGTGACCCTTGCAAAAGTTCTCCCACCTTTCATGTTTCCATTAAACCCAGGAGAAACCAGATGTGGACTGCCTTGAGATTGAAGTCTGGAAGGGTCCTAAATGTAAATATAACTCTCTTGATTAACAGTTCTTCACACCAGAGAACTTCTGCTAATTAGCAGAAGGGATGGAGCTGGAAAACAGGGCGCTCTCAGTCATGGGTTAGCCAGTGTCTTGCTAGAGGTGAATGCAGAAGTGAACTGACACTATTATAAGTGGAATCCAACCATCTTCCAGCTCAAATCCTGATGTGGTCAAATAAATACAATCCTCAGTGGGTGTGACACTAAAAGAATTCAAAGGTTGTAGTGAAAGGCAGTAATCACATTTTAAACCAAAGGAGAATTGAAACTGCCTCAGCCCCAACTCAGCTCTTCTAATGGTGAGCTCAAAATGATCAGCACCTCATACATTTCTGGGAAAATAAAACAAATAAATGATCTCTTTCAGTCTCCAGTGTTGGTTATTCAAAATGTGTGACATAAAATCAAAAATTATAAAGTATTCAAAAAGGCAAGAAAAAAAATTGTTACCTGCCAAGAGAAAACACCATCAATACAGGCAGACCCCTAGGTGGCCCAGGTTTAGAATTAGAAGAAAGAATTTTTAAATGACCAGTGCAAGTAGGTTAAATGAGGTACAGGATGAACCTGAGATTGAGTGACAAGAGAGATTTTCTGCAGAGCAATGGAAGTTTAAAAAGAACAATAGTGAAATTCTAGACCTGAAAAACACAAGCTGTGATGAAGAAATCATTGGATGAGATTAAGAGCATCTTGGACATAGTAGAAGGTAAAAAAATCATGAAGTAGAACAGAGATTGGTAAGTTTCTAAGGGACCAGATAGTAAATTTTTTAGGCTTCGCAAGCCCTATGATCTTTGTCACTGCTACTGAACTCTGCTGTTTTTACATAAAAGCGGCCTTAGACAATGTGTAAATGATTGTAGCTTTGTTCCAATAAGACTTTATTTTTAAAAATAGCCAGTGGACCATATTTGGCCCATGGGTCATAGTTTCCTGACCCCTGAACTATAAGACTAGCCAGTAGAAAGTCCTCAAGCTAAACACAGAAAGAGAACAGAATGGAAATGAAAACAGCATCAGAAACCTATTGGAAAATATCAAATAATCTAACAAGTGTGTCAAGGAGTCCAAGAAAGAGAAAAGAGAAATATTTCCCCAAAATACTTGACATGGTACTGGCCTAAAATTTTCCATAATTATATATGACCCCAGTGTGTAGATCTAATTATCATTTAATTCAAATGACTAAAAAGAAACCCAGACTTCAGCACATTATTATCAAGCTGCTGAAAACATATAGTAGCGAAAAAGCCTTAAAATTAACCAAAGAGGGCTTCCCTGGTGGCGCAGTGGTTGAGAGTCTGCCTGCCGATGCAGGGGACACGGGTTCGTGCCCCGGTCCGGGAAGATCCCACATGCCGCGGAGCGGCTGGGCCCGTGAACCATGGCCACTGAGCCTGCGCGTCCGGAGCCTGTTGCTCCACAACGGGAGAGGCCACAACAGTGAGAGGCCCGCGTACCGCAAAAAAAAAAAAAAAAAAATTAACCAAAGAAAACAGGACATAACATAATTAATAATCTCCATTAAATATATAGGTGAACTCATTGGAAACTGGAGACAAGAAACAAATGGAAAGACATATTTAAAGTGCTGAAAGAAAAAAACTGTCAATCTACAATTTTAAAACCAGCAAAATACTGTTTAAGAATGAAGGCAAGGGGCTTCCTTGTCAGTCCAGTGGTTAAATCTCTGCATGTCCACTGCAGGGGGCACAGGTTTGATCTCTGGTTGGGGAACTAAGATCCCACATGCTTGCGCAGTGCAGCCAAAAAAATAAAATAAAAAAATTTTTTAAATGAAGGCAAAATAAGAATATTTTTAGACAAGCCAAAGCAAGAGAATTTCCAGCATACTCAAACAAGATTTTTTAAAGGAATTATTTCAGACTAAGGGGAAATGATAGAAGATCAAAGCACAAGGAATGAAAAGCAGCAAAATAGAATATGTAAATAAATATAACAGATAATATTTCCTCAAATGAGTTAATCACTTCCTGTCTAGAAAAAAATATTAAAAGTGCATTGGGGATTTAAACATATGTGGAAATAAGCATATGACAAAAACACAATAGCCAGAAAAACCATAAATAGATTTAAAATATTGTAAATTTTCTATATTATACCTGAATTGATACAACATTAAATCAAACTGTAAACTGTAAGAAGTAGAAGACGCATAGTGTAAATATTAAAACAGCCACTAAAAAACAAAGAAAGTGGTATACCTAAAAGGTAATTGAGGGGATAAAATGGAACACCAATTTTGATTAATCCAATAGAATGTCAACAGAAGTAATTTTCTTAAAGGAAGTACAAGTGGAAAACAAGGAGCAAAATTGTAGATTTAAATCCATCCACAGCAATAACTACAATAAATATAAATGGAGTAAACACTTCAGTTAATAGAATTGTATAGACAGAGGTTTAAAAAATAATAAGAGCCTATGAGAAGCAGAGCAGGGAGGAGTCAAGATGGTGACCTAAGGGGACGTGGAGTTTGCATCTCTGTGTAACTAGGGCATCTACCAGGCACTGGTGGGGAACCACGGACACCTAAGTGGACAGGAGGAACCCCCGAGTGACCAGGTAGGACGTGGGGGTGAAGGAGGGTGAGGAGAAGTGGAGGTGGGATGGGACTGGCCCCCCTCAGGGAGGCTGGGGGAGGGGTGGGGATCCAACACCTGGAGAGGAGACCCTCGGGAGGGTGGAAGATCAGAAGGGAACATGGCCAGCATTTCCCCTGCCCACTTGGGCCCTGGGGAGCCTGCTGAGTTCCTGGGCCTTATCCTCTGCCCACCAAAGCTCCCTCCAGCCACATGGGTCCTGCGGGAGTGGGAGGGAGAGTGGAGGAATGGAAAGGAGGGTGGCCAGCATTTCCCTTGCGCACTTGGGCCCCGTGGAGCCTGCTGAGGTCCCAGGCCTAATCATCCAGCCTCTGAGAACCCCTTCAATTGTGCTGGGCCTAAAATCCACCCCTCACACACACCCAGGGCCTCACCTCCGAACTCCACACTCCAAGGCCCCCCTTGGCTGTGCTGCTTTTCCCGGCTACATGGGTCCTGAGCCTAGGCCTCACCCCATACCTAAAGCTCGCCCCACCTAGACCCTGGCCCCAAAGCCTATTCTGGTCTCACAGGTTCTTAGCATAGGCCCTGACCCCTGCCTAAGCTCTGTCCCCCATAGCCAAGGCCTTTTCCAGCCTTTTTATTTGTTTGTTTGTTTTTTAGGTTGTGGTTCTGCTTCACCTTGTTACTGTTAATTCATTTATATTTTTATTTTTTCTAATAAATTTTTTATATTTCTAATTTTATTTTATTCATTATACTTTGTTATTCTTTTGGCTTGTTCCCCCCCCCCTTTTTTTTTCTTTTTTCTGTTGAGGTTCTAACTTGTAATTGTTTCAGTTATATTTTTATTTTTCCTAATATATTATTTATTTATCGAATTTTATTTTATTTTTTATTCTTTGGTATTTTACTGCCCTTTTTCTTTTCTTTTCTTTTGCCATGCCACACAGCTTGTGGGATCTTGGTTCCCAGCCTGGGGGTCGGGTCTGAGCTCCTATGGTGGGAGCCCCAAGTCCAAACCACTGGACTAACAGAGAACCTCAGACTCTAGGGAATATTAATCAGAGTCAGGTCTCCCAGAGGTCCTCATCTCGGCATCAAGACCCAGCTCTACCTAACTGCCTGTAAACTCCACTGCTGGATGCCTCAGCCCAAACAACCAGTAAGACAGGAATACAGCCTCACCCATCAAAAAAAAAAATGAAATGACAAAAATATGTTACAGACGAAGGAGCAAGGTAAAAACCTACAAGATCAAATAAACAAAGAGGAAATAGGCAACCTACCTGAAAAAGAATTCAGACTAATAGTACTAATACTACTAATACTACTAATAGTAAAGATGATCCCAAATCCCAGAAATAGAATGGAGGCACAGATTGAGAAAATACAAGAAATGTTTCACAAAGACCTAGAAGAACTAAAGGACAAACAAAACATTGATGAACAACACAAAAACTGAAATGAAAAATACGCTAGAAGGGATCAATAGTAGAATAACTGAGGCAGAAGAGTGAATACGTGAGCTAGAAGATAGAATGGTGAAAATAAGTGCTGAGAGCAGAATAAAGAGAAAAGAATGAAAAGAATCCAGGATAGTCTCAGAGACCTCTGGGACAACACTAAGTGCACCAGCATTCAAATTATAGGGGTCCCAGAAGAGGAAGAGAAAGAGAAAGGGTCTGAGAAAATATTTGAAGAGATTATAAAGTTTCCCAGCATGGGAAAGGAAATGGTCAACCCAGTCCAGGAAATGCAGAGAGTCCAATACAGGATAACCCTAGGAGAAACGCAGCAAGACACATAAAAATCAAAGTAACAAAAATTAAATTCAAAGAAAAAATACTAAAAGGAGCGAGGGAAAAGCAATAAATAACAAACAAGGGGATCCCCATAAGGGTATCAGCTGATTTTTCTACAGAAACTTTGCAGGCCGGAAGGGAAAGTCAGGACATATTTAAAGTGATGAAAGGGAAAAACCTCCAACCAAGATTACTCTACCCAGCAAGGATCTCATTCAGATGTGACAGAGAAATCAAAGCTTCACAGACAAGCAAAAGCCAAGAATTCAGCACCACCAAACCAGCTTTATAGCAAATGCTAAAGGAACTTCTCTAGGCAGGAAACACAAGAAAAGAAAAAGAAGTAAAAGAACAAATCCAAATCAATTAAGAAAATGGTAATAGGAACAAACATACGGATAATGACCTTGAATGTAAATGGTTTAAATGCTCCAACCAAAAGACACAGACTGGCTGAATGGATACAAAAACAAGACCCATATGTATGCCCTCAACAAGAGACCTAGGGACCTAGGGACACATCCAGACTGAAAGTGAAGGGATGGAAAAAGATATTCACCCAAAAGGATGTGTTGCCAATTACTAGAGCGACCATGCGTGGGGAAAACAGATATATTCAAACATTTTAGGAATTAAAAGTGTTGACTTACCCCAAAAATAACACCCGAATAACCTGCAGATCAAACAAGGCCAATATTATTACTTATTAGAAAAGGTAAACACCATCTTGTCAGAATCTTAGTTTCGTAAGGGAAGATCAATGCTTCATGTGTATAGTTTTAGGAACTGGATTTGAGTAGTTTGAAGTGGCTCTGACAATGCAGGGATCTGACTGGAACTGGTCAAAATCCATAATATAACAGGATTGATGGTCACCACGAGCATGAGTTGGGGAGGAGTCTTGGTGAGAAAACAATTATTTGGTAAGAAGCTGAGTTTGGCCAGCTGAGTCATCCATCATGCAGAAAAGGGGACTGATTGAACAGTCTAGTGTTCAGATAAAGCTAACAATGAAGTTATATTCTGACTTACAGCCTTATCATCCTGGGCAAGAATTTCCTGGAATATATAGAAAAGTCTTAGTGATGTAAGGACTTTCATTTTGAATCTTGATAATTAAGTCATGTGAATACAGATGGTCTTAGTTTCCTCTAGATAGTAGCTCTAAATTGATAATTTCTTGTGACCCCAAACTCCACTGCAGTCTACCAAAGTGGGGGTTTATGATGAGGAGGTGGTAAGTGGTGTTTTGGCCCAAGTTCAAATCACAGTGGTCCTAGTAGGTCCGTAAACCTATCGCGTAGCTATTTCCCAGATCCTTAATGTATATTTTGAATAGTCATACCCAGAAACTAGTAGGAAACCCATACTGGCTCTCTGAACCCTAGCGGGAGTTTTATTATGGCAGAAAGAACGAGTGGAAGCTCAGGAACTTCTATTTCCTACCAGAGAGTAAACAAAAATTAATACTGTATCTCTAGGAGACCTGCATGTATTGATGCTACCATAAACTTGAAATGTGCACATCTTTTTTTGGCCTTTACAGAAAGTGAATGGACCTTAGAAAATTACTATAGATTGTTGTAAAGTTAATCAGATGGTAACTTTAACTGCAGTGGCTGTTACCACCTATGTACTAACAGAATGCCTCAGATATAATCAAAGTACCTTGCTCAGCATTGCTTCTGATCAGGAAATTATTTCATAGCAAAAGAATGGCAGCAATGGACTTGTGTCCATAGAACTGACTGGTCTTGTATATGTGTCATCACTCAGAAGCAGTTGGCCTCAGTTATGGTACCAACTCATTTACAGTGTCATTTCAGAAATAAGACCCTGAAAATATGGAGTTCTATCTCATATAATGCAATATGTGCTTTGATTCAGTAATCAATATATGGGGCTATTTCTCCCATAACTGAACAACAATGGTCCCATCCAATCAGAAATTGAAATTTTACCGGGTCATTTTAGACTTCTCATGCCAGTGAACTAATAGGTAAATAAGACAGCAGCTCCACTAGAGTGGGGTGGGTTGATTGATCTCAATTACAAGGGTTATAGAGGACAATCCTGAGACAGGGGATTCTCTGGGGCACCTTTCAGTACTTCCATGTCCAATAGTAAAAGAAAATGGAAAAGTACAGCCACCAAAAATACAGGTAGTACCACTGAGGATTCAGACCTTTCTGGAATGAAGACATAGAGTACACCACCAGATAAATTATCCCAAAGGCATGAGGTTCTAGCTGAGAGCAAAGGAAATAAGGAATGGAAAATGGAAGAAGAAAGTTATAAATATCAATTATGGCTTCACGATCAATTAGCCTGTTGGGGTGTGTGTGTGTGTGTGTGTGTGTGTGTGTGCGCACATGTATGTGAGCTAGTTTGTTCTTATCTCTCTGTCTGCTCCTTCCTCTTACTATTTATATACTGATTGCTGTGGATAGCCAATATGCAGAGATTGTGACTGAGTATGAGCTATAACTGACATTGCCCATAGATGAATACTATAACTAATGAAGGATAACATGTATATGAAGAATAGTTACACATTGTTATGCTGTTGTTGCTATTTAACAGAAGTTCAAATATGGGTAAAATGATCCGGATGCTGAGTAGCCAAAGGAGTGGACTGTGCCAGTTCTTAAACTATTGCCTCAGCTCAAAATTCACATTTCTAGGGCTTCCCTGGTGGCTCAGTGGTTGAGAGTCCACCTGCGGATGCAGGGGACGCGGGTTCGTGCCCCGGTCCGCGAAGATCCCACATGCCGTGGAGCGGCTGGGCCCGTGAGCCATGGCTGCTGGGCCTGCGCATCCGGAGCCTGTGCTCTGCAACGGGAGAGGCCACAACGGTGAGAGGCCCGCATACTGCGAAAAAAAAATTCACATTTCTACACTCCAATTTTTTATTCTAGGGCTGCTTTGTCTTCAAGGTTCACGTGAGGATCTGCCAATAGGGCCACTAGAAGGAGACCGTAAGCCAGGGGAAGAGATAGAAAACTCTTTCACGATTTCCTGTTTTCTTCTGTCCAATCAATCCAGCAATGTCTCTTCATCCAGGCAGTTGGTTTGACTTTGCAGTTTATTTTCGCACTCACAGAACCAGTCTCATCCTGTCCTTCAGAGGCGCAAGCACTAGCTGACCAACCCCTATTCCTGGGCAGTCTTGGGATAGAGACTCTCCTGTGAACTTCTGGGGTGTCAGAACCAACTGCATAGCCCCCACTTGTCAGAAGGCTAGGACCGAGCTCTGCAATCCCCTCTTTTTCCTCTAGGCTCTGGAGGAACCATCATAAGTCAGGGCCGAGCAGGCTTCTCTATGTCACCTATATGGGAGACACCTCCATAGGTACCTTCTGAGATAGGAATACCAGCTGGTCAGTGCTCACTCCTCAGACATCTGGACTCTAAGACTTCGGGTTTTAATGACTCTAACCTCTCCCTTTACATCCCCAGGCCTAGGAATAGTAGCTTCTTTCTGCAGGTTGTTTTTTCCTCTTCAATCCTTAGTGTTCTTGTTTTGTCATTTCAGATCTCAAATATCTGGTTAACAACTCTTTACACTACATTTTTTTCTGCTAAAATAATGGATATGGTTTTATTCCTGGCTGGACCCTGTCTGATATGTAAGATATAAAATAATGGCTCAATTTCTGTCTTTATTTCTGTTCTAATATTCAACTTCCAAAACGTATAGTTTTACTTTTGCAGAACTTGAAGTACAGAAATAATCACAGTTGCCACAGCAAATTTGCTATGTGAATAGTGCTTTTAAAAATGGTTTCATATATATTATCCCATTAGATGCCTCTTCCTGCATTTATTCAATAAAGTTTTATTAAGCAACTGTTGTCTATAAGGCACAGAGCCAGGTATTGAAAACACACAAATAATTTCTAAGCAGTTAAGGGTATATTTATATCTCTTAAAGGAAGTTTTGTAAAGCCTCTCATGGGAGAAGACTAGGGACCACCCAAGAAAGAATTATAGAGACTCAATTTCTGCCATCTAGAAAGTTTTTTTTTAATATCCATATTTATTAGGTAAAATCATCAATTTAATAATATAGATGACACAAAAAGGAAAAAGGACAGTGCCCAGCACATAGTAAGCGTTCAACAAAACACAGTTATAACCAAGAAGAATTAAGAAATTGAGTGAATTTACTTCAAGGACTTCATAAATGATCAATAATGACAATAACGACAATGCATTGCTTCGTCATGGGGCTTTAGATTTACATGCAGTGATCCCTACAGAATCCCTGTGAGGTAAGGCAGGTGTCATGATTCTCATTTATTGATGAGGAAATAGACACTCCCAAAGGGTGAATGACTTTGCAGCATTATGCAACCAGGAGGTGGCAGCACCAGGTAGCAGATGCCCTGGCCGTCAGTGCCGACTGCCAATCCCGCAACGATCCAGCCCCTTCTTTTTTTTTTTTTTCTTTCGGTACGCGGGCCTCTCACTGTTGTGGCTTCTCCCGTTGCGGAGCACAGGCTCCGGATGCGCAGGCTCAGCGGCCATGGCTCACGGGCCCAGCCGCTCCGCGGCATGTGGGATCTTCCCGGACCGGGGCACGAACCCGTTTTCCCTGCATCGGCAGGCGAACTCTCAACCACTGCGCCACCAGGGAAGCCCCAGCCCCTTCTTTAGGGCCCCCATCACCTCCCGATTCCTCAAGCTATAAATGAGAGGGTTGAGCATCGGAGTAAGGACTGTGTAGAAGATAAGAGACCACATTGTCATGGCTTGGGGCCTGACAGCGCCTGGGTCTCAGATAGATAAACATGGCTGCCCCATAGAAGAGGGACACTGCTGTCAGGTGGGAAGAACAGGTGGCCAGAGCCTTTTTATGGGCCTGAGCAGTGTGCATGGGGAGCGCAGATCCCCGGAGGTGAGCATAAGAGGCCACGATGATGGAGAAGGGCAGGAGCAGCATGAATACATAGCAAGCAAAAAACAGTATCAGGGCTTTCCTGGTGGCGCAGTGGTTGAGAGTCCGCCTGCCGATGCAGGGGACACGGGTTCGTGCCCCGGTCCGGGAAGATCCCACATGCCGCGGAGCAGCTGGGCCCCGTGAGCCATGGCCGCTGAGCCTGCGCGTCCAGAGCCTGAGCTCCGCAACTGGAGAGGCCACAACAGTGAGAGGCCCGCGTACCGCAAAAAACAAACAAACAAAAAACAGGGTATCAAAAATGGATGTGTCTGCACAGGCCAGTTTCAATAAAGCTGGCACCTCACAGAAGAAGTGGTCCACATTCCTCGAGCCACAGTAGGGTAAGCTCATGGCTCCTGCCATCTGCATCATTCCATCTATTATCCCCAAAGTCCATGAACTCCCAGCAATCTGGAGACAGACCCTCTGACTCATGAGGATGGGATAGTGAAGTGGGTGGCTAATGGCCACATAGCAGTCATAAGCCATGAGTCCCGGCAAGAGCCCTTCAGATCCCACAAGAGAGATGAGAAAAACAATCTGTATGCCACCACACACAAAGGAGATGGATTTTCAGCCAGAGAGAAGTTGGCTGCCATCTTGGGCACAGTGGCACAGACCAACATGAGGTCCATGAGGGAGAGGTGACTGAGGAAGAAGTACATGGGTGTACGAGGATCAATGTAGATGAGGAAGATGAGGAGGACATTGCCACAGAGGGCAACTGTGGAGACCACCATAACCACAGAGAACAGGGCAAGATCAGTCTGGCTATGAGAAGAGATTCCCAAGAGGATGAAGCCATCTATAGATCCCCTGGATCAGTTGTTCCCAGTCACCTGAGAACATGGGCAGAGAAATTCTAAGATTGAGTGACATGTCTTTATTTATCTCTGGATTATTATTCTTCAGTCTTCTGTATCTTTTGTAATTTATTAGAGCACAACAACATATGCCTAGGGACACACAAGAGTATATTCTTTCATTTTTCCCATGACACGGATGATAGGATCTTTGCTAGCTCATAGAATTGAACCATTTATCTACATTTGTACATATTCATACCAAGAAGAATAGAAACTGAATTAGTTTATGTGTCACAGGACTGTTGGACAATCCTTCAATAGGCAAAACATTGGCTTTCCCATAAGGCACTGACTGTTTTTAGCTGGGATTAAATGGACTCAGTAAACTATCTCTAGCAGGACTTGGACCATTTCATCCCCAAGAGATCATTCATATACGTTACAATAAAGGAAGGTAACGGAGACTTGAGATGTTCTTTATTTTGCTTAGGCCAAATATCTTGAAATCATTTTTTAATTCCTCTATGTCTTTTATTCCCTAGATCCAAACCATCAGTAAAGCCTCTTGGCTATACATTCAGAATACCTCAGAATCCAATGAATGCTTATGCCCACTGCAACTGCCCTGGTCCAAGCCACCATCTTCTCTCAGATGGACAATTGTAGGCTTCTATCCAGTCTCTTGACATCTATCCTTGAATCCCTTGAGTCTGCTCTCATAACTATTCAAATGAGTCTGCTTAAAATTTAAGTCATATGATGTAATTCTCTTGCTGAAAGTAACTCAGTGACTCCCCAAATTACTCCAAATAAAGCCCAAATCCTTGCAGTGACACACAAGGCCCTACATGATACACCCACACAGACACAGACACACACGCGCACGCACACACACACACACACACACACACACACACTCATATACACCGATACCTCTGACCTCATCTCCTACTGTGTCCCCTTCACTCACTGTGCTTCCTTGAATTTCCTTGGACAAATTGGACAAACACCCACCTTTGGATCTTTGCGTTTTCTTCTCTTTGGAATGCACTTTCCTCAGATTTCTGTCTCTCATCTGCTTCAGATATTTATTCAAATGCCAACCTCTCTAGAGATGGCTTCTGTGAAAGTCACTGAAGTGATAAACGTCTTGCATTTTCAAGCCCTCCCCTGCTCTTGGCTTCTCCACAGCACTTATACCATTTCACACACACATGCTTACATTTTTAAACTTTTATGGTCTGTCTCATCCCACTGGAATAAGAGCACCATTTATTATTCACCATGACATTGGCAGCCCCTAGAAAGGTTGCCTAGTTCATAGTATAACCTTCAGTACGTGTTGATTGAATAAAGTAATCATGATGAAGTAATACATGGCTGCCGCTTCCATTTTCTCAAAGTAGAGAGACTCCCCCTTTAATTGATGGAGCCCTTGTTCTTGACCTCAATATACTAGTTCACTGTTATATTTCTTCCTCTGAGGGATAGTGAGTGATATAGTAAGAACAATATTGAGGTATTTAAAAAAAAAACAGGACTTCTCTGCAAATGGATGATAGTAGCATCCAGGTGACATTTGTTTGGGGTGTATTCATGTCTACCTTACCTCCTTGCAAAGAGGAAACAAGTCAACCCCACAGAACACACTCTTTGTGTGAAGAAACAGAGTAATTTCAAAAACTAGGATAGGCCTGCCCAGATCCACCACCAGGGAGGCAGGCTTTGTGAGCTGAGATCTTACAGAATGGAGCACATCTTGACTCATGCCCAAAAAAGACATGCGCAGGTGTCTTTGCCAACAACAACACAAAGGTGTGATGTTGAAGCTAGTGGGGAGGTCCTACAGGAGCAAATCACTGTTCCTACAGCCTTCAAATACCATCTTGGCCATATTAGCCCCAGACTAAACCAATCAACTGAACCAACCAGGTCCCATAGACCTCACACCAGAAATTCCTCCTCTTGTGCTAAGGACGTACTGTGTGCAGAATCATTCAGCTACATGCACCTTCAAAGACATGCACTCTACACGTCCTCTTCTCCCCCCCACAACCCTCCACCACCTTATACTACAATATCATAGAGTTGATTAATGACATTTAAACTCCTTTGAATTCTCATTTTTTTTTTTTTTTTTTTTTGCAGTACGTGGGCCTCTCATTGTTGTGGCCTCTCCGGTTGCGGAGCACAGGCTCCGGACGCGCAGGCTCAGTGGCCATGGCTCATGGGCCCAGACGCTCCACGGCATGTGGGATCTTCCCGGACCGGGGCACGAACCCATGTCCCCTGCATCGGCAGGCGGACTCCTAACCACTGTGCCACCAGGGAAGCCCTGAATTCTAATTCTTATACCACTGTGTACTCATCACCTCCACTTGGATGTGCAATGGGCTTATGCTACCTAAAGTGACCAAATAGAGTCCTTGGTCTCCTCTGGAGAAACATCTGGTCTAACCTTCTTCCCAGGTAAATTAAGGGCAGGTCTGTCCAGCTTCCAAGGGTACAACACATGGGTCACATTGAACCTCTCCTTCCCTCACACATCCCAACATCATAAATCCCTGCTGGTTCTTCCTGCAAAATGTATGTAACTCTGACCACTTCACAATCTTGCCCATCTCACCTGGCCACACTATCATCACCGCTCCCCTGGTTGATGGTGGCCCCTAATTGAATTTGCCTCATCATTCATTCCATCCTTGCCCCCATCCCAGTCTCTTTGCACACAGCACTGAAGTGAACCCGTCTCTCTAAGAAGATGGGTTCTTGAAGCAGAATAAAGGAATGCTTTTATCAGCAGAACTTCCATCACCACCCAGACCTCCTTTCCTTCTGCTCTCCCCAGAATTCCCATGACTCTCGTCTCACCAGCATCCTGTGTTTCCTCCCACACCAGCCTCGGAGGCCTTGGTCCTTGTTCTTGCCTACTCATGGAAATCTCTTCCCACATACGCTCCACCTGGTCCACTCACCTCCTAACTAACTTTCTCAGCCAGGGCTTCCTCACACCTATTTGGAGTTGAAATCCCTCTTCCCTCCCCATTCCTTCCCTGCCTTATGTTTCTCTTAACATTCAACACCATTGGGCATGCTACATTTAATTCGTATGAATTTGTTTTCTGCTTTCCAACTAGAACCTATATCCCCCATGCCACTTTTTCTCGTGGGAGGATCCCCGGCTCTTAGAGCAGTGACTGGCATGTATTACGTGCTCAGTAAATACTGTCAAATGATTGATTGTATGCAAACAACTCAAGAAACTATTCTAGCATCTCACATATTCATTTTCTGCTCATTAACTTCATTCCTTTCTGCTGACTAGTTAATGGCTGCATTTTTCTTCTGAGAAATGACACCATAAAGAAGGCACCTTGTATCTAAAATATACTTTGGGGGACAAGCTGACTCTATGTCACATATCAGCCCTCTCCTTCCTGCCCCTTTACCTCCATGTCTCCCCACTCATCCTTTTTCCTCCTGTTAACCACTTTTCAACCCAGGAACCCAACACTATGGCCCCCAATCCAAAATGAGGGAAAGAGGAAAGAAAAAGGTCAATGATACATTTTCTTTCTTTAGAAAGAAAAACAGAGAAATAGATCAAATGAAAAGGACTAGAAGAAAGAAAGGAAAGACAAAGACAAATAACACTAAAAGGTATGTGCCCTCCACCTACTCCAAAAAAAAAAAAAAAAAAAAGCTGAAAGAGGCAGACAACAACAGGAAGAAGAAATGCTGATAATTTTTTTAACATCTTTATTGGAATATAATTGCTTTACAATGGTGTGTTAGTTTCTTCTGTATAACAAAGTGAATCAGCTATACATATACATACATCCCCATATCTCCTCCCTCTTGCATCTCCCTCCCACCTTCCCTATCCCACCCTTCTAGGTGGTCACAAAGCACCCGAGCTGATCTCCCTGTGCTATGTGGCTGCTTCCCACTAGCTATCTATTTTACATTTGGTAGTGTAAATATGTCCATGCCACTCTCTCATTTCGCCCCAGCTTACACTTCCCCCTGCCCATGTCCTCAAGTCCATTCTCTATGTCTGTGTCTTTATTCCTGTCCTGCGCCTAGGTTCTTCAGAACTTTTTTTTAGATTCCATATATATGTGTTAGCATATGGTATTTGTTTTTCTCTTTCTGGATGACTTCACTCTGCATGACAGTCTCTAGGTCCATCCACCTCGCTACAAATAACTCAATTTCATTTCTTTTTATGACAGAGTAATATTCCATTATATATATGTGACACATCTTCTTTATACATTCATCTGTCGATGGACACTTAGGTTGTTTCCATCTCTGGGCTATTGTAAGTAGAGCTGCAATGAACATTGTGGTACATGACTCTTTTTGAATCATGGTTTTCTCAGGGTATATGCCCAGTAGTAGGATTGCTGGGTCATATGGTAGTTCTAGTTTTAGTTTTTTAAGGAACCTCCATACTGTTCTCCATAGTGGCTCTATCAATTTACATTCCTACCAACAGTAGAAATGCTGATAATTAAATATAAATGCGAAATGACCAGCAACTAGTAATAGATGCAGCAAAGAGGAGAGAAGGGGGTGACAGGAAATGACCCTCACTCACCTTTAAGTGGGTTCCCTGAAGGAAAACCAATTCAGCAGATACCCTGTGGAGGAGATTCCAGCATTAAAATCATTTCTTCATCCTTCCATGTGTTTGCACTTACTGGGTCAGAGGGGTCAGGGAGGAGCCCCCCAGCTCTGAACTCCTTCCTCAGCTCCCACCAACCTCTCAGCCCAGCTGTGGGTGTCCACGTCACCCTCAGCCTCCCTGTGACTCTCTAACTCAGACAGTGGGCCTCAGACAGGCAACAGCCTCCTCTCAGCAAAAGGGGTATGGAGAAAGTGAACTTAGTCAAGGAGACGGTGGTGGGCAGATGGGAACAGAGCCAGGATCCGTGTATCTGAGCCCACTCCCTGATTCCCATCCACCTTCCACGGGCTGCCTCCCAGCCTGGGTTGCAGAACTGTCTCCCGCTGCCCATGCAGGTGCTTAACACTGAAGCTGAGTGAGGAAGGTAAAGCTGTGAAGTCCCAGGGGAGCCCACAAACTCCAGCCCTGGAGCAGAAGCTCCCAAGTTTATAATTAAAGAAAACCAAACAGGGAGCTTGGGGACAGGACCAGAAGAAGGGCCAGTGGGACAGTGTGGGGAAACCTGGTCATGGGAGGGGCACAGAGCAACCAGGGCACAGGAATGGGGAACAAGTTTCTTGGTGCTCTACCCCTCACCACAAACAAATTCCACACTTCCCCAGTGACCCCAAGGGCCTCCATGGGGTCTCCATCCTTGGGTTCCCTGATAGACTTTCTCTGCACCCCAGAATCTACACATGTTTTTTGCCGGCCCCATGAAGTCAACATACATTTATTGAGAACCCATGATATATAGAGCCCTGGGTGAGCTGTTATACTTGAATCAAAGGTGGAGACTGAACACAATCCTGGCCCTGAGAAGTTTATAACCTGATGGGAGGGAAAGAAGAGCACCCACATTCATGAGACTCACAGGGTGGCATGGGACTGGGTGTCACCCCAAACCCGGTCAGTCATACCTGTAAGCTCAGTGCCTTTCACAGTTTGCTATGGACAGTCCTGTGGTCTTCAGTTATGCCCCTCATCCCAGTGTAATCATGGATAGCACTCCCTTTCACTCTCAAGGATGTCCCAGGATTAAAAAAAAATATTTATTTATTTGTTTGTTTGTTTGTCTGCACCGGGTCTTAGTTGTGGCACGTAGGATCTCTCGTGTGGGATCTAGTTCCCTGACCAGGGATCAAACCCGGGCTCCCTGCATTGGGAGCGCAGAGTCTTAACCACTGGACCACCAGGGAAGTCCCATCCTAGGTTTGATGATAATTTAATAGTCACTTTAATTTTGACTTTATGTCCCATGGAAGGAGGTCAATTTTCAAAATGGCCAATTCATTGGAAACCAAATGTCCAGATCATCAATTTATGTTGTTCTTTTAACTCTTTGATGTATGACTGGTTTTTATTTTATTTTCGCAGCAGCAATAAAACATGTTTTCCTGCCATACAAATCTCTTGGGGCCTTTAGTTGGAGGCTGATGCTCAGAGAGGACAGATTAGACCAGAGGGCTGAGAGAAGGGGACTTGAAAGGAGAGGCGGGAAAACACAAGGAGGTGGAGACAGAGGGACCTAGAAAAGAGGCCTCTGTCAAATTAGTTCCAGGCACACCAAACCGGTTTTTTTTTTTTTTTGCGGTACGCGGGCCTCTCACTGTTGTGGCCTCTCCCGTTGTGGAGCACAGGCTCCGGACGCGCAGGCTCAGCGGCCATGGCTCACGGGCCCAGCCGCTCCACGGCATGTGGGATCTTCCCAGACAGGGGCACGAACCCGTGTCCCCTGCATCGGCAGGTGGACTCCCAACCACTGCGCCACCAGGGAAGCCCCACCAAACCGGTTTTTGAAGAAACTCCTTACAGCCACCTCACACTCTCCTGCTCCTGCCTCCTTCTCTGCCATTCCCCGCATCCCGCTGACCTACTCTGCTTCCCTATAGGTACTTGAAGTTTTTCCACTTCCGCATTTTTCTCAAGTTAACCTCCCACTAGAACTTGCATTGCCTACTTTGTCTTTTCCTACTGAAACTCAGTTTATTCTATAAAGACCCATCTAAAGCCCGTCATTACTACTCTCACCTTCCAAAGGTTCAATCCACATCCCTTCAGCCTCTGTGAGTTCCTACAGTCTACTGTCTGTACAATGACAATTTATCCTGTTCTGCTCTGTGAAATCTGTTACATTACTATTTATTTAACCTACATAGTGATTGGGTGAAACTTGATTGTGTACAACCAAGAAAGAGCTTTATGTTTAGCTAGGACCACTTTCACTCCTGGAAAATCCTTCACCACCTTTGATGGAGATCAGGCTGATCTCAGCGCTGTCTGGTCTGCTTCAGGTGTAAGTCTATTCCCACTGAGCTAATCAAGACCAACTTTCAGGTAGGATAAGATCCAGCCTGATACAAGTCATGACTTAAATCTCTCACCAAATTCAAAATCTCCCCTGTGGCCTCTGTCTGGTTCAGATCTGTTTGGGAGTCTGGGGACCTACCACAGGGAAGGGTGAAAGATTCTGTCTTTTCACTCTTTCTCCTGCTCCCTTCATTCTGATACTTCGAGATCTCTCTTCCTTCCTTGGTTTTCTAGGATTTAAGGAAGGATTATGGATGTGGGGGGCAATGGGGCACCCTGTTGAGTAGTATATATCAGTGTCATCTGCAGTGAGATATCCAAATTCCATTGTGTGATCTATCTATCTATCTATCTATCTGTCTATCTAATCATCCCTGCATGTTGATAGATGTTGAATGCCCTCCTCACCCTCTGAGAACTCTGCAGTGACAGTTCCCTGACAAGGGCAGGCTCTCTCCAGTTGACCTCTTGTGACCCCCTCATTTCCTGACCCTGGCATTTTGCTTTCAGCCCCTCACACAGACCACTCTCAAGAGAGGGCTTTCCAAGAAGGCTTGAGATGGTAGCCTCACAAAACATCTACTTGACAAATAAACAATCTAGTCATCTTGACCCTGGACTGTTGCTGCACTTTGCTCTTTTCTTGCCAGCATGAACTGCTCTGTCTTGTCTCACAACTTCAGAATTGTCCAAGCACAAGTTCTACATTCACCTACCTATACAGTCTCCTTGGAAACACATGCCAGGTTCTCCTTGGAGATCCCTCATCTGGCCAACTCCATGCAATCAGGCCCATGAGTGTCTGTAGTTAGTGAGCCTCCATCCAGAAGTTGAGAGGCCAGTCCCCTTTCTAGGGGTGTAAGGAGGGGAACTTTTGAATCCCTTCTCAATCAGGGAGCAGAGAAGTAAAATGTCACTATAGTCAAACTGAGTTAGACTAGTTAATGTTTGATGCAGCGTGGAGAACAAAGGGATGTTTAGTGGAAGGGTGTAAGAGGAGCTTGTTATAAGATTGTTATGAAACTTGTCACATAAGGTGACTTCTATTTTGATGTTGAATGGTTTTCTGTTAACTTGAGGCACACGAAATCCTAACAAACACATCAGTCCTTGATCAAAAATGCAACCTCCAACTCTGACAACTGATGTGTTCCTGATGGTCTCTGAGTGATACACATTGTATTCATCTGCTCAGGCTACCATGACAAACCACCAAAGACTGTGTGGCTTAAACAACAAAAACTAATTAACTCACGGTTCTGGAGGCTGGAAAGTACAAGATCAAGTTTCTGGCAGGATTCAGTTTCAGGTGTGGGCTCTCTTCCTGGCTTGTAGACAGTGACTTTGTCCTCATGTGTTCTTTCCTCTGAGCATGTGCATGGAAAGAGTGAGCTCTCTGGTGTCTCTTCTTATAAGAACACTAATCCTATCAGATAAGGACCCCATCCTTATAAACTCCATTAACCTTAATTACTTCCTTACCCCAAATACAGTCACACTGGGTATTATGGCATAACTCAAAAATGTTGGGGAGACAAACATTCATTTAATTACAGGCACCAATGATACTTTTAACTTTGGTATCAAATAAATGTTTAACAGAATTAAGTAAAATTAAATTAAAAAATGTTTCCATGTTGAAGCTTTCTGTTTGTCAAAAAAAATGGGAAGACCTAGATAAGATAAATGAGAAATTTGAAAGCATCAGAAAGAAACAACAGCCAAGACTTAGAGGCCAGAATCACAGAGAAAAAGGAAGATGCTAAGGTGAACTCAGTTTTATCTGACCTTTTCCCCTTGAGGTATCTGCTGATTAATAAGTAGCATAAGGCTCAGAGGGTGAGAAACTGAGCATAAAACAGAGACTAAAAGGTTAGGAGTCGAGTAGACCTTTTGGTAGTCTGATGTGCCGGAGATCCAAAAATAGGTGTTAAGGCTTAGCAATAGGAAGTTATTTTCCTCTAAAATTTTTTTTAAAAAGAAAAGAGACTTTTCAGGTGGAATGTTGAAAAGAACACACCCTAGAAGCAATGGTGAGCTGGAAAGAGATGAGCTCTCACAAAGACCATAATACAGCTTTAAATCAGTTCAATCATAGATTATATTAAGGTGAATGTCCACCTTAAAGCAAAATCCAAAAGCAAAATCAAAAGCAAACCCTCTCTTTAGGAAGTAACAACCTTCAAATTATTTCTATGGTTTATAAAATTACCAGGCATCTCAGAAGATAAGACCAAATAAACAAACAAACAAACAAAATAGGTAATAGAAGCAGACATAAAGGAGATTCAGGCTTAGGAGTTATAAGAAATGGACTTCGAAATAACTGTTATTTGTATATTCAAGGGGGAAAATCACACCGTGGAGAATTTTACTAGATACTTGGAATCAATAAAAAAAAATCAAATGGAAATTTGAGAACTGAAAAATACAGTAAATAAAATCACAAACCCAACATATGAATTTACCTCCAGAATAGACACAGCTGAATACAGGATTAGCACCAGTAGAAAATATTCAGACTGAAGCATAAATATAAAAAGGATACTTAATACAGCAAGCCTGCTCTAGCCTCAGGACAAGTCTCACCCAAGAGCAAGGGAACAACATCAACAGGACAATCGCAGCCCTGCAGCCTGTGGACACAGCCCACTCATCAGCAGGCCAGATCCTGCTCAGGGACTAGCTGGGCTCTGGCTCCACTTATCAGCAAGCCAACACAAGCTTTGGGACACCCCAGACCTTACAGGTAGCTGTGTCAGGAACCAGCCCCAATGACCAGCTGTCTGGCACCAGCCCTTGGACCCCTGGACCTTGCAGCAAGACCCCAGGACACAGCTCTGCCTGCCAGTGGGCCAGCACTAGCCCCAGGGCCTGACTTCATCCACCAGTGAACAGACACCAGCCCTGGGATCTCCTGGACACTGACTCTGCCCACCAGTTAACCAGAAATAGCCCTGGGGTCCATTGAGGTTATGCACCAGCCACCTCATGACCTGGCCCTGCCAACCAGCAGCACGCAGCATCTGCACAAAGCAGGGTCTGGCAACCAACCGGGCCAAGAGTGAACCAAGACTACCAGACCCAGTAGTCAGTTCATCAGTACAGAAAAACCCACACAGCTCACACAGGGGAACCCCTAGAGATACAGCTCTGGTGACAAGACAGGAGTGCACTGCTGAGATGCATAGGACATCTCCTACAAAAGTCCACTTATCCAAAGTCAAAAAACATAACTAACTTAGGAGATACATAGAAAATAGCAATTTAGGCAAAATGAGACTGGAACATGTTCCAAATGGAGGAATGGGATAAAACTCTTGTGAGGAAAAGCAAATTGAGTGGAGATAGGAAATTTACACAAGAAAAAGTTCAGAGTGATGACCATAAAGATGATGAAAGAATTCAAGAGAAGAATGGAAGCACAGAGTGAGAAGTTAGAGGTTTTTAAGAGTTAGAAAATATGAAGAACAACCAAAGATGAAGAACACAATAAATGAAATGAAAACTACACTAGAAGGAATCAACAGTAGACTAAATGATACAGAGGAATGGATCAGTGAGCTAGAAGACAGAGTGGTGGAAATCACTGGAACTGAACCAAAAAAAAGAAGAAAAGAATGAGGACATTTTAAGAGACCTCTAGGACAACATCAAGTGTACTAATATTCCCATTATAGGGGTCCCAGAAGGAGAAGACAGAGAGAAAATAGGGGCTGAGAACATATTTGAAGGCATAATAGATGAAAACTTCCTTAACCTAGGAATGGAAACAGACGTCCAAGTCCAGGAAGCACAGAGAGACCCACACAATATTAACCCAAAGAGGAACAAACCAGGACACGATGTAATTAAAATGGCAAAAATTAAGATAAAGAGAGATTAGAAGCAGCAAGGGAAAAGCAAGAAGTTATATACAAGGGAACTCCCACAAGGCTTTCAACTGACTTTTCAGCAGAAACTCTGCAGGCCAGAAGGGAGTGGCTTGGCATATTTAAAGTGATGAAAGGGAAAAACCTACAACCAAGAATATACTACTCAGCAAGGTTCTCATTCAGACACTGTCTTCAATAAGTGGTGCAGGGAAAGCTGGATAACTACATGTAAAAGAATAAAATTAGAACATTCTCTAAGATCATATACAAAAATAAATTCAAAATGGATTAAAGACCTAAATGTAAGACCAGAGACCATAAAACTCCTAGAAGAAAATATAGGCAGAATACTCTTCGACATAAATTGCAGAAATATATTTTTGGATCTGTCTCCTAGAGTAATGTAAATAAAAGCAAAAATAATCAAATGGGACATAATTAAAATTAAAAGTTTTTGTACAGCAAAGGAAACCATAAACAAACACACAAAAAGACAACCTACAGACTGGGAGAAAATATTTGTAAATGATATGACCAACAAGGGATTAATTTCCAAAATATACAAACAGCTCATAGAGCTCAATATAGAAACAAACAAACAGACAAACAACTCAACCAAAAAATGGGCAGAAGATCTAAATAGACATTTATACAAAGAAGACATACAGATGGCCAATAAGCACATGAAAAGACACTCAACATTGCTAATTATTAGAGAAATGCAAATCAAAACTACAATGAGGTATCACCTCACATCAGTCAAAATGGCCATCATCAAAAAGTCGACAGGGCTTCCCTGGTGGCGCAGTGGTTGAGAGTCCGCCTGCCGATGCAGGGGACACGGGTTCGTGCCCCAGTCCAGGAAGATCCCACATGCTGCAGAGCGGCTAGGCCCGTGAGCCATGGCCGCTGACCCTGCGCGTCCGGAGCCTGTGCTCCGCAACGGGAGAGGCCACAACAGTGAGAGGCCTGTGTACCGCAAAAAAAAAAAAAAAAAGATACAGATGTAGAGAATGGACTTGAGGACACGAGGAGGGGAAGGGTAAGCTGGGACGCAGTTAGAGAGTGGCATGAACATATTTACACTACCAAATGTAAAATAGATAGCTACTGGGAAGCAGCTGCAAAGCACAGGGAGATCAACTCGGTGCTTTGTGACCATGTAGAGGGGTGGGATAGGGAGGGTGGGAGGGAGATGCAAGACAGAGGAGATATGGGGATGTATGTATATGTATAGCTGATTCACTTTGCTATGCAGCAGAAACTAACACACCACTGTAAAGCAATTATACCCCAATAAAGATGTTAAAAAAAAATCTACAAACAATAAATTCTGGAGAGGGTGTGAAGAAAGGGAACCCTCTTGCACTGTTGGTGGGAATGTAAATTGATACAGCCACTATGGAGAACAGTATGGAAGTCCATTAAAAAAGTGAAAATAGAACTACCATATGACCCAGCAATCCCACTATGGGGCATATACCCAGAGAAAACCATAACTCAAAAAAACACATGCACCCCAATGTTCATCGCAGCACTATTTACATTAGCCAGCTCATGGAAACAACCTAAATGCCTGTCGACAGACAAATGGATAAAGAAGTTGTGGTACATATATACAATGGAATATTACTCAGCCATAAAAAGGAACAAAATTGGGTCATTTGTAGGGACGTGGATGGACCTAGAGACTGTCATACAGAACGAAGTAAATCAGAAAGAGAAAAATGAATATCGTATATTAATGCATATATGCGGAATCTAGAAAAATGGTACAAGTGAACCAGTTTGCAAGGCAGAAATAGAAACACAGACATAGAGAACAACATATGGACAGCAAGGGGGGAAAGGGGGATGGGGGTAGGATGAACTGGGAGATTGGGATTGACATATATACACTAACTAATATGTATAAAATAGATAACTAATGAGAACCTGCTGTATAGCACAGGGAACTCCACTTTGCTGTACAGTAGAAACTAATACAACATTGTAAAACAACTATACCCCAATAAAAACAAAGTGGGGTGGTGTAGAGTGAAATTCTCTCCCAAGTAGCGAATGTATCTTTCTGGGGATATTTTGTGCATTTAAAAACCAGTACATACATGAATTCGTTCCCCATGTTTACACAAAAGTTAGAACACTATAAACACTGTTCTACACCTTGATTTTCTAATTTTTAGTTTTTTATTTTAAAATATATATAATGTATACCAGAGATTTTTATATATGTAGTGTTTCTTTGGTAACTTCCTGAGATGGAAATTAGACAGTTGATTTTCTGCCTTTTTCATTTTTAAATATATCCATTTAAAGTTATGAATTTCCCATTAAGCATGGCTTTACCTATATTCCACAGGTTTGGACATGTCATATCTTTGTTATCTCTCTTTTCAAAATATTTTAAAATTTCCATTGTAATTTCTTATTTAACTCATGGGTTACTTAGAAGCTTATCCCTTAATTTCCATATATACGAATATACTGTTGACCTGAAAAAAATAGACTCCAGATGTTTCTCCAGCAAAGGTGGATTTATTCAGGATCAGCAGAAAATTGCAATTCAAGGTCTGCTACCATGGGGAGCCATATGCAAGTGCCCTAACAACAAGGGAAGGAGAACCTTTTTTTGTTTTAACATCTTTATTGGAGTATAATTGCTTTACAATGTTGTGTTAGTTTCTGCTGTATAACAAAGTGAATCAGCTATACGTATACATATATCCCCATATCCCCTCCCTCTTGGGTCTCCCTCCCACCCTCCCTATCCCACCTCTCCAGGTGGTCACAAATTGGGAGGGGTAGAGCAAACAGAATCCACAGCTTTTCAGTCTATTTGTCAATTAATTTCTAGTGTAATACTAGAAGAATATTGAAATCTGTCTGATTTCAAGGCTCTAAAATATGTCAAGACTTGCTTTATGGGACAGCATGTGATCAATTTTGGCAACTGTTGGGTGTGCAGTTGAAGAGAATGTGTATTTTGTGGTAGTTGGGTACAATTTTCTACTTATGTCCACTAGGTCAAGTTGCTACTCTAGTTGTTCAAATCTTCCATATCCTTACTGGTATTTTTGTTACTGTATTCTAAAGTTACTAAGACATGTGTGCAAAAATCTCACATTATGCTGTGAATTTGTCTATTTCCATGTTTAGTTCTTTCAAGTTTCCCTTTATATAAGGCCACATTGTTACATACGTTTAATTTTTTTAAGTTTTTTATTTTTAAATTTTTTTACAGTAGTCCTTATTGTTTATCTATTTTAAATATAGCTGTGTGTACATGTCAATCACAAACTCCCAATCTATCCCACCCCTCCACCCTTCCCCCCATAACCGTAAGTTCATTTTCTAAGTCTGTTTCTGTTTTGTAAATAAGTTCATTTGTATCATTTTTTTTAGATTCCACATAAAAGCCATATCATATGATATTTATTTTTCTCTGTCTGACTTACTTCACTTGATATGATAATCTCCAGGTCCATCCATGTTGCTGCAAATGGCAGTATTTCATTCTTTTTTCGGCTGAGCAATATTCCATTGTATATAGGTACCACATCTTCTTTATTTACTCACCTGCTGAAGGACATTTTGGTTGCTTCCATGTCTTGGTTATTGTAAACAGAGCTGCAATAAACATTAGGGTGCACGTATCGTTTCGAACCATGTTTTTTTCCAGATATATGTCCTGGAGTGGGATTGTAGCTCATACTGTAGCTCTATTTTTAGATTTTTAAGGAACCTCCATCTTGTTCTCCATAGTGACTGTACCAATTTACTTTCCCACCAACAGTGAAGGAGGGTTCCCTTTTCTCTACACCCTCTCCAGCATTTATCGTTTGTAGATTTTCTGATCATGGCCATTCTGACTGTTGTGAAGTGATACCTCATTGTAGTTTTGATTTGCATTTCTCTAATAATTAGCAATGTTGAGTATCTTTTCTTGTGCCTCTTGGCCATCTGCATGTCTTCTTTGGAGAAATGTCGATTTAGGTTTTCTGCCCATTTTTTGATTGGGTTGTTTGTTTTTTGGATATTGAGCTGCATGAGCGGTTTGTAAATTTTGGAGACTAATCTCTTGTCCATAGTATCATTTGGCAATATTTTCTCCCATCCTGTGGGCTGTCTTCTCATTTTGTTGTGGCTTCCTTTGCTTGCAAAAGCTTTTGAATTAAATTCTGTCCCATTTGTTTATTTTTGCTTTTATTTCCATTACTCTGGGAGACAGATTGAAAAAGATGTTGCTGTGATTTATATCAAAGAGTGTTTTGCCTATGTTTTCTTCTGAGTTTTATAGTATCCAGTCTTACATTTAGGTCTTTAATCCATTTTGA
This sequence comes from Leucopleurus acutus, assembly GCF_964270905.1. NCBI lineage: Eukaryota > Metazoa > Chordata > Mammalia > Artiodactyla > Delphinidae > Leucopleurus > Leucopleurus acutus. Next base: position 14,350,511 of record NC_139145.1, read on the forward strand.
GTTTATTTTTATGTATGGTGTTAAAGAATGGTCGTTTCATTTTCTTACATGTACCTGTCCAGTTTTCCCCTCATCATTTATTGAAGAGACTGTCTTTTCTCCATTGTGTAGTCTTGCCTCTCTTGTCATAGATTAATTGACCATAGGTGTGTGGGTTTATTTTTGGACTTTCTATCCTGTTCTATATTTCTATATTGATCTATATTTCTGTTTTTCTGCCAGTACCATACTTTTTTGATGACTATAGCTTTGTAGTGTAATCTGAAGTCAGGGAGTCTGATTCTTCCAGCTTCGTTTTTCTTTCTCAAGATTGTTTTGGTTATACAGTGTCTTTTGTGTCTCCATACAAATTTTAAGATTTTTTTGATCTGTGAAAAATGCCATTGGTAACTTCATAAGGATTGCATTGAATCTGTAGATTGCCTTGGGTGGTATAGTCATTTTAACAATATTGATTCTTCCGATCCAAGAACATGGTATATCTTTCCATCTGTTTGTTTCGTATTTGATTTCTTTCATCAGCATCTTATAGTTTATCCCTAGGTATTTTATTCTTTGATGCAATGGTAAAAGGGATTGTTTCTTTCATTTCTCTTTCTGATCTTTTATTGTTAGTGTATGGAAGTGCAACAGATTTCTGTGTATTAATTTTGTTTCCTGCAACTTTACCGAATTTATTGACGAGCTCTAGCTGTTTTCTGGTAGCATCTTTAGGATTTTCTATGTATAGTATCATGTCATCTGCAAACAGTGACAGTTTTACTTCTTCTTTTCCAATTTGGATTCCTTTTATTTCTTTTTTTTCTCTAATTGTCTGGGCTAGGACTTCCAAAACTATGCTGAGTATAAGTGGTGAGAGTGGACATTCTTGTCTTATTCCTGATCTTAGAAGGAATGCTTTCAGCTTTTTACCATTGAGTATGAGGTTAGATGTAAGTTTGTCATATATGGCTTTATTATATTGAGGTAGGTTCCCTCTATGCCCACTTTCTGGAGAGTTTTATCATAAACAGGTGTTGAATTTTGTCAAAAGATTTTTCTGCAACTATTGAGATGATCATATGGTTTTTATTCTTCAATTTGTTGATGTGGTGTATCACACTGACTGATTTGCAGATATTGAAGAATCCTTGCATCCCAGGGATAAATCCCACTTGATCATGGTGTGTGATCCTTTTAATGTATTATTGGATTCAGATTGCTAGTATTTTGTTGAGGCTTTCTGCAATTATGTTAACCAGTGACATTGGCCTATAATTTTCTTTTTTTTTTTGTGGTATCTTTGTCTGGTTTTGATATCAGGGTGATGGTGGCCCCATAAAATGAGTTTGGGAGTGTTCCCTCCTCTGCAATTTTTTGGAATAGTTTCAGAAGTGTAGGTATTAACTCTTCTCTAAATGTTTGATAGACTTTGTCTGGGAAGCCATCTGATCCTGGACTTTTGTTTTTTGGGAGATTTTAAATCATAGTTTCAATTTCAGTACTTATGATTGGTCTATTCATATTTTCTATTTCTTCCTGGTTCCGACTTGGGCGATTGTACCTTTCTAAGAATGTGTCCATTTCTTCCAGTTTGGCCATTTTATTGGCATATAGTTGCTTGAGGTACATATAAATTTTAAATTATTTTACCTTCCTGGTTGAATGACCCTTTTATGGAATATCCCACTATATCTCTAGTTTTGCTTTTTACTTTAATGTCTGTTTTGCCTGATATTAACATAGTTTCATCAACATTTTTTTACATTGTTGGCATAGCATGTATTTGTCCATTCTTTTGCTTTATACTGTTAATACCCTTAATTTTAAGAGAATATTTTGTGTACAGCTTATGCTTTTTAAAAAATTGAGCCTGACAATTTTCATCATTTTTTGACATATTTAGTCCACTTACATTTAGTATGATGTCTGTGATAGTTTTCTAAGGCTGCCATAACAGAGTACCACAGAGTGGGTGGCTTAAACAACAGAAATTTATTTTCTCACAGTTCTGAAGACTAGAAGTCCAAGATCAAAATGTCAGCAGGTTTGGTTTCTTTTGAGGCCTCTCTCCTTGGCTTGCAGATGGCTGCCTTCTCACTACGTTTTTTCCTCTGTGTGTTTTTGCCCCTCATGTCTCTTTTGTGTGTCTAAATTTCCTCTTTTTAATAAGGACACCACTCAGATTGGATTAGGACTTGCCCTAATAGCATCATTTTAACTTAATCACATTTATTAGGCTCTATCTCCAAATATAGTCACATTCTGAGGTACTTGGGGGTTAGAGCTTCAATGTATGAATATAGGGGGGATACAATTCAGCCCCTAACAATATCTGATATATTTCAGTTTAAACTCATAATCTTACTATTTGGTTTTTCACTTGTTCCACTAGTACTAATTTCTCCCTGCCTTATTATTATTGTTATTATTATTATTAATTAGGTAATACTTTTCATTCTTTTCTTTTTCTCTAATAACTTCTGGCATACTTGATTACTAGTGTCTAATCCAAATAAATATTTTTGCTACTTCCTGCTTAACATGAGGACCTCAGAACACTTTACCCATTATTTTTTGTAAAAGGCAACTCTTACTGCACTTCTTAATGTAATCTTTTTTAATGGATGCTGTTAAATTTTTTCTTTTTGTTTTGATTATCCACAGTTTACACTATGTATTTCTTTTTATTCACCTTGCTTTTGACTAATAGAGCTTCTATGACTTGAGGTTTTCCATCACTTTTGGAAATATCTTTACCACTATTTTTTTCAAATATTGTTTCTGCCCTATTCTCTTTTTCCCCTCTGCTTTTGAGACTCCAGTTACATTTAAGTTAGACCTCACTGAGTCCATATGTTTCTCATGCTCTTTCCCATATTTTATGTTCTTTTTCTATGTTTCAGCCTTGAGTTTTCTATTGACCTACTGCTCTCCTCACTTGTGTCTAAACTGCTCCTAAATCCATTTATTAAGTTCTTAGTTTAGTTTTTGATTTTTTTTCATTCTAGAGTTTTATTTGAATGTTTTCAGAGATGACACCTGTCTGGTGAAATTATCCATCTTCTTTTCTTTTCTCTTGAATATAATAATAATAGTTATTTTAAAGTCTCTAAAAGGTAATGTCAATATATGGATCTCCTTTGAGTTTGTTTCTTTTTCTTCTCTCTTGATTTTTGGTCATTTTATCCTTGCCCTGGAATACCTCGTATTTTTCTTGAATGGAAAACATTGTGAATTACATATTAAGAGATAGTCTGAAGCTCTGGATGATAATCTTTTCCTTCTGTCATGCAGCTAAATTGCCAGCAGATGTTAATCTAGCCTATGACTGACCTGTAGGAAGCTGGGTCAGTATTTATGAGAATTTGTCTATTTCTGATTAATTATTATTCCTAGGGTATAGTCCTTCTGTGGTCTTAGCTGGAAACCTGGGATGTTTTTGAGGGCTTTGAACTCCAATTTTTGTCTCCCAGATCTATGAGATTACTGAAAGCTCTGCTCAGCTTTCCAGCCATTAGACCCTTTGCTGCTTAAATCAACAAATTCCTTGAAAGAAAAAGCACCACAGAACATCCAACACATCTCAAAATACTTCCCTTCTATCTAGGACCTCAGCCTCTCAAGTCATGGTTGCTTTGCTATTGTTATGATGCCTTCAAAAATTTTGCTTTCTTGTATTTTATCCAACTTCTATAATTGTTCTCATTGTGAAAGTTGCTCTAATACAAATTACTCCACTATAGCTAGAAATTTTTTCTTCTTTATTTAATTTTTATTTTTAATTGTGTGAAACATTTGCCAAAACCCAAACTATAAACAAAAGTACATTCAAAGATGCCTAGTTTCTATCTTTGTCTTCTCCAAAATTCCTTCCTTCTTCCTATATGAAACACATTTTTATTAGTTTTTGGTTACCCATTCATTTTTCAATTTTGAAAATATAAACAAATGTATATATATACATATATATAATTATCCTCCTTTCTTACACAAGAGATAGCATGCTATGTACACTGTTTTGCACTCAACATTATATCTTGAAGATCACTTCAGCATAGCAGATAGAAATACTTTGTGTTGTTTTTTTACAGTTGTATAGTACTCCATCGTGTGGCTATATTATAACTTGATCAGACCACCTTTAGTGAGCTTTCAATTTTTGTTATTATGAAAAAAGTTTGGACATGTATGAAGTTAGAGAGAATGGTTTAATAAATGTCCATGTACCTATCACCTAGCTTTGACAATTATCAACTAATGGCCAATATTGTTTCATCTGCTCTCCCACCCACCTCTCCCTGCCTCCCTCATCTGTGGATTATTTGGAAACAAAAATTCAGGAATCATATAACTTCGTTACATGTAAATACATTAGTGTGTTTCTCTAAAAGATAAGGAAATTAAAAAAATGATAGAATGAACATTTTAAAAGAATTTCTAACAGAGAAATATTGATTTTGACATCTCATGGACATTTATGTCACAGTTACTGCTGTCTTTATAGTGTTTAAAGTTTGGGGGAGTAATTTGAATACCCTCAGACACTTGAAAAATTATTTTAGAAAATTACACTTACGCATTAAAGTAAAACAGAATACTTCTATTTATTTGAGGTAGTTTTCAAAATAAAAAAGAAGGTATCAGTTCAGACTTCCTTGTAGTTTATTTGAGAAAAAAAATTATTTGAGAAAAGACTACGTCTATAGCCTTTAGAATCTTTAAAGATAAGGAATAATTGTTATTAATAGACTTTTCTCGCTTCCCTACTGTGGGTCTTCAAGCCTCAAGCTATCTTGATTTAGGATGGATCAAGGAGAAAAACACTGAATTTGAATATGAGATTCAAGTCTGATTTTTAATGGACTGGATTTAGAATACTTAAATGAGCTTTAGTCTAACCACCCAACTCTTGAATATGCATGAGATATCATGAAAAAATGGGGATGAAAGAATTGAGATGTCCTATTTAAAAGCAGTGGTTGTACAAAAATAAAGGCGTTTCCTTGTTTGTACAAGATAACTGGAGCCTGTTCAGTATAATGAATGGTAATATAGGAGATGTCACATGGCAATACAGTATATGTTTCCCAGGATGTAGACAGTAGGCTTGCAGTGATTCGTGGGAGGTTGAAATCATGGTGGATTGAGTTTTGGGGTAGTTTGAAAGAAGATGTGCTCAAGCTCGATTTTGGAGAATTAGTAATGACCGAGGAAGACTAGAGGAAACAGACATAGTACAGTCGTCCCCAGGTATACATGAGGGATTTTCTCCAGGATCCCCTCTCCCCAGTGGATACCAAAATCTCTGCAGGCTCAAGTCGTTTTTATAAATGGTTAAATTGCATATAACCTGTGCTCATTCTCCCATATACTGTAAATCATCATCATAATATTACTTAACCTAATACAATGTAGACGGTATGTGAATAGTTGCCAGTGCATGGCAAATTCAAGTTTTGCTTGTTGGAACTTTCTGGAGTTTTTTTTTTTTTTTTCCTGAGTACTTTCAATCTATGGTTGGTTGACACTGCAGATCCAGAACCCAGAGATACAGAGGGCTGACTGTAATCTCCAATGGGGAAATATGGTTTGAGCAAAAGTGTGGACATTGAAAACGATCAGATGTATAAAGAGGATAAGAGGAATAGGCTGAAAAGGGAGAAGAGTGGTAAATGCTCTAAGTCATGTCCTCAGCAGCCAATGTGCTGAAAACCAATTTGCTAGAACCCAATTCCATTCTCTGTTCTCTGGTCTTCCTGCCTCTCCCTCTAAGCATCCCCCTCGATGTGTTCCTTGCCTCCAGCTGAAGGAGCTGGAAGCAAGAGCACACAAAGGGGTACATAAAAAAAACCTGTAACAAAGACACTGTTTTATGATGGTCTCATCTTATCAATAACCAATGCTGTGGCTGGACCAGCCCTTGTGGTTCCTATTATGACTGCAACATACCCTTCAGCAGTAGCCATCAGGAAACTTTGAAAAAATAGAGGTTTATTACATACACAACACACCTGGGACCACACAGTGAGGCAGCAAGTAGAGAAAGAGAAAGAAAGAGAGTGGGCCTGGGGTCCTGCTTTTACAGGGGTCAAGGATGGGGGGCTAGGACTTTAGGGGATCACGCTTCATTAGTTAATTTAAACATAAGACCATGAATTTAAATCACAGGAAGAGAAAAAAAAAACAAGCAGCCCAAATGGCCAATTATTGAAATCAACCAGGATGTCTAAAACAAAGGAGCCTCAGTGGGGAGAGGCAGCCAGGCTCTGGCTCTTTGTCTGGCAACATGGCTGGCAATGTGTTCATTCCACACAGTCTTCTTTGAAGTGGATGCCTTCAAAGAAGTGGCAATCAAAACTTAAGTCAGGTACTTGCATTATAAAAAAACACAAACAAACAAACAAACAAGCCACTGTCTGAGCTTATACTACAGACACCTGAAAATATAAGGATTAAGAAGAAACAAGTTTGGTGACTTAGCCATTTGGCAGGTAAAATGCCACCATATTGGTCAGTGAGAAAATTAATTAATTCTATAGGACATAAAGCCCAAAATAGAGAAACCATAAAATTTATCATTCAACATGAGACACTCTTGAGAGTGAAAGGGAGTGCTATCCATGATTACGCTGGGACAACAGGCATAATAACTAGACCACAGGATTGTCCACAGAAAAACATGAAGGGCACTGAGCTTAAATAAACATCTAACAGGGTTTGGGATGACACCCAGCTCCCATGCCACCATCTGACTCTCTCAAAGATGGGTGCTTTTCTTTCCCTCCCACTAGGAGGGACAGAATTGTGTTCAGTTCCCACTTTTGATGCAAGCGCAACATCTCACCCAGTGCTCTGCATACCATAGGCCTCCAGTAGACGCAGGCTGACTTCACAGGTCAGGAAAAGGACAGGTGTGGATGGCGCAGTGCAGGGAGAGCCAAGTGGGGCAGTCACAGGTAAAGACCCCATGTGGGCCTGGGAGGTCACTGGAGAATCATTGAAATGTGTCTGTGGTGGGGGGTAGAGCACCAAGAAACCTGCACCCCATTTCTGTGCCCTGTGCCCCTCCCATGACCAGATTTCCCCACACTGTCCCATTGGCCCTTCTTCTGGTGCTGTCCCCAAGCTCCCTGTTTGGTTTTCTTTAATTATAAACTTGGGAGCTTCTGCTCCAGGGCTGGAGTTTGTGGGCTCCCCTGGGACTTCACAGCTTTACCTTCCTTACTCAGCTTCAGTGTTAAAGCACCTGCATGGGCAGCGGGAGACAGTTCTGCAACCCAGGCTAGGAGGCAGCCCGTGGAAGGTGGACGGGAATCAGGGAGTGGGCTCAGATACACGGATCCTGGCTCTGTCCCCATCTGCCCACCACCGTCTCCTTGACTAAGTTCACTTTCTCCATACCCCTTTTGCTGAGAGGAGGCTGTTGTCTGTCTGAGGCCCACTGTCTGAGTTAGAGAGTCACAGGGAGGCTGAGGGTGACGGGGACACCAACAGCTGGGCTGAGAGGTTGGTGGGAGCTGAGGAAGGTCAGAGCTGGGGGGCTCCTCTCTGACCCCTCTGACCCAGTAAGTGCAAACAAAGAAAGGAGGATGAAATGATTTTGAGGCTGAAATCTCCTTCACAGTGTATCTGCTGAGTTTGTTTTCTTCCAGGGAACCCACCTTTAGGTGAGGGTCTTTACCTGTTACCCTCCTCTCTCCTTTTTGCAGTTCCTATTACTGATCGCTGGTCATTTCGCATTTCTATCGATCAGCATTTTCTCTTCCTGTTATTTTCTGCCTCTGTTAGTTTTTATTTTCTTTTGGGGGGATGTGAGGGTGGGCATATATCTTCTAGTGTTATGCCTCTTCTCACTCTTTCTTCCAGTCCTCTTCCTTTGATCTACTTCTCCCTTTTTCTTAACTTAGTGTCTCATTGACCTTTTTCTTTTCTCTTTCCCTCTGTCTGGATTGGGGGGCCACAGTGATGGGTTGAAGAGTTTTCTAAAACAGGAAGACAGAGGATGAGTGGAGAGAGATGCAGGTAAAGAGGCAGGGAGGAGAGGGGATGTTGAGTCGTTCTTCCCCCAAAAGGTGACTTGTTTTATGGTGTCATTTCTAGGAAGAAAAATGAACTCGCTGACTAAACACCCATAGTTACCGTGCAAGAAATGAGCATGTGAGATGCCAGAATAATTTCTTGAATTGTTTTGCATAATACAATTACTCATTCAACAAATATGTGCTGAGAACAAAAGGTATGCCAGGCACTGTCCTAAGAGCCTGAGATCCCACCATGTGCAAAAGTGGCATCAGTGAATATAGGTTTTAGTCGAGAAATCAGGAGTATAACAAAATTCATGTGAATTAAATGTAGCATGCCCAATGGTGTTTAGTGCAATGAAAAACATAAGGCAGGTTAGGAATGAGAAGGAAGAAAGGATTTCAACTCGAAATAGATGTGGAGGAAGGCCTGGCTAAGAAGGTGAGGAGCAGGTAAGGGAACAAGGTGGAATATACCTGGCGAGAGTATTATATGAGGAGGTAAGAGCAAACCTTGCATCCGCCTGCTCTGTTGGAGGAATGGAAGGGAGGCCAGTGAGACTTGAGTGGAGGAAATTCCAGAGAGAGCAGAACATACATCCTTTTGCCTACGGATGCTCCAGCAACATCTGTTGAAAAGGCTGTCCTTTCTCCGAGAAATTGAATTGTTTTTGCCCCTTTGTCAATGTCGTGTATACAGAAGTAGAAATACAATGTTGCACATGAAACATATAATGCCATAAACCAATGTTACCTCAAAAAAAAAAAAGGCAAGCAGCAAAAAGGATAGCAACAACAATGACAAAAAGATTAGTTGGGGAGAAAATATTTGCAAACCACATATTTGACAAAGGACTTGCAGCTGGACTAAATAAAGAACTCATCGAAACTTAATATTTTAAAAAGTTGTCCACATTAACAGAATTAAGGGAGGGAAAATCACATGATCATCTCAATTGCTGCAGAAACAGTATTTGACAAAATTTAGTACACTTTTGTGATAAAAACATTCAACAGACTAGGCGTAAAAGTAAACAGGTGAATGGTTAAACAATCTGTGGTACATTTATACCATGGAATATTACTCAGCAATTAAAAAAGAAAGAAATACTATTGATATAACTGGAATGGATCCCAAGGCAATTATGCAGAGTAAAAAAGCCAATCTCTAGAGGCTACATATTGTCTTACTCCATTTATATAGCATTCTTGAAGCGACAGAGTTAGAGACAGAGAATAGATTAGTGGTTGTCAGGGGTCAGGGATGGGAGACAGGAAAAATTAGAGGGGTTGTATGTGGCTATAAAAGAGTAGCCCAAGGGAGTCTTGTGGTGATGGAACAGTTCTGTATCTTGATTGTGACACTTACATGAAGCTACACATGTGATAAAATTGCTATATATCAGGTCCTGGTGCAGGAAGGGGCAGCAGTGCAGCTGTTATCTGTCACTGGGGGTCGACTGTGGCCCGGTGCTATCTCTTACATCCTTCACTGTCCCCTTAAAAAAATATTAAAAAATAAGAAGTAGTGAGTCAAACGAAGAATCATGCCCCTTGAGAACTAGGTAAATTTAAATCTTGGGTAGCCTAATAGACAATGTTCAATCATGACATTGAAAAAACATGCAGTTTTGGTGTGCTGTGTTTTCATTTTTATTTGTCTCTAAGTGTTCTGCAGTTTCCCTTGTGATTTCTTCATCGATCCACTGGTTGTTTAAGATTGTATTGTTTAGTTTCCACAAATTAGCGAATTAAAGTTTTACTTCTGTTATTGACAAAAAATGATGTACATTTTAAAGTAATGCAAATTATATAAGTTTAAATAGTGAGTAGATTCCAGTGTAAATAAAGAATGAGAAAATGAATGTGCTGGGGAAAAAAATTGCTATATAGAGATATGGAGAAATCTGAAAACTCTATGGGTTGTACCAATATCAATTTCCAGTTTTGTTACTGCACTATACTTATACAAGATGGCATCATTGGAGAGAGCAGGTGGAAGGTACATGAGACCTCCCTGTACATTTCTTTGCAACTTTATGTGAATCTATAATTATTTCAAAATATTTTCTTCCTTCCTTCCTTTCTTTCTCTCTTTCTTTGAGCCCAGGTTCCAAATTAACATTCTAAGAAGTTAATGCTCTAATGTGTAGATAGTAAGAGCCCTGCTAATGTCAGGGGCTGTGGTCAGTTCATGATTCCATGTGGTTTTACAGACACATTTTCTAATCCACACTGAGGACCTCACTGTGAAGCAGTGGAAAGGCCTGTTAATAAAATGACTGAGTGGAAGGTCGCGTTATTATTATTAAAACACGAAATACTCAGCTAAGGCCAATCTCTTCAGGCCCATGAGGCCTGAAAGACACACACATTGGTTGAAAAGCAGACAGCTATACAAATTTATAAAAATCACACCACAATCTTTACATTAAGATTTAACATAAGCACCAGGAATAAAGCCACCGAATGCAGCAGTAATCCCAGAGTATTGGTTACCCTCTTCTCTTCGAATCTCCCATCCAAACTCAGAGCCCTCGGGACAGAAATCAGGATACTTTTGTCTTCTAGAATTTGAGCCAACCATTCAAATGAGGTTTTGGAAAATTTAATAACATAAAAATCTAAGTTTAAAAAATGTGATTCAAGGCGTGGCTCCGATCTTGCTAAAAACGCCTTTTGGGAGGTTGAGCCGCTTGCACAATGTTGGGAATGAATGAGCCATCCCAGCTCTATGAAGAGAGCAATGACGTGCAGATGGACCTGATGCCTGGCAAGAGTGACCTTCTACAGATGCAGGTAGGCAGCGGGAGCCGGGAGCCATCCCCGAACCCCCCGCACCGGAGCCCTGCCACAGCTCGACCAGGACGGCCCAATGGAGGAAGAGGCGGCCCAGCCAACGGCGGAGCCCCAGGGGGACAGAGGCCTTGCTACCCGGCCCAGCTCTGGGGAGTAGCCAGGCCAGATCGCCAGCCATGGCTTGGAGAAGGTGGGGGAGGGGGGAGGGGGTACGACGAGAAAGACTAGGAATTTGATGACTGGGAGGACGACTGCGACTATCTGGCAGAGGAGCCGCTGAGTGGCGCAGGCTGCAGTTTCAGCAGCCCTTGGAGGAGACAACGTGCTTCTGAGAACCTCCAGAGTAAGAGAAGCAGCTCTGGATGGCGGGTTTCAAATGCGTTATGAAAACACCTCTTTTGATCAGTTGGCTTTTATGGAAAAGCTTTTTTCACTTATGGTTGGCAATCGTTTGACTGAAGAACTCGGCTGTGATTAGATCATTGATATGATACAGAGTAGTTAAGTGATTTGGGAGAGACCCAGCGTTCCACTGTCTCTCGGGTTCTTTCCAAATAGGTCTGTGCTAATGGAAAACTTGATCTTAAAAATTTTTTTTTCTTATTTAATTAAATTAATTAATTAATTTTTGCAGAGTAGAATAGGGCAGGGACAGCACAGTTATGAAAAAGGAAGATAATTGGTAAAGAAAAAGGCTGTTAGTACTGTTGAATCCTGTTTTCAAGAATGTCCTAAAACACCTATGGCTTTGACTTTGTTATTGATCCAGATTATTTTCCTTGCATTGGGGAAAATATCTTTCATATGTAAGGGATGGTTTTGCAAGAATAAGTCATGACCAAGACAAACTACCAGCACAAGAGCCCACTGTATTAGTTGCATGACAAAGAGTAGCTAATTTGTCCAATTAAAGACACGATCTCTTTGAGTTATTTGGACTGAAAGCATTTTAATTATTTATTTATTTGCCACACCGCAAGGCTTGCAGGATCTTAGTTCTCTGACCAGGGATTGAACCCACACCCTCAGCAGTAATATCACCGAGTCCTAATCCCTGGACTGCCAGGGAATTCCCTTGTCTGAAAGTATATGGAGAAAACTTTGAAGATTCCACTTTGTGATCTATCCAAGCTGTGGCTATCAAAGGCTGAATTTTTAGTGTAAGATAAATTGAGTATTCTTCAGTATCCCTAAAGGATAATCAAGCCCCCAAAGAAATATGTATTGTGTGTGCTATGTCTTAAAATGTGTTTCCAAGATCATCTGAAATTTTGCTTGTACTACTGTATCTTAATCATTTAGATAGCTACTGTGATCTATAATTCAAGAAAATACCTTGCCTTGACTATTTTTAAAAGTAAAATTTAAGACGTCCTTAATAAAGTTTCAAATTTGAGACATTAAAATGTATGTGAAAGTACAAGAAAACAAACTATTTCTAACATCCTTATACTCTAGAGAAAGTGTCTGTTTTACTTGCTCTCTGTTTTTCATTTAACTTTACAGGTAAAAGACTGTTTCAACGTCATAACGTAAGAACTGTTAAGTGAAAATTGTCAAGTAAAAAGAAAGCCCTAACATCTAAAAGAGACTTTATGAACACTCATGTCCGTCAACCCTTAAAGGTTTTAAACCTGCCCAGAAATCCCCCTCAGTATCTGAAGTTTCCTTCTCTAGTTAAGCTTGTTATTGGTTATGCACTGGCATTCGAGGTAATTTTTTTCTTTTTAAAGCACAATTCAAGTGTGTATCTGAAGCAAAATCACGCACTGATGCAGGTAAAAATCAACAGAAAACCAAACTGGAGATTAGTTCACCAAATAGTGATGGTTGTCTCTGAGTTTGGGGCTTGTAGATTAATTTTTTTCTATATACTTTTTTTCTTGGATTTGCTATTTTTTAAGAAGTGGGTTTTTATAATGAGGGGCGGGGGGTGTGTGTGTCTCCGTACAGTGTGCAGTCAAGCGTGTTTTGTCAAGACCCCATACCTCCATACCTCCAGCTGGAACATTTGTTTCAAGGGTGGAAGCATCAGGCAACAGAACTGCATGGATGGAGGCTTCTGAGACCGCCAAGGCGGTCACTAATGAACCACTTCTGAATGTGTCGGTGTTATTTGCCAAAAAATGTTATGGGTTAAACAAAAAAGAATTGGGAGGAAGTAGTGCAGTGTTTCCCCTTCCTTTTTTTAATTCGTAAAAGCAACACAAGCTCACGGGTAAAACAAAACAAAACAAGTGATAGTGTAGAACGCTTCCCCTGCGTCCACGCCCACTCCCCCAAAGTGAACTGCAGGAGTGACTTGAGTTTCCTTCCCAAAAACATTGTGTGCGTCTGTGCTTCGCGAATCCTCCTTTGTCAGAGAGCTCGCAGAACGCAGATTCCACGCCGGTGGCTCTGGGCAATCTCATTCTGCTAGTTGGAGTGTGGTTCTGCTGACCTGTAGACCCACCCCAACAATTGATTTCCCACAGGACCCTGCGGGTGTTATCTAAATTGAAAAATAACACCCAAGACGTGGCCAAAGGCAAGGTAGCGTGGCCGAGCGGTCTAAGGCGCTGGATTAAGGCTCCAGTCTCTTCGGGGGCGTGGGTTCGAATCCCACCGCTGCCAGCTTGTTTATCCCTTTTTCTTCCCCCCCCCATTCATTACAAAAAGGATTATGCAAATTAGACGCTCAACCGCGGGCCCCGCCTTCACTCGGAGCATGGGACTGCGTTCACCAGCCTGCTGAGATATATCTCAGCCCAGGGCGTGCCGAAGTCCCAGACCGCAAATTGGGTGGGCCCGAGGATGAGTCGGGGAACCCTGCGCTGTAGATGCTGGTTCTCCCCTCCCTGGAAAACCGGAAGAGGTGATGATGGGATGTCCTGAACTGGGACCAAACTTACTCCAAAGTAATAAATTTCAAGAAGCAAAAATGGAAAGCCAACCGGGAGCTAACGCTGTTTCCGCCCGGTTTCGAACCGGGGACCTTTCGCGTGTTAGGCGAACGTGATAACCACTACACTACGGAAACAGGCCCGGCAAGCGTTCTTCGTAATACTACTGAAAATCTCTAGTTAGGAAAACTTCTTGTGATTACGGTGCATACACAGCTCTATGGTGGTGAAACAATGGTCCCACGATCCAGATCGTTGGAAACGCCCACAGAAGGCTCTGCACCCAATCTCTCACCGGCAAGCTGCTCACCCACTCTTCTACCTGCACTTCTTTCCCATCCCGGAACTCTTGGTGATGCCCACTGCCCGTCCAGGACGAAACCTGTCCACGTAACAAGAAATTATCAGAAGGTAAATGAAAAAAGAAAAAAATGGGGCTCGTCCGGGATTTGAACCCGGGACCTCTCGCACCCAAAGCGAGAATCATACCCCTAGACCAACGAGCCACCTGGTAAGATAGCCTTTGATTCAATCCTTGATATGCTTCTAGGTGGAGTCGTTTAATCGCTGAGAAAGTAAACATTTTTTTCTGGCCCAACCTATCCCTGTTCGACCGTCTTCGCGTCAACTGTTAACTCTCAGCAGTAGATAGTTGGCTCAGCATAAAAGCTCGGTATCCCTTGGCCCCTCTGAGATCTCCTGGAATCCAAATGAGCGCCTCGTTGCTAAGGCTACTCGGGCAGCAGGCAGGGGCGTCCTTCCACTTTGGGGACTCCTCCTCTCCCAGGGGATCCCAAATAAGGCGCAAGTCTGGAGGCCCAAGGGCAGGGTACAGAAGCCGGGAGAGCAGGGGGCCTCCTGGCGAGAACCGGGAGCCGGGCTTGTAGGGGACGCGGGATGGACTAGGTCCCGAGCCGCGACAGACGAAATGAAACCTGGGTAGTTCCTTCCTATGAAGCGCCTGGTAAGGGCGGGAGGGGGGGCGGGAGGGGGCCTTTTCTTTATCGTTTTATGAAAATGTTAAAAACAACATATACTTATTTGCAAAATATTCAGAAAGTGTAGGGAAGTGAGAAATGAGAAGCGTAAATGAGATGGCCAGGAACCCCGCTCCCTCAAAGGGTGACCGACCAAGGTAGTTGGTGCGCAGCCCCCCCGAGGCTAGCATCGGTGCGCGCGCGCACACACACACACGCGGCGCCCAGGCCGCGTGTCTTGGCTACCCGCCCTAGCTGCGTTCTCCCGGGATCGCCCCAGAACAGTCGCGCGCCCAGTGAACCGGAGGCCCGGGCTGTGCGGGCGCTTTCCTCGTCCAGTTCCACTGGGTTATTTAGTAGTACAAAGCAGTGATTCGGGATCCCTGCTTTCAAAGTTCGCGAAAATCCACTCAGAGTGGACCCAAAAGTTTATTCTTGTGCCACCAGCAGAGAAATTCCCTACACGGATGGCTGTTACAAAAGAGAGAGACGAATGGTGGTTAAACTACTCCGAGGGGAAAAAATTGCTATTTTTTCCATTGCCACTCTCCAAAATCTTGCTCAGCCCTCTGACCTGACCTCTCTACTCGCTGCCGCTCCTCCTCTCGGCCTCTTCCTTGGAGACCACGAGGCTAACGCACTCCATCCCCACCTGCTGTGGTCTTCCCCTCTTCCCGTGCGTACTCAGCGTTAGGTGGGCTCTCCTCTGCTTCTGGCGGCTGTGCGTCCTTGGCCTCCCAGTCACTACCGCCTCCGTGTTGCAAGCATTCGCTTCTCTTCTCTGTGGAATTATATAAAGAGAAGTGCAAACAAATGTCCACACTCGTGACACCTGGACCTAGAAAGTGTAACTTTGTCACATTCGCTTCCAGTCTTTTTTTAAAACAACTATTTAGTTTTCCTTTTAACAAACAAAAAACAGTAATACATGCTGACCTTCTGACTTATTTATTCTGTTAACGGAAGTCAAGTGTACAAAATGACCCTGAATCCTCAGTGAACATGGGGCCCCTGCCCAATGGGCAGAACCAGGCCCGCTGGAGGTCTCGGGCGCCCGCCCGCCCGCCGTGGCCTTCGCGGGCATGACCCATCCGGGGGGCCTTGGCAGAAGCAGAGCCCTGACTAGGCCCCGCCGCATCATCCGAGACCGCTGGAGCCCTCTCTCCAGCGGATGAGGACCCTCAGAAAAGCCCTGAGCGAGTCGCCATCCCACGTGAGGTCTAGCTTGGATCAGCGTTCGATAACAGAACTCGGGTCTCCTTCTCACCAGAAGAGAGAAAACCGCTCGCAGGAACCTGGGTAGACGCCCAGGAGGGGTGAATGAGGTGGGTCGGGGGGGTGGCAGAGGAGGGACACACTTCCCTCCCTCACACAAACCAGCTCCCATCCAACGAGGCAGGCTTTCCATCAAGACCCGAAGGGACTCGCCCCACACGGGCACGCTGAGGCACTTGCGCGTCCCGGACTCCCGGGATTCTTCAACCCCTATGTGACTGCCCTACTGGAAGGCCACCTCATTAAAGAAGCCCCTGCGGGGACCAATGGCAAGCTACGCGGGGTCTTAAACATCGCTCCACTCTCGACTAAAATAGTAGATTCCCAGGGGGCGGGGGCGGGAGGGCTTTCACAGGTGATCCCCCAAGCAATGCAGAAAGAATTAGAGACCAGGGCAAGCCCCTGGCCGAGTGGAGCGACAGGAGGGGAACGGAAAGACCCGCCGTGAACTCGCGGAGAGGGCGCGCATAAGGAAGCGAGAGAGGGGTCGCGGGGGAGAAGGCGCGCGGGGCCGGCAGAACCTGTGATCTCAAAGCCAGGGACGCAGTGGGTCTGGATCTTCGCGAGAGTAGACGGGAGGGAGGGACCGAAGGGTGGCAAGCATTTAAGGGGCACTTGAGAGGCAAAAACACATAATGGCGGAAATTCATGTTGGGGTGTGCATTTTCAGCTCTTCAGAGGAGAGGGATGGAAAAATATCGAAGTAGGCCCCAGCGAGATTTGAACTCGCGACCCCTGGTTTACAAGACCAGTGCTCTAACCCCTGAGCTATGGAGCCAACTGCGAGTCGCCTTTCTGCGCACGAGTACTTGACACCGCTTTGGTCACCGCGCAGCCGCAGACACCAACATGCAGGCGGGGCCCACGTCCCTCGGCCAGGGAGCGCCCCGTCCGGCTGCCGCCCCCTCAGCTGCGGCGTCAGTGTCAGTGTCGCGGGTCGAGCTGCAAATCCTGGGAGAGAGCCCAGAGGACAGAGGAGGAGAGTTGCGCCCGCTGGGGAGCGGAAGCTGTGAGAGATCTGGTGAGGGCGGGGCGCGCTGCGGGAGGGGGCGGGGCCACCAATGGGCTGAATACGAGGAGGGCCTGGGGTCTTCCGCCCGGCTTTGGGGTCTGGGGCGAAAACTTGTTGAGGATAGAGGTCCTATGACAGTAGGGGTCCGAGGTCGGGGCTCTGAGAGGAGGGCTAGAGAAAGGGTGTCAGTATGCCTGTCCTGAGAGGAATCCAGGTCTGGTCTGGGTGGGTGATCAGGAGGGAAAGATTGGTAGAGAAAGGTGGGAAAATCGAAAGGTCGATGTGTGAAGGACTGGAACGGGACAGGAGGTCCCTAGCCCCTACCGCAACTTAAGGCAAATTAGGAAAAGGAAATCCTTAGGGGCCCGTCTTGAATTTTGGGGGAGCTGGTTCCATCGGGGCCCCCCAAAGCGCCCACGGGACAAAGGGAAGAGAGTGAGAGCCCAGGTGAGGGACAGGAGCCCTAGCCCAGAAATGGTCAGAAACTGTGGCTGTAGTTGGTGGAACTTGGTCTGATGGCCCAACCCACCCTTTGGTCCCTGCAAGGCCAGATGACTTAGGTCACTGGGTGGCCAGGCCAGAGGAAGGTCCCTAGGTGCCCTTTTGTCTGGATGCGGAGGAGTGGCGTGAGGGTCTGGTTTCAAGGATGTGGGTTTTCATGTCTCAGCAGCTCACAAGGATCTAGGATCAATGAATGCATGGAGTCAGAAGGAACCCAAGTTAGGCCAGTCATTACTCTCAGAGGCCCAGACATCTCAGAGATCTTATGATGGTCAAAAGATGGGAGAGGAAAATGCACACACACAGGCATACTCTCACACCAGCCTTGTGACATCCTAAGTCACTGCACCACCCTAGTGACCAAGAGAGAACATCTGTCGTACTGTCCACGTGCAATTGTTATGTAACTGTTGTTACATCTCTTCGAACATGTATATATCTACATTGTTATTCTGCAAACTCTGATAGACACACAATCACATTCACAAACACAAAAGCTGAAAATATAAACACAGCCACCCCTGCAGTGCCCACACCTGAACCTAGTCACCCTACCTTCTGTGACCTGTAATGTGTTGCAATACTTCAGCACAGTTGTTAGATGATATAAAGGGTAATTGTGCTACTCAATCCAAAAGCCATACAAGCCTGGATAACATTAAGGCTTGATGATAGCATTAGGCAATTTAATTAATAAGTGAATGTTAGAAATGGATTTTCCTTGTGGAAATCAGTGGTATTCAAATACACTGATTAGCTACAGTGTTCTAGAGCTACTCTCCATGTATGAACACCACACAGGGTTCACCCTCTGGGATGCTGCTATAGGCTGGACTCTTCAATGGTCCTGTCCCCAGCCCACAGGACACTGGATTCTGACTGCCTAGTGCTATATCTCTAGATTGCCTCTAGAAAAGTGTCATGCCTGCCCCGACAAGAACATCTCTCTTGCCGTCCCTTGTACGCAAAGTATGCTTGAAGTATCTCAGGGACAGAGAGCAAGGAAACTCCAAGATGCTTGCAGATCAGACTGTTTGATGGTCACTGCCCCTGCATGCCAACACGTCTATCTATAAACAATGTGTGCAGGACAGAATTAGGTCTGAGACTGGATTTCATCTAGCTGGGCAGCTAGGTAGTGGGGGAAGGAAACCTTTGGCTTTCACCTAAATATGGGGTGGCTAATATTTTACAACTACAAATCAAAAATAGGGTGTGACCATACTGACCTATGTCTGTTTGCACCTAAACCCTATACGCATGCTCATAAACGCCCTCTCCAAAATCCACATGGCCCCGCCCCCCGCTCCTGAGATCTGAGATCTAAACACACATGCAAACGTTCCTCACACAGATAAACACACACGCTCACCTAGTCTGGCAGAAACCTTTGCTCGTAACTGTGCTCTTGCATTCAGACTGGGGGAGTTAAGAATGAGCCAAGACACCCTAGAAATGAGCTCACAGTCTGTATTTCCATCTCCCCATGCCCCTTTCCTGGAGCACACTAAGCAGGGAACAGCCTACCTCCACTCTCCCAGAAGCCCAGCCATGCAGAAGCTGGGGAACCATTAGCCAAGGGAATAACACACTCCAGGGTACGGGCTGAGCAGGCCGTGGCACCAGGGTCTTCTGCTGCTGGCATACATTTGGGAAGCTCCAGGAAGTGTCTGTCAGGGGCATGCCTGTGCTCTGTGCATTTCCATGCTGGTGTTAGTTGCTTCTGTAAAATTATACGTGCCGCCTTGAGTTTCAAAATTCCAGAATCTTTGGTCTCCTTACGCAAGGGAGACTGTACTTTGGCACTTGAAAAGGGTTTAGGCAAACTTGCGTACACGGAGCAGTCACTGTGGCCAAGGATGTGTTGTACATACACTCTGTCATCAGGCTAAGCCACATTGAACGGCAGCTATGCCTATATGCTGTTACCCTGGGCTTTGCCCTCATGTACAGATCAAGGGTCTCCTACCAGTTCCGGCCCAAACTCTCCACTGAGCTGGAAGTACAGTGATCCTCCCTGAGTAGACAACTTCGTCAAGCCAGCTAGATTCAGGTCTCTGAAGGCAGAGCTGGCAGCTGACAGGAAGGCAGAGCAGAAGGGATCATGAACCTGATTGGCCTGGCAGGAACCTGCCCCCCTTGCAACTGAGGATGGCAAAGGACCAGAGCTTGGTTTTGTTCCACGGAACCAGAAGCCCTGCTGAGTTGGGGCAGTGATAGGAAGCACCTCTGGTGGAGCTGGGCTCCTGTCCTCATCCACCTCCACCTCCTCACAGCTCAGGCCAAATCCACACGTGGACAACAGGCAGTAGACATGCCAGGAGGGTCCAAAGCATCTCTTTCCCTGCTCAACTGACCTCAGAGCCCTTTTCCCCAACAGCCCATTCTCATGTCTTTGATACTGTAGTCTGCAGAAGCCCCTCTAAGGCAGCCTGGGACAAGAGTCTGGAGGGCATACCCAGAGTGACCAGGAGGCCCCATCCGAGGGCAACATGCCTTCCCATGACCGACTGACCCCCTCAGGGAGGCCGGGCAATGCCCCTCAAGGCCAGATTCGCAAGTAGGTACCAGTGGAGCAGACAGAGAAAAGGGGGAACACGCGCTCTTGGAAGTTGACACGGAAGGTGTAGATGTGGTGCATGTCCTCCGCAGCATAGAAGGACACGGCCCCCACCTCCAGGTCCAGGGCGACCCGCACGCGGGACAGGTGCCCACAGCTGAGGGGCGTCCTTTCAGGGCTGGTCACCGCCCAGTACTGCCCGCTGTTGAGCTGCAGCGCCCAGACGCCCTCTTCGGGGGTGAAGGGCGTGAGGCCCTTGCGGCGCACGCTCTCACGTGCCACACCGAAGGCCCAGCCGTCCTTGGAGCCCACTTCCACCTCCCAGTGGTGCCTCCCGGAGGAGAAACCGCAGGATGCCAGAACTCGCATGTTGGTGTCGAAGCGGCGCGGGTGGCTGGGCAGGTCCTGGGCCCGCTGTCCAAGGCGCACGCTCTTAAGATCCAGAGAGAGGATGAGGCGGGGGTTGGCCGTGTCGGGGTCCAAGGTCAGCTCCACTGCGGGGTATGGGGAGGGGGGAAGACAGGGAGAGACGTCCCATGCAGTGTCCTTGCACGGCTCCCATCGCCCCACTCCCACCGCCCCCTCATTAAGTAGGTGTTGAAATCACAGAAAGGCAATTTATGGACCTGATTTGGATCTCAATTCAAACAGATTGACAAATCCAATTTAAAAGACCGTGGGGTGGCCTTCCCTACTGGCGCAGTGGTTAAGACTCTGCCTGCCACTGCAGGCTACACAGGTTCGAGCCCTGGGTCCGGCAGATCCCACAGGTGGAGCAAGTAAACCCCTGCGCCACAACGACTGAGCCTGCGCTCTAGAGCCCGCAAGCCACAACTTCTGAAGCCCGCGAAGCCACCACAAGGAGAAGCCCGTGCACCGCATCGGGTAGACCCCGCGCACACAACTAGAGAAAAGCCCGCGTGCAGCAATGAAGACCCAAGGCAGCGCAAAAGAGAAAAAAAAAGAAAATTGGGGCTGTACAGCAGAGATTGGCAAAACATTGTAAATGAATTATACTTCAATTGAAAAAATAAAATTAAGAAAAAAGACAAGTGGGGGATTTCGGACACTAGATACTGGAAAGAATCATTAATTTTTTAGTTATGACGTTGGTTTTGTGTTTGCTTTTTTAATGGTTTTGTGTTTATGTTTTTTTTAAAGTCTATCTCTTTAGAGACAACATACTGAGATATTTACGGAAATGAGAGCTATCTGTGGTTTGCTGCGAAATAATCCAGTGGGAAGAAGTGGGTAGGGGTGTTTATGAAAAATACTAGCCACGAGTCAATAATTGATGAAGGTGTATGATGAGTACATAATACTCGTCATGCTCTTCTCTCTACTTTAGTGTATGTTTGAAATTTTCCATAATAAAAAGTTAAAATATGCACACTTGCTGCAAGTGCTACTATGTTCCAGGTCTGTTCTAGGCCCTGAGAATCCCACAGTGGAGTATCCCTGCCCTCCTGAAGCTTCCTTTCTGTGGGGAGAAGGAGGAGAGGCAATACATGATAGAGGGATCAGGAGAGCAGGCTGTAATTTCAACTAGAGGGGCCAGGGAAGGCCTTACTGAAAAGGTGCATTTGAGCACAGACATCAAGGAGATAGGAAGTCAGATATGCAGCTGTCTGGGGGAAGGGTGTTCCAGGCCCTGGCACAGCTGGTGCAGTGCAAAGGCCCTTAAGCAGCTGTGTGCTTGGTGCCTTCCAGGAGCAGCAAGGACTGTGTGTGGCTGCACGGAGTGAACCAGGGGAAGAGTGTGCAGTGAGGCTCCAGACCCCGTAGGGCCTTCAAGACCACTGCAGGAACTCCAGCCCTTACTGAGTGAGAGAGGCAGGGCTCTGAGCAGAGGAGGACATAGTCTGACTCGGTTGGTTTAGATTCTTCCCGAGTAAGATCTGATTTAGCTCAGTCACATCAGCATCAGGAATATGTGTCCTCCCCTCCCCACTTCCCTTCCCCTTGGGGTTAGATCCCACTCACCCCAGAGCCCTGCAGGAGTGATCACCACCTCCCTTCCAGTCTTCAGTCTCCCCCTGCTTCCCCCGACCCCTGCACACAATCCCTGTCCCCAGGAGAGGCCTCCGTCTCTCTGGGAGCGGGAACGGGGAAGAGAGGCTTGTCCAGGTGACCGACAAGCACTCCCTGATCTGAGTATCTCAAGGTGCAGGGCACTCCTGCTCTGGAACAACTTATAGGCCTATGGGCCCCACTGTGGCCTGAAGGAATCAGACTTGTGAGGATGAGGAAGAAAGGGCAGTCGATGGCAAAGTTGCTGAGGTGGACAGGCAGAAGGAACCAACCATGCACAGAGCCCCGAGAGACAGTCACTGGATCTCTGCATGGCCAAATGACGGGCACTCACTGTTAAAACTGCCATCATACCTTTCTCCTCTTTCTCCAGTTCTCCCCGAAGATCCTCTGAAGAGGAGAAACAAAGCAGGTTGTGTGTGAATGACATGGGAAATTTCTATTTGGCAACAACGGTGACACCACCTCTTGACACTGACAGCCCCACTGTAAATGTTAAATATCTGGGGGTTCACTCACTCCCCAGATACCCTAGAGTTGATGGGCAAGTGCTGGGCCGATCATGGGGGTGGGGAGGGGGCTGTATTCTAGCTCTACCTCTCCCACTTCCCCCTCTTTTGTCTGGAGCCATTCTGAGCTGAGCTCTCCCTCTTCATCCTTCTTTCTGCCCCCAGTGCCCCTCTACTCCATCTGTCCCCAGGGGAAGCTTCATGCCCTGGGGTAGGGGCGGGGGTTCTAAATAAATTAGCCACCACCGCCTCCCCGCACCAGTCTGGCCTTGACACACCCTAGTTCCTGTTTTATCATACAGCTTTTGGAAAGGCACATCTTCAGGACCCCAAACCACCAGAAACACACCATCACCACCAGGACTGCAGGGCCCAGCCCCACACACAAGTCCCTACCTCTGAACTTCTTGAGCAGCCCCTTTAAGACAAAGGTCTTGAGAGAAACATTCCAGACTTTATTCTTCATCTCAGAAGAGACTGTGGTTGGCTTGGGGGCAGGCACATTGCTGCACCTGCAGGACAAGGACCCTGAGGAAGGCCCACTAACACTGTCCCACTCCCACTGGGCTTGACAGTTAGGATGGTGAGGTCCTCTGGGTGGGGAGAGGTGAAAAGGAGAGCCTGACCCCGTGCCGAATACCCATGGCCAGGCAGCAGATGTTTGCCTCAGAAGGTACCCAGGTAAGGCACTGGGGGCATCGGGAGGTGAGAGGTCAGGGGTGGGGAATGAAGACAGGAAGCTAAGTGGAAAAGAAGAGCCAGCTTAGAGAGGCCCAAGGTATCGTTAGGTCCACTCACCTGCTTAGTGTGTTTTTGAATTCCTGGAAAGAACAATGAGAGAAAACCAAATCAGCATTCACCTTTGAGAAAATAAAACTGGCCCTTCCCTCCTTCCAGGGGAAGAAGCAGGTGTATCACCCCCTACCTCCTGCATGGGCCCCAGGTGGCAAGAGCTTCCCGATGCTCCCGTTTATTACAGAATCATCACTGGAGCCAAGTGCTAGGACCCAATGCTGCCTCTGCTTTCAACATCGCCCAAGACAAGTGACAGCTCTTATGCAACACCTGGACATCACTCAGATTAGTGCCTTTTAAATGACCTGTTTTGTTTTGTTTTGTTTTGGCCTCATGGCTTTGTGGTATCTTAGTTACCTGACCATGGATTGAACCCAGGCCCCCGGCAGTGGAAGTACAGAGTCCAGGGAATTCACTTAAATGACCATTCTTGATCCATTTGTGACTTGTGAAGTTTATTTCGTGGATTGTGACTATTTATTTTAGAAGGAAATAAGACAGAATAAAAAACATCAAAGTGCATCACATGTAGTACGGGTAAGTGTCATTTTCTGAGACTTTTGTCACAACGTATATAATAGAATACATTGTAAGAGATGTTATTGTGGATCATGGTCAAGAAAGTTTTTATCACATCCCTTTAGACCTCTAACCCCAGGAAAATCAGCGCTCCTCTCTCTAGTCCACTTTGGCTCCAGATGTGTGATTCTACTAAACTCATAGGATCTGATTCTGTTCTCGCCGCCATTCTTGTTTCCTCATTTGAAAAGTGGGAGGGATAAATTCATGCCTCCTGCCTTAGGATAAAGGACTCGTACCCTGGCCAAGCCAGGCTCACCTGGAGAACGTCAAGATCAGGCTTGCCAGTTGTCTCCTGGATCTCGCTGCTGAGCTTGGAGAGCTGGGCAATCTCACCCCCAAGCCGGGCCAGGTTTTCATTCTGCTTCTGTGTCACCTCCTGGGACAGCTCCTCCAGGCGGCCCAGGAGCCGACCCTCCTGTTCCACCAGGAAGGCCCGCAGAGCCTGGAACTCCGCCCCAACCTTCTCTCGCTCGGCTGCCATCTGCTTCTGTCCCAGGAGAGGTGAAGTTGAAGAGGGCAAAGGGATGTGGGCATCTGAGACACAGCATTTGGATAGAAGCCTCTGAGCCATCCCACAGGGCAGGGGTGCATCCCCCTCACTGCTCAGGGGTCAGAGACTCACGCGTGCATGCCCACCGTGCACACGCTCTAGTTTAAATGTCCCGATTCCGAGCACGCAGCAGCCTCAACACGTGCCTTCCCTTTCCCTGTCACAGTTGCGCCCATGTGTCTCTTTAGACCTGGGTTCTCCCACCAACCTAGGGAAACTTCAAACTCACCCCAGAATCCCCCAGGGCTGCAGTCTCCTTATTTGAAAAGTGGGAGGGGTAAAACAGTGCCTCCTGCAGTCACTGTAAGGATTAAACTGACGTCCCCAAACACATTTATTTTGTGTTCAAAGCAAGACAACAGGCCCCAAATGGAGTCGCTTATGTTAAGCCCCACATCACCAAACCGAGACCTAATGACAGTTTCAGCTCTCCCACAAATGTTATCTTAAACCAGCCTATAAGGAACGGCCTGATCAGTATTTGTTCAGTAATCTGCCTGATAAACCCCTGCCATCCCCTACAGGGAAAGCAACTTTGCAATAGCCAACCCACTTTTGTGTGTGTGTGACCAAATTTATTGTTATTGTAGAGTTGGAAAACATCTTTGATAGCACACACTGAGATCTCAAACATAATGCCGTATAACTCTTCTCACTTCGGTTTAGTTCAACATTTTCAGCGATGATTTAATATATGATTTATAAGGCAACTTTAAGGTGTGGCTTTGTGGAAGTGGGGGGTGGAGTGGGGGCTGCTGATGAAAACTCATTTTAAGACACAGAAACTTAAAGTAAATCATTGATGTCACTGGCTGTCAGACAAGCAGGCCAACAAAGTACCCTAATTCATTGTTAGGCTGCAAGGGTGACGCAAGTATCTACATGGAGAGATGATGGCAGGTCTCACATTTAAAGAAGCACATTCACAGCATTAAAAACATGTACTGGGCTTCCCTGGTGGCGCAGTGGTTGAGAGTCCGCCTGCCGATGCAGGGGACACGGGTTCGTGCCCCGGTTCAGGAAGATCCCACATGCCGCGGAGCGGCTGGGCCCGTGAGCCATGGCCGCTAAGCCTGCGCGTCCGGAGCCTGTGCTCTGCAACGGGAGAGGCCACAACAGTGACAGGCCCGCGTACCGCAAAAAAAAAAAAAAACATGTACTAACAGGATATCAAAACTGCAAGATTGGAAATAAATTTAAAATACTTCTACCTTCACAGCACTTCTTATGTTTAAATTCCCTCTCTAATCAGACACCCAAACTACTTTGGGATCATAAATCATGTCGATGAATCAAAGAGTCTATAAGTCCTTGGTAGTGCTGGCTTGGGCTCTGCAGGCAGAAAAGACAACTCTTACTCAGAAATGTGTCAGTTCCAGCCAAGATAAAATGCTGTCCCTTCCAGGGTGGAAGAGGTCCAGTGCAATCCATCTGCTACCAAGTAACTGGTTTCCTTCAAGGGTGATGTTATATCAGGCCTCTGCAGTGGTTCTGCTGCTGCCAGGCTGAACATTGGGAAGCAGCAGCAGCTGCTAGATCATTCTTGGTGAGTGGGAGCCCGTGCTGTTGGGCCAATGAAAAGCCTTCTTAACCGTCAAAACAACTCTTCTACTCATGAGCCTCTGTGGCCAACCCACTTTTTTGCCTAGTACAACTTCCTTGTTCCTGCCTCCTCTGCCTGTAAAGTCTCTTGCCTTGTATAGCTCTTCAGAACTTCTTTCTTTCTGCAAGATGGGATGTTGGCTGATTTATGAACCACTGAATAAAGCCAATAAAGCCAATAAAGCCAATAAGATCTTTAAGTTTTACTCATTTGAATTTTGTACTTTAACATTTGTCACCCCTCCAACTTTCACTCTTCACTTTACTTCATTTTAAAGGGCACCTTTTCTGTTTAGCAATCGCAAAAGCAACACAAGTTCATAATATAAAACATGGAAATGCAGGAAAGTAGAAAGAAGGAAGGAAAATCAATGCCAGTGATCAGAGGTAACAGCACACCCACAACGACCTAAGTAAGAGTCTACTGTGTGCAAGCTTTCTATCCTATTCTTTCCATGACCACTGTCCACAGGATTTTCACCCCTGTGATTTCAGACACAGACTCTCGCTCCTGACCCTCTTGAGTCTTTACGTGGACACCTGGGAGGGACTCTGCATGATATAACAAGTGAGGCCTCTCCTGGCCAGTGAGAAGGATTCCATCCCTCCAGGACAAGCGTAAATGTCAAAGTTCCTCTTCCCTGAAAACTCTAGGGGGGGAGGGGGTGGCTGGAAGAGGAGACTATAAGTGGGTTCTGAAGTTAGGAGACCTGGGTTCAGTTCGCTGCTCCCCAGTCTTCAGGATTTGGGCAAGCAGGCAGCAACAGCACAGGGAACTTTACAGGCGTTAACTCCCTCAATGCTGACAACCACCCAGCGACGTGGGTACACTCTCATCCTGATTTACAAATGAGAAGACCAAGACAGAGAGGTGCATTACCAGGAAGTGGGAAGTCAGGATTCTAATCCAGGGACTCTGACCCCAGAGTCCAAGCTTCTTGCAATTATAGCATACGGTCTCCCAAGGAAGTAACACAAGTGGGACAATATTTACCAAAGCACTCTAAATCGGGGTTTCCAACCTCGGCGCTATTGACATTTGGGGCAAGATAATTATTTGTGGTGGAGGGCTGTCCTATGCATTGCAGGATGTTTAAGCAGTACCCTGGCCTCTACCGGTAAACACCAGTAGCACCCCTGCCCCAGTGCTGACAACCAAAAATATCTCCAGACATTGCCAAATGTCCCCTGGGGCCCCAAACTGCCACCAGTTGAGAACTACTCCTCTAAATGGTAAGAGCATTTTCAAATAAAAATATTCCTTCTCCTTGTTCTCATAGCAGCAATGGTTGTCTCATTAAGCAGGTATTTTGTAATCATAAAGGATGTGTGGGCCACAGGGGGGTTGGCTGGGTGGGGGTAGGACAGAGTAGAAAGTGCTAAGCAATGTCATGGGGTGTGGGGTCAGAGACCATGAAGATGCCCAAGCTGGAGAAGGCCCTCTGGATCATGGACGTACAGCAATGGCCGAAGAGCCACATGCTTACTCTTTTTTTTTTTTATCAGTACGCGGGCCTCTCACTGTTGTGGCCTCTCCCGATGCGGAGCACAGGCTCCGGACGCGCAGGCTCAGCGGCCATGGCTCACAGGCCCAGCCGCTCCGCGGCATGTGGGATCCTCCCGGACCGTGGCACGAACCCACGTCCCTGGCATCGGCAGGCGGACTCTCAACCACTGCGCCACCAGGGAAGCCCCACATGCTTACTCTTTTTTTCCAGCAGAGCAGGGTGGAGATCTGGAGGGGTGAGGGGTGAGCCCTTCCTTGTGGAGAGAAGTGAATGTTCAGAAGAGAATGCCTGAGATGTGCATGGGATGCAGGTGTACCAGATGCAGTTCAGGGTCAGGAAAGCATCCTGGGGCACCTGTACACAGGGTCCTCCCCTTCACCCCACACCTCCTTCCCTTAAGGGGGGGTGCAGCCCTCAGGTTGCTCTCCCTCCATTTTCCAACTCTAGGACTTAAGAGCCCTGCCCTAACAGGGCTTAGTGGATCCTTTCATTCTCTTAACCCCTAGTTTTTGAGCTAGGAACTGAATTTTCGAGATGGAAAATGACAGTGACCCACATTTGCCCACCTTAACCAAAATGAACCCCATTTCACTTTCCTGTTCCACTTCAAGGAAGACAAAATACCACCCTAAGCGCTGGGCAGTGAGGGTGCTAGCACAATCGGCTGCTGAAAACCCAAATCCTGGAACCTCCTGCCCTCTGCTGGGTGGGGAGCAGCTCTGCCATCTCCTCCCCCATCCCCCCAACCCCGCTCCCCTAGCCTCGATTTCAAAATCGAAAAAACTCTAAAAATGAAAGAAAGTTTTTTTCATAACTCCTTTGGTGGTCAAATACGCCATAGACTGACAGAAGCCTCCCACTTAGTATGAATATTCATATGTTTCTCTATAGAAATATTAATGTGTTCCATTACAAGATGCTCCACAGACCCTAACTGGGGTGTTATGTAATATTAGGGGGACTATACATCCTGATTCACCTGGACAGTTCCACTTCAAGCCAGCTGTTCTAAAACAATTATTTTAGCCCTCCCTTTCACTCTCAAAAGCTCTGGTTATATAATAAATTACACAGTCACCCTATATAATATGCACCTCATTATATTTCTAAACTCCACCTCGGCTCTTCCCCAGGCACACACTCCAAAGCCACACACACCTAGCCAGAGTGGTGGGTGGCCCTCTGCTGTCACCCAGGGGAGCCACCCTGGGGGTTGCCATGCTCACCAGGAGCTCCTTGCTCTCCTTCCCTTCAGTGGAACGAAATGCCTCATAGTCCTCCAGATCCTTCTTCAAGACCTTCAGCCTGGACTCCAGGAGCTCCTGCGGAAGAGTGAGAAGGAGGACACTGTGGGGAGAGGATTCTGGCAACTCCCACTTGTGCCTTCCTGAAGCCACCCAGGAGAAAGGGTGGCTGTTCATTGAGGAAGAGGCAGCAGGGTTGAAGCCACCTCTGGACGTCGGGATGGCTACAGCCTGCACAGGCTGCACGTAAGGGTACAGGACAGCTGCTGGGTGACTCCAAAGGCCTCAGGGTCTCCCGTCCTCAAGACCATCTGTGCACCATCCAGGCTGACATCAAGCCCGCCAGCAGCCCAACCTGCCTAGTCCTCTCTTCTGCTCTCCTCACCACCATCAGAAAGCCCTCTGGGTGGGAGAGCTGGAGCAGGGTAAGAGCAAAGAAAGACTGGGGACTGTGCCAGAGGCGTCCGCGCACACCCTAGCAAGTTGGCAGGAATGGGAGGTGCCAGAATCCCAGATGGCTCTTGGCTCTCTACTCAGCCCTGGAGCCACCCACCCCCTTACCCCGACCTCCTGGGAAGGTCGTCCCACTCGGCCACAGAAGGTGAGAACACCGAACAGAGCTATGTCCAGGGAAAGGGCTGAGAGTGGGGGTAGCGAATGTGTGGGTGTGACGGAGAAACCGCTCAAAGCCAGGTACTGACAGAAAGAAAATCTCCAAATCTGTGGGGCATCACGCAGGCGGCCCAGTAGGGGCCCAAAGGGAAACGCGAGGGGTTTGGGAAGGTGGTATTGGTGGTGTCGGGGGTGACAGAGGGAGAGCCGCACTCAGTCCCGAAGCCAATGCTGCGCAGCATGGGATAAGGGAAAAGAAGCAGGGGCTCACCTGGGCCTTCCTGCCTGCGCGGGAACGCAGAACGGGGACTGGGGGTCCCGGGGACGCGTAGGGGTGGGGACGGCGCTCACCTTGGCCTCCTGCACCGCCTCGTCCAGGGGTAACACGGCGTGAGCGCGGTGCTCGCGGGCGCGGTCGCACACCACGCAAATGGCACGTCCATCGTCCTGACAGTAGAGCTTGAGCGGTTCGCGGTGCTGCGCGCACCCGGCCGCCCCCGCTTCCGGAGGCCCGCGTTCCCCCTGCGCACCGGCTGTTAGGCTGAAGCGCCGCAGCAGCGTGGCCACCGCGGCCAGCTGCCGGTTGGGCCGCAGCTGGCCCGGGCGCGCGGGCTCGCGACACTGCGGGCAGGGCAGCGAGCAGGACAACTTGTGGGACGCAGCGGTGGCCCCGGCGCCCGAGCGCTCCCAGCAGCGCGCGATGCAGGCGCGGCAGAAGCTGTGGCCGCACTCGACGGACACCGGCTCCCGGAAGAGCTCGAGGCAGATGGAGCAGGTCACCTCGCCCTGCAGCTCTACCGCCAGCGCCAGTGCTTCGGCCCCAGCGCCCGGGCCAGTCCGCGGCCCCACCGCCGCCATGCGCACCCTCAGCTCACCCAAGTCGGGCGGCGCGGGAGAGGATACCTACCCTACGGTACGCCACTCCCAGCGTAGCGGCCGGGGCGGGCCTCCGAGCGCCCACGGGAAGAAGGGCGGAGCTGACGCCTGCTGGCAGAGACTGGAGCTGAGGGTGCGCCAGGATGGGAAACGTGAGGGGAGGGTGCGCTTTGATAGCTGACCGGGCAGCACAGGGCGAGGGGATCTCAGCGCAGGCCAGTGCTCTGCGCTCCAGTTCTGGGCCCCTCAATATCCCGCCTTGGCCCGCGGCCTCCTGGGTCCCGAGGCGCCCTCTCTGCGTCTCTCCCTTCTCTCTGCCCTAACGCGAGCCTGTCTAGGCCGCCCCAGCCTGACCCAGTCAGCCTTGGGAAACGGGCCGGGACAGGTGGAAGCACACGCCCATCTGGGCGCCACTCCCAGTTGCCGCCCGAGGCCCAGCCAGCACAGCCCGAGGGCCTGGCGCCGGACCAGTGTCAGGTTCCCGGAGCTCAGGTTTGTCCGGCCCTGTGCTGAGCTAAATTTAGAGTCTGGAACCTGACTCTTGTCCCCGACCCCCAAGCGTGGCCTTGTATCCACTTTTGTAGCTGCCTCTCCCGCGATTGTGTCCCCCCGCCTCCCCTTTTATTCTTTATTTTTGTTTTGTTTTTTTAAGCAAGTAATACAGTTACAGTCAATTCCCCCACTTTATTCGGTGTTATACCCCTCCAAAACCCAATCCTTTGTTTCTCTAGCTCGTTTCTACAGTCCCCCTACTCACCGCCCAGAACTGCCATTGTATTTGCTCACACCCTCTCTCACCTCACTCCCTCTGGAGGGCACTTGGGGCAGATTTTCTTCCCCAACCTCCTCAGAAACTGCTCTTGTCAAGGTCACCAGTGACCACAGCGATCCTAACCCAAAGGTGAAAGCAGGCCCCTTCTCAGGACTTACCTCCCCTCTCCTCTGATGCTTCCCCCTTCCGGACACCCTTTCTCAGCGCCTTCTGGGATGCTGTACTCCCTGACTCTCCTCCCACCTCCATGGCCTCCTACCCACTTCTTGGCCACCGTGGTGGTTTCCTCCTCAACCTTTGGACTTTCCCTTGCTCAACCCTTGGACTTCTGTCTATACTCACTTCCTTGTGATCTCTTCCACTTTCTTGCTTAAAAGACCTTCTCCCTGCTCCAAAGTACAAAGCCCCAGCCCAGCTCTTCCTAGGATGTCTGGCTCCTGGCTCCCACATCCAACTCACTGGGCAGCATCTCCACATGCAGCATTCTAAGGGGGAGGCACACACTCACGGTTTCCACAATGCACTTCTGCTCTGCCCCTCCACCTGCTCCGCCCACAGCCTTCCCCACCCCATCCCAGTTAACAACTCTACCCCTCCAGGTGCTCAGGCCCAAAGGGGTGAGTCCTCTGACAGACAAGGGAAATGAGAAGGCCCCACTCACAGTCCTCAGCATCTCCTCACTCTCTCACCCCCTCCACCGCATGATCTCCTATAATTTGATGATCACAACAGTTTTCTCCCCTTCTGCCCCACTCCTGCCCTGTCTTCTCCATCCAGCTGTGAGAACAATCCTGTTAAAATGTTAAATCAGATAGGGGCTCTCCTTTGCTGAAATCCTCCTGTGGCTCCCATCTCTCTCAGAGTAAAAGTCAAAGTCTTCACAGTCGTCTAAAGGCCCTACCCATTCTTCCTCTCCATCCTCTGCACACAACCTCTCCACCCTCATCTCCTCTCACTCTCCCCTGCCACGTGGACTTCCTTATTATTCCTGCAATAACAAGTCAGAAAGATCCTACTTCAGGGCCTTTAAACTGGCTGTTAACCTTTACTTGGACCTCTCTTTCCTCAGATACCTGCATGGCTCAGGTCCCATCTCCTTCAAGCCTTTTTTCAAAAGTCACCTTCTCAAAATCACACATTACTATATTCTCTCCCTCAACGCCGGCTCTGTTTTCTCTCTAGCACTCTACCTCCTCTGGAATAGGAGCTGATAGATGTAATGGACTATGTCAGTTTTGTTCACAGTTGAACCTCCAGTTTTCTAGAGCAGTTCTTGGTACACAGTAGAGCTCGGTAAACTTTTCTTGGATTGAATTGATTTAAATGTGGCTCAAAATTCAGATATACAGAGCGGTTAACAGTGAAAAATCTGCCTATCACCTACGTCCCAGTTCCCTTACAATCCCAAGCAATCAACTTTGCAATTCTGAATTACTTTATACAAATATTACATATTTTGCTACACTCCCCCCTCTTTTTGTTTAACAAAAGTAACATCCTGCACCCAGTCTTAACTTTCCTTTTTTCGGCTCACAGTTCATTTTGGGTATCGTGCCGGACGACTTTCCCTTCTTTTTCCCCGCTGCCTCCAAGGGTTTATCCCGGTCCTGTGCTCCCCCGGGCGACCCTCGGTAGAGGTCCGCTCGCCTAGAATCAGTAGAGGACCCTGGAACAGCTCCCGGCGCTGGCCGCCGAGCTTTGCTGCGTTTGGGTTGTCGCGACTGGCGATGCTATTCATTCACCCTTGCCTTTCGCCAATAAAGGACTAAGGGAACATGGAAAATGCGATGTCGGAGAGTGGGGATGTAGCTCAGTGGTAGAGCGCATGCTTTGCATGTATGAGGCCCCGGGTTCGATCCCCGGCATCTCCAGCGCAGGTATGCGTGACCATTTTGCTTCCTCTCCTTCCAAGTTTCGAAACGCAGAACACTAGGAAAATTCCTGAAGAGTGGAGTTTGCGCAGGTTGGAGGAGCCGGCGGCCCTCACCCACTACAAGCCCAACCCCGCGGCTCTACCTTTAAACTTCGGACTGAAAAATCACAGGGTGAGCTCATCGATGGCGTCAGCGTGAGCAGTTTTTCCCTGCGCTGAGCCGTACGTTTTCCAGGGATGGAAAAGGGCGAGGTCCCTGGCAGAAAAGGGCAAGAAGAAAACGGACGGAAGTGGGAGGGACGGTCAGTCAAGCACGATCGGTAGAGTTTGAGTTTCCTGGGCTGCTAAGAATCTTGTCTTTAGTGGCCAGATCTTGTCCCAACTAACTTCAAACCTGGAGCTAGATACAGCCCGAATCCTACCTTGAAGTAAGAATTACTGAAGAAAGTGGCACACACGCCCGGCTAGCTCAGTCGGTAGAGCATGAGACTCTTAATCTCAGGGTCGTGGGTTCGAGCCCCACGTTGGGCGAAGTGTGTGTTTTGGTCACACGAAGCACTTCCTTGCCTGACCCGCTTTCGGAAGAAATAAAGAAATCCTGTACGGGAAATTACCTGTGTGTGATATTCACTAGGCCGTTTTGTTGTCACTCTCCGGTTCATTGATTAATCTATCCTTTACCTACTAACAAAGTGGGTTTTTAAAAAATTTTTTGGGTTAAAAAAAATTTTTTTTTAATTTTTTTTAAGACATACATAATAAAATGTACCACTTTAACCATTTAAAAAAATTGAAGTATAGTTGATATACAATGTTGTGTTAGCTTCTGGTGTACAGCAAAGATAATATATATAGATTGTTTTTCAGATTCTTTTCCATTATGGTTTATTAC
This sequence comes from Leucopleurus acutus, assembly GCF_964270905.1. Lineage (NCBI taxonomy): Eukaryota > Metazoa > Chordata > Mammalia > Artiodactyla > Delphinidae > Leucopleurus > Leucopleurus acutus. Next base: position 14,384,366 of record NC_139145.1, read on the forward strand.
AAGATATTGAATATAGTTCCCTGTGCTATACAGTAGGACCTTGTTCATTTTCACCATTTTAAAGTTCACAGCTCTGTGGCTTTAAACACATTCACATTGTTGGGCAACCATCACCACCATCCATCTCCAGAACTTTTTCATATTCCCCAGCTGCAACTCTGTACCCAGTGAACATTAATTCCCTAACTATCTTTCTCCCAGCCCCTGGCAACCACCATTCTACTCTGTCTCTATGAATTTGACTACTCTAGGGACCTCATATAAGATGAACCATACAATATTTGTCCTTTTGTGATTGGCTTATTTCACTTAGCATAATGTCTTCAAGGTTCTTCCACGTTGTAGCATGTGTCCGAATTCCTTCCTTTTAAGGCTACATAATATTCGATTGTATGTATATACCACATTTTGTTTATCCATTTATCTCTCGATAGACACTTGGGTCCCTTCCATCTTTTGGCGATTGTGGATGCTGCTGCTATGAACATGGGTGTACTACTAGTACACATGTTCGAGTTCCTGCTTTCACCTCTTTTGGGTATATATCTAGAAGTGGATTTGCTGATATATGGTATTTCCCTGTTTAATTTTTTGTGGAATTGCCATACCATTTCCCACAGAGGCTGCACCACAGAATGAGTTTTTAAAACATCTTTTGAGTAGGTAATAAACTGTACTGTTCAAAAATTGAACCATCTATAAAAATATTCAGTGAAAAGAATCTAACTTCCATCCTCCCTTCCTAGGTAACAAGTTTTGTATCTATGTACATATTCTTCCAGAGTTTTTTAATGCAAATATATTTTTGTTTTCCCCTATTTTACACAAAAATATAATTACAGCTCTGTTATATTTTGATGATCTTTCCATCTCAAGACATAGAAATTTTCCTCAGTATTTTTTTTGCAGCTGCATAATATTCCACTGTAGATGAACCCTAGTTTAACAGATCACCGACTGATGGATATTCATAGTTTCCAATCTCTTGCTATTACAATCAATGCTGCAGTTAATAAGCATGTAGTGTTGTCATTTTGCACTTTTGAACTTATATCTGTAAGGCAAATTCCCAAGAAGTAAGATTCCTGGGTCAAGGTATATATGAAGTTGTAATGTAAAATAGACAAATCATCAGGCTATGGGTCCTACAGGGTGATCTTACCTCCCTCCAGTCATGAATAAGATTGACTGTTTCTTCACTGCCTTGGTGGCATCGGGCTGCTTTAACAACAAACCTAACATGTGACTGTCCCTACCCCCTTAAAATTAACAGGGCCCCTCACTGTCTGTCCTATAGGATAATAACCATTGCAGGGCCAACAGGGAGAGGGACCTTCCTTTTGCCTCTCACAGGCACATACTTGGACAAAAGATTTTGAAGATCACATTGTCACTCTAATTTACGGTTTCTAATCCAATTCTATAGGACAACGTTATTTTTTTCTCTTTTCAGTCCTGTTTCTGTGGGAGGCCATCATGTTTTCTTCACTTGCAAAGCCATGACATCATTGGAAAGGCCTGCTCAGTTATTTTTTACTCGGCAAATTTTCTCCTTGGACAAGGAGACTCCAACAAGATATAAGACATTAAATTTGTATGTGATGTTATACAAGGTCTTGGTGTCATATGGGGGATATATAAATTATTAGATCATGCATGTAGTTTATGAAGTGGTCTAAAACAATGATTATATATAATTTATATGTAAATTATTAATCAACCATCCACACGAATATTCTTATTTAAAAACCTCATTTGAAACAGAAGATTATTTCCAGGTTTAATATATGCTATATAGAATATGGCTATATTCTAACTAGTCTAAAAATACTCCAGTATCACCTTTTTCTTTAACAGCCACTGGTTTCCCTTTACTAGACTTGAGAAAATCATTCTTCTATGGTCTGTGTAGCATCAGGAGAGAAGGTTCAATCACTATCAAATGCTCACCCATTATTTCATTGCTGTTTATGTCATATCACATTGGTTTAAGGGTGCAAGTCCCCCCAAGAAAACGGCAGGTCTCAGTCACATGCTGGTGTCATGGGGAATGTGAATTGTGGGTAAGGAGGAAGACAAAATGTCAACCAGAGCGAGCTAATTCTGGAGGACTGCCTGCAAAAGGAAGAGTGGCCAAAAAAGACGACCCAGAATGACCTGCTCCTCTATTCTGTGTCAGGACCAACTGAACTAAAATCACTGGCTATTTTGGGAAACCCTCTCTGTTATCATTTGAGATGTTTAGTGCCTAAGGGCAAGGGGGAGTCTTTTGAATAGGGAAAAGTATGTATTCTTTTCAATACATACTTCTTTTGTGATTAATATTCAATGTATTACAGTTGTAAATGTTAAAGTCTAGTTTTCCTCAAGGCTTTAAATTTAATTTACAAATATTGTTGTTCTTCTTATAAAGCTAGAAATTTCTGAAACAAATGGAACAATCCCTTTCACTGGTTCTTTCATGAATTAAGGTTACCAAAAGGCATCTTCCTGAACACCTAAGCCACTGGTGATATTCTCTTAGACATTTTAAATGACAATTACAGAATTTATCTGAACCTTCAATTCGTGGTGAGGTGAGGGAGGCACTGGGGAGGCAGTGATTAGGTCACAGCTGGAATCTAGAGCTGGTGTTTATTGTTTATTTGAAATTTTCTGAATGAACCTATGTGTTAATTCATTTGTCCTTAAAAACTCCACATTGCGTTAAAAACTCTACTCTGTTCTTCATTTGCCTGGGAGTCCTCAAAGACATAAGATCCCGTGTCCTCCACTCATTTTTCTATCCACCTGCAAACAAAACCAGCAAATGGTGCGGAGGCAGTCATCTGAATGCAGAGCCAAGGAGGTATAGGTGTGGCTCCTTAGCCTCCAAGCCCCTGGTCTTCCGTCCTTGAACCCACCAAGTTTACTCCTACTTCAGGGCCTTTGAACTCTCTGCTCCCTCTCCCAAAGGCCTCTTCCCCAAGATATTTGGAAGGCTAGCTCTTTCTTATCTTCCTGACTCCACTCATTGTCACCTCTTCTGATGCATCTTTTCTGGCCTATCTCTCTAATACTGTGCTCTGCCTGACACTCTATCAGATCACCCTCATTAATTTTCTCACAGTCCTTATCGCTCTCTGAGAACATTCTTCTACCTGTTTATTTGTTTGTTATTTTAATTGCCCATCAGAAGGTAAACACCAGGAGGGCAGGGACCTGGTCTGTCTTTTTCACTGCAATGTAAATGAACGAGTGAATGAAGTTTCCTTTTAATAGTGGCACACCATAGGTTTGTTGCAAGGGTGCAAAGGAGTCAATGATGCCCAGCATCTAGAACAGTTTCTAGTCCACGGTAAGGACCCAATTCATGAGATTTGTAGCTATTAATATTGTTTCCTAACCTTGAAGTTTTACACATAAAAGAACCAGAGGGAAAGGGAGATGATCAATAGAGTGACGATAGAAGGCTATTCCATGAAATCTATGAGGATTATGAAGAAAAGAGGCAGTGGAATGGGAAGTGGTAGATGTAGAGATAAAACCGAAATGGTGGAAGAGAGAAAAGTGTTGAAGCTGAGTGATGAGTACTTGGGGTTTCCTAATACCATTCTGTCTACTTTAAATTTTCTAATAAAAGTTTAAAACATGAAAGCAAAAAGGAATACAATTACTTTTGAGTGAGAGATTTAGGTAAATAATTTTGTAGAGTAATGATGTTGAGGTTTATTTGGAAAAAAAAAGTAAAGATCTAGCAAAGCTACAATTAAATAGAGCTCTCAGTGTAAGCTTACATCCTTTAAAGGATTTCCCTAGGGTATGTCAGAAGTGGGGGAGCCAGGGACTTTGGGCCCCATGTACTGTCCTGACACCCAGATTTGGCTCTTTTCTTTTACTCTTCACTAAAAATCAATCAATCAATCAAGCTCCCTGAACATTCTCCTGCATCCAGGAAAAATTATAGATAGGCCCGAAGTGTGAACTTCTACCAGGAAACAAGGATGCTCTCAAATTGCCAGGGCAATGCTGAAAGGACCAAGGGACCAATTTAAAGGGGCTTCCACTGACAAGCAGCTACAATCTAAGGATCAAAAAGAGAATAATTTTAGCATTAATTGAAACAAGATGAATCTAGGAAAGCTGTCAAGTCCTATTGACGATTTAGCATGAAAGGTAACCCAGAAGAAATATGACTCACGTGAGACAGCTTTCTGTGGCACTTATTGCTCAGTCCAGCTGGTTCTTTGGTGTTAATTGTGTTGCACTGAATTTGTTTACTGTCTCCCCAAGGAAGTTAGATGACAACTCTGTTAGCTGAGGCACAGACCAAAATCCACCTGGAGAAGAGTGACAGGACTGAGTGATGGTCCTGGCCTCCCAGAGTCCTGGGTCGGCTTGGAGGGGGTGCAAGAGAACCTCTGGCAGTCCGGAGCCTCGGATGCAGGGACTGTACTGACTCATCTCAAATTACTATGAAAAACACGAGGAAAAAAAAAGAAATTGGGTCAGCAGGGGAAAGCCTGGGAGAATTCTTCCAAGTGGGGTCCAAAATTCTTCACTCTTCTAGGGCTCTAAGTTGCATGACAGGGCCCTGTCATTTTTGGTTGGGTTTACATCTGTAAACCCAGGTAAGGCATACAAATAAGTATAAAAGAGCAATGATAAAGAGATGGGCCCGATATTGATTCTGTGTGTGTGTAAGTTATGTGAATGCAGGTGGCCTAACAAGTTTTGCCATCACTGGGCTATTTTTGGTTACGTTTTGTCTGCATTTAAGATGTGTGAAATTTTAGGGAATTCCCTGGACGTCCAATGTTTAGGACTCGGCATTTTCACTGCCAGGGCCAGGATTTGATACCTAGTCTGGGAAATGAGATCCCGCCAGCTGCGAAGCGAAGCCAAAAAAGAAAAGAAAAAAAAAAAAAAATGCGTGAAACTTGAAAGAGAATTTGATTTACCACTTTGATGTTTTCTCTACTCGACTTTCAAGTTTGACAGAAGTCCTGGGAAAGAAGTTGCTTCTCTCACGTGTAAGTTTGTGTACCGTCAGGTGTATGAGAGTGTGAACCCCATTTTCTAGGCTGCACTGCAAAAGTCCACATCGTGTGTTTCTCTACTGACATCTCTCCGGCCGGGAACTCTGTTTTGGGGACTCCAAGCACCGCTGGTCTTCTTCTGTGAAGCCTTCGCTGCCTTTTCCCCTTGATCTCTGGAGCCCGTTTCTCAACACACCTGTCACTTCTCACAGGCCTGAAACAGATGCGCAGCAAGTGAGGATCGGTGAAGAAGGCGGCTGACCGAGACACCTCTGGAGAGACTGATGGTTCTTTTTACTGTTCTGCACTGCCGCTGAGGACAGGTTGATGAGGAGGCGCAGGATGGGAGTGAAACCAGTCAGGGTAGAAAAACTCAGACTCGCTCACGGTGTTGTCCGTAAGGCGGAGGTGGTCGCGATAGCCAGCAGCGCCGAGCGGGAGCCAGTCACCAGCAGATCACTGGCAGAACCAGGTGCTTTTCCGGCTGTGCTAACTTGAATTTCTCTCGGTGCCCTGTTTCTTCCCGCATTCTCCGTTCTTTAGCACCGTCTACTATTTCCTCTACCCCACATTTGCTCACCTTATGTGATGTGTCTGCGCCTCAGTGGCCTCACCTACAGTAGAGGGAGACACCTGCAACAGGACCAGACACAGTCAACATGATGTGATAGATGGTGTGGTTATTACTGCTATCTTTCCTGTGAACAATTCCCCGGCCTGACTTCCACTATACGTTTCCAACGCACTCCTTCTTGTACTTTTAAAAAATATTTCATTTGTCGTTGAGTGGCATTCCCGCCTTTTGCTGCCTCTAAATCTTCTAGGATTTTAAGTTCTGTGAAGTCTGGCTCTAATGACATAGACCACCTGCTTTTGCACTGCAGACCTAGAGATGTGGAACATATTAGCTTGAAGGGAACTGGTAATAGATTGAAAAAGACAGGAGTATGGATAAAACTGTAAAAGTTATGCGTACTTTTATACACATACATTCCGGCAACAAATGACAGAAGTAGGCAGGTTAACTGGAAGAAACTGTTTTAGCAGGGGAAAAAAAAACAAATATAACGTTGTTGTTTCCGCCCGGTTTCGAACCGGGGACCTTTCGCGTGTTAGGCGAACGTGATAACCACTACACTACGGAAACACATGGCTGTTCGGCTTCCCATACCTTTTATAGGACTTATGATCATGGTCAATGTCCAAGACCCTCTACCCATCCGCTGGCTCAGAGCCCCCCGGAACAATTCTGCCCTGGAATACCGGTCCCTTGGCGGCCTTGGGTAACAGTGTTTGTCAAACTGTGGAGCGCGATCCGTTAGTGGGTAGTGAAATCAATCAAGTGTAGCAATTAAAAAAAAAAAGTGTGAATGAAAGCAGCGGGCCTCGTGGGAGGGAAGGTAAAACGTGGCTTGAGGCTGGATAACCCTCTCCATTATCTCTGTCTTCTAGCGAGATAGCTGCCAGGTTTAAATTTTCAGATAATTTGTGCTCTATTGACAGTTAGATCTAAAGGGTTCAAATACATTCAAAGTATATGAGATTTGAATATATTTTGTCAAAATGTAAATTAGATATGAACAAGCAACAATGAAATTAATTTTACATATGCTTTCAATATAATTATATATTTCTTAGAAATTATACAAAATTATTAAGAATAAAGGGGAGATTGAAATTAGTGAATATCAAATTTTAAGTCGATGTTATTTAAATAAAGCTGAAAAAAATTTATTAAATTTTGAAAACGTAGTGAAATCTTTTAAGTATTTTATAAAAATAAAACTATTCAATTTCCAGAATTGGGATGAGGTTTAACATATGCTATATGTAGAGCTACATGTATGCAAATTTAAGAGTAGTATCGATGGTATAATATTGCAAAATGTTTTTCTGTTGCCGATGCTTGTTCCCAAAGACCTAGGTAACCAGGAATTGGAATAGAGGCTGAGTCCTACTGAGTAGGGATCCTTAAAGTGTCTGTGACACGGAAGGCCCTCTCCCCCAGAGCACAGGGCAGGAGGCCCTCTTGTCCAAGTCTAGTTCAAGGTTACCAAGGGGCCTGCAAGTGGCCCAATCCATGGACGCTCTACCATTTTCCCTTCCTAGACTATAATTTGACTCTACCCACTTGTCGTCCCTTTTTGCACATCTCGACTCCCTTGGCTTCAATGGAAGCTTCGCTGCTGGCTTTCCTCCTATTCCGACTCCTCCTTCTTGTACCTGAGGCCATCTCCCTGAGGGTCAGATCCCAGCTCACAGCTTGACCCACACTCTATCCCTGCAACTGAGACTCCAGCTAAGACTGCTCTCCCCTGTCTTGCACATGTCCCTTTAGACGTCTCCCAACTTGTTCAAGACTGAACTCATTACTCCTCTCTCCTCTCTCCCCCGCCACTTCCAATCTTCAGTATCCGATCTCGGTTGTTAAACCATCGAAAGCAGAAATCCAGGAGACCCCTCTCCTTCCCTGAGTACAAACCATACATTCAGCTCCTTCACCGCTTCTCCGGTCGGCTGCTGCCTTGCCCCTGGCGCCAGCCGCCTCCTGTCTGGACCGTGACTGTTTCCTTCCGGCCCCTCTCCCTGACGCGGTCTCAGTCCCCTCACACCTCCTGCTCATCATTCCTGAAAGAATCCAAGACGTAAATCAGTGCGAGTCCTTCTGCCTCTGCAGCTTTTACTACAGCTCGAGGAAAAGACCAAAGATCCTACCATGCATTTGCCTAACGTCTGAACCTATGAACGCCAAGAGCAACGTGGGTCACTTACTAGCACAGGGATTCTAAACCAGACCCGGCCCGAGGGGCAGCGGTGGAAGGGGCGGAGAGGAAAGAAAAGCAGGAATTGTAGCAAAAAGCTCGGGCGGGCGTGCCCTGGGCTTGTTGGGAGACAGGGAAGAGAAGCTTGTCCACTTAGGATTCTCTCTCTCTCTTTTCTTTTTTTTAACATCTTTATGGGAGTATAATTGCTTTACAGTGGTGTGTTAGTTTCTGCTTTATAACAAAGTGAATCAGTTATACATATATATATATCCCCATATCTCCTCCCTCTTGTGTCTCCCTCCCACCCTCCCTAACCCACCCCTCTAGGTGGTCACAAAGCCCCGAGCTGATCTCTCTGTGCTATGTGGCTGCTTCCCACTAGCTATCTATTTTACATTTGGTAGTGTATATATGTCCATGCCACTCTCTCACTTTGTTCCAGCTTACCCTTCCCTCTCCCCGTGTCCTCATGTCCATTCTCTACGTCTGCATCTTTATTCCTGTCGTGCACTTCGGCTTTCTCTTAATGAAAAAGCCAGAATCTTTTAGGAATGTTTTCCAGTCCCACTAAAGGTGGTAAAAAATAACCCTGAAACCACGTTGCAAACGAATCCACAAGCGTTTGTACAAGACGAAATGCCAAAGTTCAAACTCTTCTAACACCGTCTTGTTTAGACCCAAACGTTCCAAGAAAAGACCATAATAACACTAACTCCCCAGGGACGCGTGAGGTAGGCCTGTACTAGCAACTCTGCCCATTTCCTGTCCACACTGCTCTCAGAGGGTGTCATGCTAAATCCTCCCTAACGCTCCCTTTTGATACACTTCTGAGACCGAAGGTGGTACTATCCTTCGCTTAGCAAGTTTAATAAACCAGCTTTATATAATCAACAGACTTCTCTCGTGGTCTGGTGTGTATGTGGGGAGACTTCTACAGACGGAAAATAGAAAATGGGCTGAATTTACAGGACTAAGGAACAATAAATGGAAAAGGATGAATTCAAGTGAAGTTAAGGAAGAATTTCGTGACAAGACCGGTAAACCGAAGATGTTCATGTTAGGGTGTTCCAAGAAAGGACATTTTAACGTTCCTTTACGTGTAGGGGGAATGTGGAGGCTGGGATGTGTGGGGCAACATTTCACAAAAGATCGACTCAATACCGACCATAAAGAGAGTATACTGGACATGAGGGTCTCGGACATCGAAACAGGGCGGCGGCGGTGAGAGCGCGGAATACTAACCTCTAAATCACCTGGTAAGGTGGTCGCTAATCAGGGGTCCCTGGGGTCCTACCGCAGCTTCCGGGGGTCACTCAGTGCCCTCCCTCCCAGGGCAGCTTGCCCGGGACACGCGGGCAGGTCGTCTCTTAAATAGAGGGCGCCTAATACATGTTGAGAGCTGATAGGAGGATTTCAGCAAGCGGAATGTGGTCTGAGGAACAGGCCCCTAGGAATTTGTTCGCCGGCAGTCACCCTTCACTCTCCCTTTCGGGAAGCGATAGGCCTTAGAGCTGGGTGCACTCGATCTCGAGTGCGGGTCTCGGTCTGGAGAATACCTTGCTGCCCTTGCATCAAAAGCTCTTTTATTATCCTCATTTCCAAAACGAACGAGCGCCCAACGTGGGGCTCGAACCCACGACCCTGAGATTAAGAGTCTCATGCTCTACCGACTGAGCTAGCCGGGCGGCTAGTGAAGGTCCCTTTTCTGTCCCAAGGGACCAAGATCCACAAGCAAGGATGCAGGCACACTGCTACGCAACCGCAGAAGTATTATAGAGCGCCAACTGTGCGCCTGGCTCTGCCCTAATGACTAGGGCCGAGGGGTCCGAAGTCTACGCCCCCTCGACACGGAAGAGGTGGCCGTGCAGGCGTCCGGGGGGAAGAGTAAAGAGATTAGCTGAGGTAACGAGACCTGAATTTACGTTGGAGCACTTATGCAGAATATAGACTGCTACGGTACCGCCTCACGGCCAGTCTCCGAGAAACAGAAATAGAGATAAACACACACTTGTCCTTCATGTGACAGCCTTCACTCTCCGGGATGCCGGAGAGACGGTGACTAGGACCAAAAGTTGTTTCCGCCCGGTTTCGAACCGGGGACCTTTCGCGTGTGAGGCGAACGTGATAACCACTACACTACGGAAACACCCATAGCGAAAGCATTCCTGATAATACCCTGAAATCTACACGTAGCCGGAACTGGAAGGGTTGAGAAACACCACAAATCCAGAGGAACAAGGGGCTCCCATCAGGAGTCGGCTGAACCGTGTTCAGGTCTTGTGGCCCCATTTTTCTGCCACAGTAGCGCTCGCAGCTCCCGGCACGGCCTAGTACAGTTCACGCACGAGGATTCGTGGTTTTGGCGCGTTCGGACCACCACTTTAGAAAGCACGTCCATTTGGAGCGTCCCCAAGAGGTGGGAAGGGCCTCGAGATCAGGGTCAATTCTGCATGCCCAGCCCTGGCATCGCGTAGCGTCCGACACTCGCTGGGGATTCTGTACATGGACAGAGGTCCTGTAACTTTCCCCGCAGTTTTTAAAAAAATTTTTAATTAATTTATATATATATATTTTTTAAAGCATCAAGTATTATTTCTATTGCACAAATAATCTATTTGGCAGAGTTGCTCTGAGTACCACAGCAGTATCTTTACTGATACCGTTCTACATGCCCCCTAGGATTCTCTCAAGTAAAATCAATTCCGCAAACCCATTCTGAGTCCCTGCTCTTAGACTGCGACTCCACGAAGACAGACCTCGAGGTTTTCTGGGCGTGGAGCACGCGTGGGGCACAGCTCAGAAAGTGTTAAATGAATCGACAGCACTTGGGGAAATAAACTTTTTTTTTTCTTTAAGGCAATACATTGACATGGTTCAAAATTCAAAACACACACAACGACATTTACGGAAAAGTGTTCTTCCTATCCTGGATCCTCAGACTTCCCAGAGAAACTAGTATTCTTCCAGAGATAGACAACGACGATGATAATAATGGGTAGCTAAAACTTGTATCTCACTTACCATGTGCTAAGCAACATTCTAATAGCTTTGCATTACATTAATTTCACTAAGCCCTCTGAGATAGGAACAACTGCCCTTACTTTATGAGTAAACACAAGACTATAAAGCTATTACATACATTTAACATCCTATCCCCACCCATTTTTTACAGATATACTCTACACACTATTCAGCACCTTGCTTTTTTCACTTCAGAATACTGTACATTTTGAAGAGGATTCCCTTTTTATATCTAAAGTGTTCCAATGTGTGAATGTGCATGTCATGATTTGCAACCGTTCCTTTACTGATGGCAATTAGGAAAGTTCATCTAAACGATGCGATAGTGACCGACCGCAGTTTCTAAAATGGGTGTGGAAATGCCAACTACAGAGGGGAGGAGGAGGGGGAGGGCCTCCGGTCCCACCTCCACCGCACTTCTACAGGCCCCGCCCCCTAGTCTCGGAGGGACGCTCAGAGCCCTCCAACAACAAAGTCCTTCGCCTAGAAGGGCCGGAAGTACTTCAGGGCGCTCACCGACCGCCGCCCCTCCGCTTCCGGCATCGGCGGTGCGGAGTCCCTGCTGCAGTTCTCTGTGTCCGGTCGGTAGGATGGCGCCGGGCCGATGCGGTCATAGCACTGAGAGCAGACGGGCGCCAGCCCCTTCCACCGTCCCCCGAAGTTTATCCCCAGTGGCGGGCGATGGGGGAGGCCGAGCTTTCTGTTTCGTCTGCGTTCCCTGCTCCCTCGCATCACAGAGGCGTGCGCCTCTGTCTTTCTAGGTCTCCCGCCCTGTTCCCGAGTGCCTGCTAGAGCGTCTTCTCACCGTTTTCTGTCACCCAGGGGCCCGGGGCGGGTAAGGGCGGGGAGAGGGATATAAAGGGATGTAGCGTGTCCGCGGATGGAACTCGCGAGCTTGGGTGGCTCGCAGCACCGGAAGTGTTGGGGGGGACGGAAATGAGGGGGCGGAGCCAGGAAGTGAGGAGGGGCGGGGGTTTATGAGGAGGCCAAGGGAGCTTTGGGGTAGATTTGCACTCAGGGCCACCTGAGGGACTTGGGGGTAGCGCTCAGCTGTATCCCCTCCCCTCTCAGGCACACGGTTGTTGTCTGGGAGTAGGGAACTCTGTGCGGAGGGGTGGGTTGTCGGGAGGACATTTCTCTGGCTGCGCTTGAGGCAAGGTGTATAGAGGCAGGGCTGGGGGTGGGGCTGGGTCGTCAGGGCGTCTGAGAGGGAAGACCCCCCCGCCCCCCAGCTCCCCACCGCCCGTCTACACTGGCTGACTGGACACTAAGATGGCTGCCGTTGCCATGGCACCCAACCCTGTGCAGACCCTTCAGGAGGAGGCGGTGTGCGCCATCTGCCTCGATTACTTCACGGACCCTGTGTCCATCGGCTGCGGGCACAACTTCTGCCGAGTGTGTGTAACCCAGCTGTGGGGAGGGGAGGATGAAGAGGACAGGGACGAGTTAGACCGGGAGGAAGAAGAGGAGGACGGAGAGGAGGAGGAAGTGGAGGCTGTGGGGGCCGGTGGGGGGTGGGACACCCCCATGCGGGATGAAGACTATGAGGGCGACATGGAGGAGGAAGTCGAGGAGGAAGAGGAGGGTGTGTTCTGGACCAGTGGCATGGGCGGGTCCAACTGGGAAAACATGGACTACGTGTGGGAGGAGGAGGACGAGGAGGAAGACCTGGACTACTACTTGGGGAACGTGGAGGGGGACCTGAGGGGGGAGGATGAGGAGGATGAGGAGGAAGTGCTGGAGGAGGACGAGGAAGAGGAGCTAGATCCCGTCACCCCACTGCCCCCGCCTCCAGCCCCTCGGAGGTGCTTCACCTGCCCCCAGTGCCGCAAGAGCTTTCCCAGGCGGAGCTTCCGCCCCAACCTGCAGCTGGCTAACATGGTCCAGGTGATTCGGCAGATGCACCCAACCCCTGGTCGAGGGAGCCGTGGGAACGAGCAGGGCATTTGTCCCAAACACCAAGAAGCCCTGAAGCTCTTTTGCGAGGTGGATGAAGAAGCCATCTGTGTGGTGTGCCGAGAATCCAGGAGCCACAAACAGCACAGCGTGGTGCCACTGGAGGAGGTGGTGCAGGAGTACAAGGTGAGAGAAGTAGAAGATGGGAGTTTAGTGGGGGTGGAGAGGAAGTAAGAGGAGCTGGGAAAAGGAAACATGTCTTCCCCCCGCCCCCCGCTCCCCCTCGAAGAACCTCATGTACTGTTGAGCTGATTCTCCTTACCTAAGTACTTACTGGGACCAGGATGGGTTAGAGTGAGAAGGATCCTGGACACAGACAAAGTAGACACAGTGAAGAAGACCAGGGAAGACTGGCTTCCTCAGAGGAGATCTGGCAAAATTGGTGATGCCATATCTCTGGGCTTTGTCTTCTGGGGAAAAGCCACTGCTCTTTTACACTTCCACTGTCCCTAAGTAATAGGAATGCAAGTGACAAGCCCCTAGGGCTTTACTACCAGTCTCATTTAACTCTGGGTGACTCTTAAATGTGTCCTTGACTAAAACCCCTAGCAATGGAAAGAACTTGGGGCTCAAATAAGAAGGGGCTCTGAGGGGCAAGAATGTAGTATTGACTACTCGTATCAGACCCATACGCTCCTCACTTGCTTTCTAAGGCGTTCCCCACCCACTCCAAGATACGGCTTGGTTCTCTCCGTGGATCTGCATCATTCTGGTGTCGTGGCCAGGGCTTCTTACCTTTCCTGGGAATTCAGAAAAAAGGGAGAGGTTTTTAAGTCAGAAGACCTGGCTTTTAGTCTCTGAATGTCTTTGAACTTTAATTTCTTAGTATGTACCCCAGCACTGTACTAAGCACTTTTCATGGACTGTCTCATTTAAAACTGAGAGCAATCCTGTGAGTTTGATATTGTTTGTATTCCTGTTTTACAGATTGGGAAACAGAGAGATTTAAGTGATATACACAGGGCCACACAGCTACTAGTAACTGGTGGACTTGGTTTTGACCACCCCCCGCCCTGGCCTATACTGTTAACAGCGTCACCACCGTTTGGATGTCTGTTGTTTGTTTGACTTTTCTGACATGTGACTTTTCTTGGAGTCTGATTCTAGTTTAGTTAATATCTTGCCTCCTACTTCTGATCCTGATTCTTTGGACACAGATAAAGGAGATTTGTGTGTGAGACAGCCAGTAGAAATAACATTATTTAGCAAAGGCCCAGATGGGTTTGTAGCAGTGGAACCAGGAGGAGAGGGTAGCTTCTTCTATGTAGTCTGCACAGAGCTTTTTTGTTTTATGACTTGCGTTTTCATACCTTTTCCTGATTCCTACAGTAACGTTATTTAGGTATTATTATCATTACCCCAGTTTTAGAGTGAGATGTCTAGAGCTTCTCAGCTGTGAGTGATACATACAGCTAATACAAACCTATACCCCTCATGACAAGTAACTATTCCTTGCACATAGTGATTGTCAAACGTGGCTGACTGTCCCAATTATTAGTGGAGGTTTTCAGAAGTACAGTGCGCCATACCGTTAGAGATTCTGAATCAGTGACAGGGAGAATATCTTTAGAAAGCCCAAGCTAGTATGGGAATCACTGAACTGGTAATACCGCCTGCCTTTTAGGCCCTACATTATTAGGGGAGATTGTGAGCTCCTTTTGTCCTTCCATTTTGTATCCCCTCAGTTTCTAGTTAATTGTACTCATCACACAATGTGCAGTCACTTTGTTAACTGGATCCCAGGGCGGAATATCCATGGGCATTCCACCCCTTCTCCACCCTTCCCTTGCAGAACTCTTCTGAAGAGCTTCTGAAACTGGATTTTAATTTGTGTTAGCCATAGCTGTTGAATGCCAGGCCAGTAGAGCTGTGCAATTTGGAGAGGCCACACAGACACAAATAATCTGATCAGCAAATGCAAATACATAAGTTTCATTATGTCAAACGATAATTTGAGTGACTCCCTTTCTAACTTACAGGGTATTTTACAGGCAGGTGGTTTCTTTTCAGGTATGTACACTAACTAGCATTAGCTTGGCACACTGTTGTTTTGTAGAGATATTTCCTTATTGAATAGGTAATAATGCACAAATGATGTATAAATAAAGCTTCAAGAAAGTTAAACGTTCTTGAAACTTTCTCTTAAATGGTACTCTATTTGGATTTGTGTGTATGAATTTTTTGTCAACAATTTAGGAAAAATATTAAATGAGAAACTTATGCCTCATGAATTCTGACTTAATAGAGTTGAAATTATTGTGGAGGAAAGTAGATAGTAATAGCAAAAGGCAAAATTTTGTGTAGTTTATGTTCTTTTTATGTTACGGATTGATTGTAATTTTATTATGATTTTTTTCTTCGACCAGTTAACCTGTGCAACAACTACCTTTTGTGCTCTGGGACACTCACCTCTTTGGATCAAGGGTCATTGTCAGGCTGTCATTGGCAGCTGAGGCTTGGGTAGGGAATTTTAGATAACATTTAGTACTGATCTTTTGCTCCATGCCAGACACTGTGCTAAGCATAGTGTCTGTGAGGCAGATTCTGTTATTCCCAGTTCCCCTTTTGAGATGAGGAAACTGGAAGCATGGCTTGCCTCGGGCTGCATTCAGGTTCAGATCAGAGTCTAGGCTTGAGCTCTTCTATGCTGTATTACCCCTCAAGGAAAAGGAGAAGGCATAGAAGGCAGAAGGAGTAGATGGCATAAAAAAGGAAAGAGGACAAAAGTTGGGCTTATCTCATCCATTCTAGTCTAACAGCCCTTTAAAGTAAAAGATTTTGCTACAGATGATTAGAACACAGAGCACAAGAGCATATTTGCTGAGAGAGTTAAAACTTTAGGAGGAGAGGGTATTTGTTTTCCATTTAGCAAGTAACTGAGTAGTAGAGAAAGCCAGTGGACAGAGAGAAGCATAGAAATTACAATAAGTAAAGCGGGGTTCCTGCTGCCATGAGTCTGTGTGTCCTGGGGGCAGCACACTTGTAAATGATTGCAGTGCAGGGGAGTATTGTAAAGGCGTATTCACGTTCCTTGGGATCACAGAGGAAGTTGGGGACCATCAGGGACATGGTCAGGTAGCTGGGTTTTAAAGGAAGAATGCCTTGGGCTAAGTGTAGAAGGGTAGCCCCAGGCAGAGGGAACAGCATGGATAAAGGTATGGAATTATGCTCAGGAAAAGACAAGTTTTATGTGACTAAAACTAAGAGTCTATGTTGAGGGGGTGTAGGAGGGGAGGTGTAGGAGGGGAGGCTAGAAATGAAGGAGCAATGAGAGCCTCATATTTTGCAAGTCATGGAGAACTGTTGAAAGATTTTTAGCACAGGCATAAAATCATCAGAAGAGTATTTAGAGATGAAAATTATGAGGAAGATTGAAGGGACTATAGGTAGGAACATTCATATGGAAGGACTTTGTGTGGTGAGGGGCTCAAGCCAGGTTTACTCCACCTCTGAGTGTGGGGCTATGTAGTCATCAGGATCCTACCTTTATTTTTAATTTTTATTTTATTTTTTTTTACTTTTTGGCTGTGCTGCATGGTATGCGGGATCTTAGTTCCCTGACCAGGGATCGAACCCTCGCTCCCTGCAGTGGAAGCGTGGAATCTTAACTGCTGGACTGCCTGGGAGGTCCCAGGATCCTACCTTAAGAGCACACCCAGGGCTTTGTACATGAGAGCAGCTGGAGGGTTGGAGGCGTTTGTCATCATCTGAAGAGAAGAAAGGGGAGGAAGGGAGTGTGATGCTCCTTTGATACCTGTGATGGTGATCAGGCTTTGAGCCCCAACCCCAATGGGAGAATGGGGTATGTGGGCTCAGAGAACAGGTGCCTCTCGCATCCCAGGCCTCTAATCTTTCTTTCCTCGTTTCCTTAGGCCAAACTGCAGGGGCATGTGGAACCACTGAGGAAGCACTTGGAGGCTGTGCAGAAGATGAAGGCCAAGGAGGAGAGGCGGGTGACAGAGTTGAAGGTGAGTGAATGTCCTTGACAGGGCTCTGTGGTCAGAGCAGGGAAGATGGGCTCTCACAAGGGGTGACTAGATCCGCTGAAGAGGGGCAGCCGAGGCCTGGGAGAGAGGCAGACACCTTCCCAGGGTTGTGAGGAGAGAGGGGCCTTAGTGGATCAAGAGGCATGTTTGTTCCTAGGTTCCAAAATGGAGTGAAACAGGTTTAGCTTGGAGAGGGTTGGTGCCTGGCCCAAGGCTGCAGAGCAGGTTTACCACCCCAGACACCTAACCCAAGAGCTGCTGCCCCATACTGCTGTGCCCGCCACACCAGATAACACAGAGGGCAGAAGAGGGCAAGGCAAAATTCAGATATCAGCTATCAGAGAAGCTCCAGGTTCCAGGATAGATGGCAAATGGTGGGCAAAGCAGCAGTGAGCATGAGGGGAGGAATGTTAGCACTGCAGAGACCTAATATCTTCTAGTCCAGTGTTTCTGATGTAAGGAGTATTTTCAGATATTTTCCCCCGAATTCCCCCCCCTTACCTCTGCCTCTTTTTGTAAGTCCGGGAGGCACTGGAATAGCCTGGCACTGAGCTTTGGAGACCAAGCCAGGGCATCCTTCCTGTCTGTCCTCTTCCCCCATCCCTCCAATGCCTGCCACCCTGAGAGGGTGGCTGAGCCTTGCCGCTTCCCGGGGCCCGTGCTCATTCATTGCCACCTACACATAGGGACTCTGTTGCTGGCAGTTGCTAGGCACTGAGTGGTGAAATCTGAGTCTGGGAGTTGGGGAGTTATCTTGCTTCTAGCCAGCTGCCCAGGTTGAGACTTTTGGGCTCCTGGAGTGCAGAGGTGTCAGGATCTGAGTTTCACTGGAACAGAGAGTGAAACTATTTCCTTCACCCACTTGGCCAGCCAGGACTTTCCTCCCCACTCTGGCCTGTTACTCTTTTTCCTAAGAATGTCTCCATCTTATATCTGGGCAAAAAGTGTGCCCATCATCTGGGATTGTCCAGCCCAGGCAGATAGGGTGGGAATGGGCAGAGGTTTTCTCTCATTATATATAGAAGTTACCTACGTAATAATATCCATGATTTTGCCCCTTGGCCCATAAAGTGTAAAATATTATCTGACCCTTTACAGAAGAAGTTTGCTGACTCCTCATCTAGAAGGATTGGGTGACTTTCCCAAGGTCCTTAGTGGTATAGCCAGGACCCTAATTTCATATCTTGATTCCTGAATTTTTTATTCATTTCAAAAACTTCTTACCAGCACCTACTCTGTGGTCGGCACTGTGCCAGGGTCCGAGGACCCTGTGGCAACAGCACTTACAGAGAAGTGGGTGAAGACAATGTTAAAAGATACTCCACTGTAAATACAACATTTCAAATTGAGATATATGCCATGAGGAGATACAATGATAATTATGAGGGTGGTCCTGATTTAGATCTGGAAGAGAGATACTTCTCTTAGGAATGTTTAAGCTTAGACCTGAAGAACGAGTCAAGTTAGGTAGCCAGGGTGGAGATAAGTGTTGCAGGCATTGGTTGGTGAGTTTGGGACCAGTGTGCCAGGAGCATGGAAGTGGTGCCTGCTAAAGCCAGGAGATGGGGAAGGGGACAGGGCCCTTTTTCCATTCAGAATGTAGGGCTCCTTTGCCTTGGATTGAGGGGCAGCAGTTGCAAAATTGGAGGTTTATGTTTCTGTGTGTTGAGGTGGTATCCACCATCCCCTTTGCATCATCCCAGAGCCAGATGAAGTCAGAGCTGGCAGCTGTGGCCTCAGAATTTGGGCGGCTGACACGGTTTCTGGCCGAAGAGCAGGCAGGGCTAGAGCGGCGCCTCCGAGAGATGCACGAAGCTCAGCTGGGGCGCGCGGGAGCAGCGGCCAGCCGCCTCTCGGAGCAGGCTGCCCAGCTGAGCCGCCTGCTGGCTGAGGCCCAGGAGCGGAGCCAGCAGGGGGGCCTGCGGCTGCTCCAGGTGAGCAATGGCCCCTTCCCTGTCCACCCTCCAGAACCCTGTGTCTGCTCTGTCAGGCGGTGCTTACCAAACACCTGTCCAGAGCTGCCTCTCTTCTCACTGGGAGGAACCCACAGTGATTTAACCTGAAGACCAAAAAGGTTTTTGAGGCTGCGGAGTAGTTGATGCCAAATGTGGTGTGTGTGTTGATTATACGCAATGAAAAGAACGAAGATTCTGTTCGTAGAAGGAGGGTTTTAAGAGTTGAGGAAAGAATTTTTGACAGTGACATCCTGAAGAATATAACCAAGTCGTATTGTGAAAATCCTTTTACTGGGGTTGAAAATTCTGTTGGGCCCACAGTAGGATGAGTTAAATTAGGCATACTGAGGCATAGGGGTGGTCGAGATGGATGCATGTTCACTGAGGGCCTTGTGTCCTTTTTCTTACTCCCTTGTTCAAGTTCAGTTCTTTCTCTGGCTGGAATCAGATGGGGAGAAGGGAGCCATCCCTGTGCAGCTGACTCTCTCTTTGTCTCTTTCTCCCTCTCCCTCTTTTTGTTTCTGTTATTCCCAGGACATCAAGGAGACTTTCAATAGGTGTGTTCCCACCCTTTATCCTTTGTGACCCAGTGGCATCTGGTTCCCCATCCCTGCCTCTCTTGGATATCCTGCTCCTCTCCTTCCTTCCCCAGGACCCGAGTTTCTGCCTCCTGGACCCTCTCCTTCCCCTCAGCTTCTGCTCTTCCCTCTGGGAATATCATGGTCCCACCCCCTGCCCGGTCCCCTTCCTCCAGGTGTGAAGAGGTACAGCTGCAGCCCCCAGAGGTCTGGTCCCCTGACCCGTGTCAACCCCATAGCCATGACTTCCTGACAGACGCCATCGTGAGGAAAATGAGCCGGATGTTCTGTCAGGCTGCCCGAGGTAGGGAGGTCATGTTTGACCTTCCTTTGCCTTTTTCTTCACATACCTGAGATTGGGTTCTGAGGGAAGTTGGGCCCTGGGGGAATAGTGGGTACTGAGATGGAGCAGGATACAGGGAGGCCAACTGGGGGGGCTTCAAGCCAAGAGTAGCTTTCGTCCTAGCCCAGGTAGGTGTTGGGGAATAAGAGCTGGGGCCAGAGGGAAACAGATGGTGTTTTGGTGTCCTGAAAACAGAGTGGGGAAAGGAGGAGAGCCCCTAGGAACTTGAGCCTGGACTCTAGGTTGGGGTGGGGAGCTGAGGACAGCTGGATGGTGGGGAGGGAGAGAGGTGAAGGGCAGGGCAGCAGGCAAGGCCAAACCTTGGAGTTAGCTGCTAACAGGGAACAGTCGTTCCAGCCTTGGCGTATTTGTCCTCCCTCCTCCCAAGTGGACCTGACGCTGGACCCTGACACGGCTCACCCGGCCCTGATGCTGTCCCCTGACCGCCGGGGGGTCCGCCTGGCAGAGCGGCGGCAGGAGGTTGCTGACCATTCCAAGCGCTTCTCGGCAGACTGCTGCGTGCTGGGGGCCCAGGGCTTCCGCTCTGGCCGGCACTACTGGGAGGTAGAGGTGGGCGGGCGGCGGGGCTGGGCAGTGGGTGCTGCCCGTGAATCAACCCATCATAAGGAGAAGGTGGGCTCTGGGGGGTCCTCTGTGGGCAGCGGTGATGCCAGCTCCTCCTCTCGCCATCACCACCGCCGCCGCCGGCTCCACCTGCCCCAGCAGCCCCTGCTCCAGCGGGAAGTGTGGTGTGTGGGCACCAATGGCAAACGCTACCAGGCACAGAGCTCAACGGAGCAGACACTGCTGAGCCCAAGTGAGAAACCAAGGCGCTTTGGTGTGTACCTGGACTATGAGGCCGGGCGCCTGGGCTTCTACAATGCAGAGACTCTGGCTCATGTGCACACCTTTTCGGCTGCCTTCCTGGGCGAGCGTGTCTTCCCTTTCTTCCGGGTGCTCTCCAAGGGTACCCGTATCAAGCTCTGCCCTTGATCAACCTGCCACCCGCAGGGGCCCCTCTGGTTAGCACTGGGGGGCGGGTGGTGGTGGAAAGTAGCCCATAAATTTGGGAGCTCAAAGGCTCCTCTATTTGTTACTGCGTTGCTTCCGGCTCCTCCTTGACCCCAGGCCCCTGCTTCTCCCTTAGGAGCCTAATGAACTCCCCTAGCCTCCAGCTCAGTCTTCTCACCTACTATGTTTGTCCAACAGGTCTGCATGGGTCCCTGATGAGAACAGTTGCCTGGTCTTCTCTCCCTCCCTCCGCCCAGGGATCTGAGTTTTTGAGTAGGGGATGAGGGGAGATTGTAATCTCATTATAAACTTCCCTTTCCCCATCCCCGTTCAACTTTCATGTCAGTTCTGAGACTGGAGGATTTGGGCAAGACTCATGACAGCCCTCATTTCCAATTCCATTTTCTGATGTAAATTTTAGCTAAGGGATTTGGAAGCTTTTTTGGGGGAAGCAGGCTGGGAAAAGGGTAGACCTGGATAATAAACAGTCTACTCTCTGGGGGAGGTACAAAGGATTCTAATTTTTCTTCCATCCCCAATTTCTACCTCCATAGACTGGCCAGAATTTAGCTTCAGTGAGAGATCTGGAATGGTCGACATGATCAAAACTCCGTACATCACGTCACCCAATAAATTATTCCTCGCCCCCTTCCTTTTTTTCAGCACTTAATCTAGGAGCAAAGCTCCTCCCCTCCCCAAACCCTCAGGTCTTTTCACTGCCAGGCTCCTTTCCCTTTTGTTCAGTGGAGTTCCTTTTGTCAGGGTTCCAGCCTCTCTTCTTTGCTTAGTTCCCTCCATTTGGTGAGCCCTGGAGGGGAGCCTGGGGACAGGGATTTGAATCCCTGGGAGGAGAGCCTTGGGCAGAATCTATTTTTCTAGTAACCCTTTGCCTTCTGTCACTTATTAGCTTTTGTCCTCTGCTTTGATGGCTGGGGTCAATTTATGCTCCTGGGGGAAAGGGAAGATGGGTTGTGTTGCGGAAATAAAAAGTTTATTTGCTGCTTTTGTGGAGTCCACTCCTTTAGAAAAGTATAAAGTAAGGAGATGCCACCAAATGGAGGACAGATTAATTGTACCTTCCCTATCAGGTGTGATTCTGTTTCAACAGACTGAGGTATAAATCTTACCCCCCTCCATTTGAATACCCTGCCTAGCCTGTTACTGGCAGGCCCCTCAGAATACCTACTTGAAGAACATTTGCCACTTCTTTTCTACCACTGCTATGAGACTTTATACCATACCATGGCCCTCAAGCCCAAGACTGAGGCACACTACATCTCCAAAGTCTTTTTATATGTCATTATATCTAGTTGAAATCCCACTAAATTGAAGTCAAAGAAAAGACTCATTGCCATTATGAGTTGGAGGGTATATGTAAGAGACCTCAATATGCCGCACATCTGTCATTTAGCTGCCACTTGAGGAAAAGCCATCTCTGTGATTATATTTATTAACACCTCCAGACCATCCCACACTATTTTGAATCTTCAATTATGGAAGGAGTGCAAAGGAGTCATTACGCAGCAGCTCTTCTGGTGAGTTGCCTTGCCTTAAAGCAGGGGTCCCCAACCTCTGGTGAGTGGCGGGCGAGCAAGGAAGCTTTGGTCTGCTGCTCCCCATTGCTCACATTACCGCCCAAACCACCAACCTCTCCCCAAACCCTGGTCCGTGGAAAAAGTGCCTTCCATGAAACAAGTCCCTGCTGTCAAAAAGGTCAGGGAGCACTGCCTTAAAGGATTAAAACAAGAAAAGCAAAACCTTTTTAACCAGAGCCCCAATCTGACGCAGACTGCACAAACCTGATGAGTTTCAGGAAGTTTTCAGAGAAGACACTCACTATAAATGAAAACCAGTTTAATTTTTAAAGCTCTCCCATGTTTTTAGCGGGTGCCAATGGTCACCTGCCACACTCGCACCAGGTTGTCTGTGTAGCCAGCAAACAGAGTCTGCAAGGGAGAAATGACAGGTTAAATCAGAGCCATGGCGTTCTACAGTCCTGCTACTGCCACAAAGACGGCCCTTCTTTTTAATCACCCACTACTATTCACGGGTGATTATGTATTCCTAGAGGAAGCAACAGCTGGCAGTAAGCACGCACAGGTTTGTAAACTGGTGAAGTTAATCAAGGTCTTAATTGAAGGCAGGTAACCACTGCCCCATAGACCACAATCTTCCTACTGATGCTGTGTCAGTAAAATGACAGTAAGCCATCATTTTACTTATGTCAAAGACACTGGTTTTATAAATGGCTGACGAGCAGAAAGTGAGAAAGGTTAAAAGCTGAATCACCTGAGGACAGACCCACTTACCTGGCCATCAGCAGACCAGGCCAGAGAGGTACATTGAGGCGGCTCTGCCTTGCTGCTGGTACTGATAACTTCTTGCTTCAGTTCATCTACAATGATTTTGCCCTCCAAGTCCTGGGGAAGGGGTAAAACCGGACACTCAGCACTTCAATGCCACTCTCAAAAGCCTCTCTGATCTGTAATTCAGTAATTCTCAAAAGAGAATGATTTTTTTGCCCCCTTGGGGACAGTTGGCAATGCCGAGAGGCATTTTTGTTTGCCACTAGTTTGCTACAGGCATCTTATGGGAAGTAGAGGCCTGGGAGGCTGTTACACATCCTAAAGTGCACAAGACTGCCTCTTCCAACAATGGATTACCCCAAGTGTCAATTGTGCTGAGGTTGAGTAAATTGCTACACTTGGTCCTCCTTCTTTTTCAGTAGGCAAAGATCTACCACCACTGCAAATCCCAATCCCAAGAAGTTTTACTCATTCTTCTCACACTGGCAGTGTGATGGTTCAGTTGTTCAGGAAGTCCAAACCCACCAGTGAGCCAGATGACACATTGGGAAATAACATTGCCGGGGCTTGCAGAGCCAGGTATCTGGCCTCAACTGCAGCCCCCACTCACCCAGATCTTGATGCTAGGGCCCGTAGCAGCACAGAGCCAGTAGCGGTTGGGACTGAAGCACAGGGCATTGATGATGTCCCCACCATCTAGCGTGTAAAGGTGCTTGCCTTCATTGAGGTCCCACAACATGGCCTGGCCATCCTGGGTGGACAAGGCACAAGTGAGGGCAATGTGACTTCTTCTAGATGTTAATCCCACCCACCTTGTCTCAAGATTCTGCCTTAATTCGTAACTGCTTATCACAGTACCCTGACCTCCCCAAAGCCAATTTCTTAATTATCAACATTTATCTCTGTGTGCTTTTCCTTTAATACATGACACCTCACTAACCCTATCAAGAGTCTCTGACAACTTCAAAATGCATCACTATAAGCTCCAAAAACACAGGATCCTAATCTCATCAGCAGCTTTAAGAAACCAGCTTCACAGAAAAGGATCTCTTTTAAAGAGCACACCATATCTATGTCATTTTCAGAACATTCTTCAGAAACATTTACTCTTAAATTGCTATCTCCTTATCTTAGGTATTCTAAGACACTGTCCCCCAATGAGTAGGAGACTCCTGGCCTCTGAATACCTTGCCTCCAGAAGCACAGAGGGATCCATCTGGAGAGACGGTCACAGTGTTCAGGTAGCCTGTGTGGCCAATGTGATTGGTCTTCAGCTTACAGTTTGCCAAGTTCCATACCTGGAATTGTGGGTCATAGGTGAAGAACCTGGCCTGGGGATCCATCAGGGTCAAGAGGGCTCAGCTCAAATAAAAGGCATGGCACCGTGCTTAAAAGTATTCCTGGATAGGATAGCCAATTTCCATTCTATCAGTAACAAAGAAGGTCAAAGAATCTGTCTTGGCAACGTAAGGACAATGAGGATTAAAACTGGGGAGGGGGAAAAAAAAAAGCTTTCTGTGTTGCCATCTTACAAGGGACTCTGGGTTCCCAATTAGCTACTTCAGACCAAATATCAAAATTTAATGGCCTGTAATGAGCAAATATCAAGAAGAAAATGGTCACTTGAGGAACAAAGCTTTCAGAGTGACCAACTGGGAGGCAGTGGGAACACATTCTGGTTGGCAAAGGCCTTACACCCTGGGTCCAAGCTCACCTTGACCAACTTGTCCCAGCCACAGGAGACAATAATGGGATTGCTGCTGTTGGGCGAGAAGCGGACGCAAGACACCCACTCTGAGTGGCTCTCATCCTGCAAAGGATGGAAAGGAAATAAGGAGAAACTGTCTTGTCCCATGAAACTGTAGACCCCCACCCCTCCCCTCAGTTACGTGGGATGTTGACAGTCTTGTATTCATACCTTCAGAATCCAAACCTTTAAGATTGACAGAACCCCTTTAGGTTCCAGATGACGCTTGAAATCACCACATAAAGGCACCATTAAGAAGGGTGGGAGAAAGTGTTCAACATGTGCTCCCTACATGTGCCTTCACTTTACCTGGACAGTATATTTGCATACACCCAGAGTATTCCATAGCTTGATGGTTTTATCTCGGGAGCCAGAGACAATTTGCCGGTTGTCAGAAGAGAAGGCCACACTCAGCACATCCTTGGTATGGCCTACAAATCGGCGCGTGGTGGTGCCCCTGAAAGGAAGGACGTGGTTACTCTCTAGACCGACTTTGCAAACATTCTTACACAGTCAGACTGTTTCCCTGGCCTGGTTCCTCTCCCAGTGGAGCGGCATCACTCACACAACCCTGGACATGGCTTTGATAACAGCAGGCCCTTGGCTGAGAATATGCCGGAGAATCCCTTCAGAATTGCAGGACATGTCCTCACTCCCATGTGGGGATTGGCTGACAATGTCACCTCTCATCACCAAGATCCTCCGTTACGCCTGACCATCCAAAGACTGAGCTACCAGCACACAACACAGTCAAACTGTGCCTACTCCCAAGTGCAATATCTGATAAAACTGCTCGGCCAGACCACTCCTCAGCAATTCTGTATAACATTAAAAACAAGGAGGATGGCCACACAACTATCTTCTCCAGGTATTCTCTGCCTTATAGTTCCCACAACGAACCCATCACCCCTGGGAAACCACTTCCAGATATTATCTACCTCATTTCTACCCAGCTTTCCCCCAGTGCCCCAGAGCAGCTACTTGCGTTGTGAGATCCCAGAGGCGAAGGGTTCCATCCCAGGAGCCTGAGAGGGCAAACTGGCCATCTGAGGAGATGACCACGTCACTAACAAAGTGGGAGTGACCCCGAAGAGCACGCTGTGGGATACCGTAGTTGGTCTCATCTCTGGTCAGCTTCCACATGATGATGGTCTTGTCTAAGGGCAGGTAAAACAAAAGAAAACCCAGTGAGAAACCCCACAGCCCACCCTCTGACCTACTGGATAATGCCTCAAGATGACTGATGGGCTCACAAGATTAATTAAGGGCGTTTAGGGCGTAGAGAAACTACAGGCTATGACTGCAGTTACTAGCCAAATCCAAGTGACTCTCTATTCAAGAGTCAAGTAGAGCTAAGCGGTACCCTGAGAATTTAACTCAGGTGTGTGGAATGCCCAGGTTATGGATGCCCCTTTTGGAGATTCAGACCAATTCAATGTCTATGTTAAGTATTTTCTGAGATCTAATGCATTAACACAGCAGCCTGGGTGTGGGAAGACTAGCTGTGGGCCTCCAGAGACTACTGAGGGCTGCAAGAAGTGCTGGAATTAGAAGTCACTTTAGGCGCTACAGGACTGCATGCTTTCCCTGCAACGTGTTCCACTCAACAAGCTTTCCTATTAAGTGCCAAACACGATCCTAGCCTTAGATGATTCATTTTTAAATAGCGTGGGCGCAAACGCAAGGCACAAGAAGTCTCCAAAGGCAACCAGGTACACAGTGAATAAGAAAAATCCAGAGCAGAATGGGCAGACCCGGGTTAGCCGTGAGACTGGTGTCACGAGGTTCTCCGTGGAGTCCCCCCACTTCCCACCGAGTAGACGGCCGGGCGGCAGCTCAGAAACAGCCTCTGGGTTTCAGCATGGGCACTCAGATGGCATGTTGGGTTCATCACCGCGCCGCCCGACGCGTAGGCTCCTAGGCACACAGCCACACACGCGGGTTAGGGGGCCAGAGACTTTAAAAAAGCCCCCAACCGTGCAACCCTCCCGGCAGCCATCCGTGTTTCGGAGTCTGCCAAGTGGGGACGCCTCATGGGTTTAGCCGTGCTGACAACTAGGCAGGGGTCAACTCACACCCCACCTCGCGGCCCACAGGCCCAGTCATGCGACGCGCGCAACGCCCCCTACCCCTCAGTCCTCTACCTGACACCTCAGCCGTACCTCGAGAGGCGGACAGTATCATGTCCGGGAACTGCGGAGTGGTAGCGATCTGGGTCACCCAGCCGTTGTGGCCCTTGAGGGTGCCACGAAGGGTCATCTGTTCAGTCATGACGCCGGCGGATGCGGGTGCCGCCGCAGCGACAAGGATGGAACTGGATAGCTCAGAGAGGCGACCCAGACACACACGTTCCTGCCGCGGCCCTGCGGAGAAAAAGAGGGAGCAGCTCCGCGCCGGAACCGGAAATATCCGACCTCCCGAGCAAAATGGCGCCCTCCTATAATTCACTTCTGCTCAAGATGGTGGCGCCGTGTAGTGCACGGTGGGACGTAAAATAAGAAGACCTCATGGTCTCCTCCGCCGCGCAACATACTTCGGCAACAACTTACAAATACATTCCGAAACCAACACGCCCGAATATTTAAAAAAGGCTCCTCACGGTTGGGGCATGAGGTCTAAGAAGCGGAAGAGAGAAAGTGCACGCCCCATTCCCGTAAGGATCGCCTAGCGTCTTCACTATCCCTACGTGGCTCAGCGCGAACCCAGCCCTTTCCGCTTGGTGGCTTGGAGGGCAGCGGAGAGGGAGCGTAATTTCGTGGGCGCAACTGTGAGTAACGGTGGGCAATGTGAAAAATACGGTATTAAATTTTAAAAATAAACTGTGCTCAGGTAAACTATTAAACCCTAACATTTCCTTGCGCGCGGGGGGCGGGGGCAACTCTTCCCTCAAGAGATTGATGCTCTGATGGTTTTGGTTGAGGAACTCCATGCCCGGAAAGACTTAGTCCACCCAGGACTAAGGCAGGAATGGGTTACGGAGCGGAAAACCGGGGATGGAGGAAAAATCAGTCTGTGGGCTGCTGGACAGTAGCCCGCTCCCGCCTAGGCAAGAGCGCGGAGAGCTCTCGCAGAAACTGAAAGGCCCCAAGAGGAAGGACCTCCGGGTTCTGACTTCTCCGTACTCGGGCCAAACCACTCACAGAAAGGTGAGGGGTTTGCGGGTCCAGGCGTGCCCAAGTATTTCATTCCTGTTTGTAACACGTATTATTTTCTCATCTGTGAAATGAGAGTGGGAATAATAGTACCTACCTCACATGGTGTGGAGAGTAAATGGGTTAAGATAGGTAAAACGCCCAGAAAAATGCCTGGCAGAGTAAATGCACGCAACTTAGTGAGCACCTCTTGGGTACCAGAACCTATTTTAGGTCTTGGGAATACAGTGAACAAGATAAAACGTACCTGTTTCTTTGTTGCTTTTTGAGTTTACATACGATGGGATGGAGAGGAGAGAGCTCGAGGGGGAGATTTTAACAAAGACAGGAAGATGTGGGAGAAAGCCCTGATAATTTATGGGGGGATAATGTTCCAATCGGAGGGAAAAGTCAGTGCAAAAGTACAGAGCTGGAGCGTTGGAGGCCGTGGGGACCAAAACAATGAGAGGGAGGTGGGGGGCAGTTGACTGAGGGCCTCGCAGTCTGGGGGAAGGACCTTGGAAAGCCGTGCTAGAACGCGTGCCTTTGGGAAAAAAAGGCAAGGGGCAATGGCAAAGCTGCTGTGGGTTATGGCCACTCAAGTGTGCGAAGAAGGCCAGAATCCATCCCTTGAGAGCAGCTACTCTCCTGGTCCCTTGCAGACCCCTGCCTTCCTCCGCAGCCACGCTGGGCTCCTCCATAGCCTAACGACTGTCCTTTAAAGCTTCCAGGCTTGTATATCACCTGCCTCCATGGCGCCCCCACCTGGCTATCCTGTCGCTTTTCCAACACTGAACTCTACGCCCCCCCACGTGTTTTGTTTCTCCTGTGGTCGTGGTAGACCCTTGCGTTTACTCACCCCAGTATCCAGCTCGCTGCCCACGACTCCCGCCGTGCCTGCGCCCTACTGGGCGCTCAGCACAGTGGAGAGGTTAGCGATTCTTTGTCATCTCAGTGTGGAATGTAGGATGTGTTGCCCAGCATCTCCTCTCTGCCCTCGAGAACACTGGCTCCTCCACCTCCTACCTCCACTCTCCAAAGACACCATCACTCAATCACATTATTACATTTTTTCCCCTCGAGAAACCTCATTCGGCTCTCTGTTTCTTGAACTTTGCCCGGGGTGCCCCTGTGGAATCCGCGTCCTTGAGGTAGGCCACCAGGAGACTAGGTTCAAAAGGAGCCAGCCAGGTCCTTCACACCGGCTCAAAGATGGGACCTTTCTGTAACATAGGCTCTTTTCCAGAAGCCTCCCAGATAAGCCCTGCCCTCCCGGGTTCCCCAGCCCACCTCTGCCCAGCCCCTCCCAAGTCCTCTTTGCCCTGCCTCTGGGCCGAGACCCTTGAAGGTGCCTTTCCTCCCCACACTTGTCTCTACTCTTGAGACGTTCTCGCAGCGCCGCCTCCTATGGGGCCAAGGAGGGAATTCAGGTTTTGCCCTGGAGCCCACCAGGACTAAGCCAGTGATGCCAGTGGAGGAGAGAGAGAAATGGGATGTAGTGGAATTTCCTGTTGACCAGAGACCCTGCAGGATTCAGGCTTTCCATTTCAGAGTTTTCCTCCAACCACCACCTGGCCTATCCTTTCTTGGAGGGTAGGCCAGCAGGCCATAATGCCACTGAAAGACAATCTTTAGCCGAAGGAGGCCTTGCCCCAACCCTGGGGACGCTGGGGACCTCTGGCAGTAGTTCCGGCGGGGGCAGGGGTGGTGGTGGTGGAGCAGCCTTTCCTGCCCAGCCCCAGCTGCAGTTGAGCCCCATCCACACCCACTTCCCTCAAGGGCGTCCGTGGCTTCCTGCTGGGCATCCAGGTCCTCGCCTGGCCCGGTTAGGGTCCACGTGGTCTCCTCATTCCTCTCAAGTAGGAATCTGTAGGTTCACTCTCAGTTAGCAAAGGGAGCCTGGCCTTTGGGAAAAAGGGACATAGAGTGATGTCCCTCCGCTGCTGGATAGTTTGAGAATCAGCTGTGCCTTTCACAACAAAGTCTACTAACTACTCTAGCCAGGTTGGGCCGGGCCTCCAGCCCTCTTCCTTCTCACCCAGGGCATCTTTTCTCCAACCTCAGGGAGGTGGAAGCCTGCTCTCACCTGCCCTTTGGGGAAAATTCAGCTCTCCTCCAAGCCATCTTCTCACTTCTCCAGGCTGCCCACGCCCTATAGGCAAAACTGGTCCTGGCCCCGAGTTTAGTGTTGTCTCACCCACTTATCATCTGAGCCCCTGGGCTGCCCCATCTTTCCCGTCCCAACGGGCACCACCTCCATTCCACACAAGGTACGAATCCCACGGAAGAAATTGGAGAGGCTCTTCTAAGGAAGTCTGTCTCACTATTCCTTTTCTGAAGGGAGCCCCCAGGACCCACACAGCTGGAAAGAGCCCCTTAGGCTTCTTGCCAGAGGCCCGTGATCTCCGGGAGCAGAGGCCTCCATCCCCTCCTGCCAGCATTCAAGAGGTGAGAGAGGTCTTCCCTTGAATGCTGAGGTGAGGGCTTCTGTAGGTGCTGGGTAAGGGACGGAGGGAAAGGTGTGTGGCCAGGACCAGAGGGCCTGCTGACTGCCAGCCCTGGGCAGGCGGTTTCCCTTCATCATTTTACTGTCCTTCTGCGGATTCAGTGTGGTTGGCTCTGGCATGCCCCATGCTCTGTTGCTGTGACTACATTGGCCCTCCCTTGCTCCTCCAACTCATCCGTTCTCTCCCACACAGAACACACACTGTTCTTCTGCCTGGAAGGCCCACCGTGTCTAACCCCCCTTTTCTTAGTTAAATCTAAGCTTCCTTCAGGTCTCAGCTCCGGTTGCCACATCTGGGAAGCGCTCTGTGACCCTCAGATGTAGGTGAGGCTCCTTTATTTCATGCTGTCATAGTGGTGGTGCAGTGTTTGTTGGGTCTCATTTAAATTCTGCCACCGTCTCCTCTGAGTGCCCTAAGGACAGGGACTAGGCTGTTTCTGCTCACATGTTGCATTCCCAGCACCTGGTAGAGGCTTTGGTATGAGGAAGATTCTAATCAGGGTGGCCAGCCTCACAGGCTGAGTAGTTAGGGGCAAGTAGTTAAAGGGAGGGGCGCTCCAGGCAGAGGGATCAGCTTGGGGGACGAGGTGTGCAAGTGGTTTGCATGCACAGGTTTGGGAGTGATGGTTTCAAGAAGGAAAGTAGAGTGAAATCCAAGGTGGGCAGGGAACCCTAGTGCTTTTGTCCTGAAGCCCAGGACAGTCTCCTCAGGATTATCTCATCCCTCTCCTGCCTAGCCTTGATTTTACTGAAAGGCATCTGTAGTCAGAGTGAAGGCTAGGTCGGAGGAGTAAGACTAGAAACAAGTAGAGTTCAGAAGCTGGACAGGAGGGTCTCCTAGAGGATCATGAGAGTCTTACAAAGGAAAGGACAGAGGACTTAACCAAAGGCCTTATGAGTGAGGGGTTGACCATCTCTTCCAATCCATCTCTACCCTGCTTCCTTTACTCCAGGGTCTAGACTCGGGTTCTGAATACAGAAGCTATTTAATGATTGAGGCCTAAAGAATTAAGTTCAAAAAGGCTGGAGACAAGGAAATGTGAGACTGTAATTATAGGTTCTGTTCCATTCTTCCTAGTGAGAGGTGGGGATGTGGCATTAAATCAATGCTGGGAACAGATCTTACAAAGAAATCACATGCCATTTTTTAATGTCTCTTGAAAAAGATTCCTTGTCCATCTTAGCCAGTAATCTGAGGTCTAACAGTCGCCTAGAAAGCTGCTAAGGCATTCTATTGGGTCTTCCCTGCGAGAGGGACTGTGGGATTCCCCAGGGCCTGGGTGCTTTAGCAGATGTGCAGAATCAGAGGCTATGAAAGTGGGCATGATCTGGTCAGGTGTATTCCAGGCAGGACTATAAGAAATGCCAGCAGAAGGCAAGCTTCTTGCCTTGTTAAAGGATTTAAAGCAGCATTAGGTGGTAGGGAGAGACAAAAGGTGACCCAAGGTGACCCAAGGTGCCTGTTCTCGGCTTTTTACCAGGAAGAGGATTTCATATGAACCAGGGTCAGGAGATTATGTTGAAATGGAACGTTGAGGCTAGCTAGCTCACTACAAGATATGACAGCTGAGGAGACAGGCCTCAGCTCTCATAACCCTTCCCTGCTCACACCTGGGTTAGACAGCCAGCACCTGCTGAGAAATTCCATCCTTTGCTACAGAGGGAGAGAAGGGATTTTATGTGCCTAGGAAATGGTAGACAAAAAAGGGGGTGTGACCTCCAGGGATCCTCTTGCAGGCCACCTGGATCCCCATTTATCTTTGCAGGGGCCCTGCTAGATGCCAAGTGGAATTTTCAACCAGAAGGCTCTGACCAACTCTGGATCTGAATCCTTTAGGATGGGAGAAAAGGCAAGGAAGGCCTAAGCATGAACCTCAGTTAGTGAGATAGATATGGAGGAATGAACCTACCTGTTCTTTAAGGCTATATCTAATTCAAATCCCTGAGGTATCCATTTCCCCCCTTTTTGGAAGGCGGATAGTTGGGGAGAAGAGTAGCAGGTCTCCTAGTAACAGGAGCCTTGTGGCATCTCCTCCTATACTTCCCACATGCACAGATGAGCTGTTTCCCCAAGCCCCAGATTCTCATACTGTACCTCTGAGGACTCTGGTTTGTGGGCAAACACTATCATTAAAAGTTAAATTTATCATTACCTTTAGCTCTCACAGTCTCCTCTTCAGCCCTGTTATTCTCAGAACCTCTCACTTCATCTTCTCTCATTAACACTGCCACCGGAAACTGCTTTCCCTTCCAGGACTCCAAGACCTCCTCACCACCTTCTGTCAGGATCTAGTGTGAAAGGAGAAAGGAAAGAACCTACTTACCTGCTTAAACACTAGGTTCTGCCCCTCATCCCATTTTCAAAAAGTCAGGCATGAAATAAAACCTTATTTATACTTACACTCCTCCTGTTTTGAGGTTCTAGCCCCAGCTCTTTTTGGGAAGAGGGTAATGGGGATTTTTTTAGCTGCTTTTCACTAGAGTTCTCCCCTGTCACATCTCTTACATGTGATCCACACGGATCACAATTGTAACCGGCTCAAGGCCATTTTGGTCAGATTTAAAAAAAAAAGAGAGCTGCCTTTTCTCCTTTTATACCTAAAAATATCACCTTACAGCCATCTCTCTCCTGACTGAGAAAAGAAAGTTGTCTTACTTCTCCTTTTTCTTCTTCCCTTTGGACTTTAGTACTCCTGAAGGTCCTAGGAAGGACCAGAATTCAACCTGCCTTTTTTGTATAGAACTGTACAGTTCAACATGATTTGACAGCCACTAGCCATATATGACTATTTAAATTAAAAACAATGAAAAATTCGGTTCCTGAGTTGCACTTGCCACGTTTCAAGAGCTCAAGTCATATGTAGCCAGTGGTACCTCTACTATATTGCATAGCACAGATTTAGAACACTTCCATCATTGCAGAAAGTCCTTTTAGAGCTGGTATAGAGGGCTAGTGTCCCTGTCTCCCCCTTTTTGTAATCCTGTTTTATCAGTCAATAAATATTTGTGCTAACTTCACTGTTACAGGATAGCTTTCAAAGGTGGTCAGGGATTAGGGGTGGCAAACAGCATAGAATCTCTTGGTCCTCTAAAGGTTTCAGAAGGGATGGCATAGGGACCAGAGTTTGATGGCCAATCTGAGGAGGAGCCTCAGATTTTAAGGAAGTGCTTTAAGGGCTGATGTTATATAATATGTATCAGCCCAGGGCTTCTCCCACTCTGACAGGAACAGAGAGGCTCTGGTCTTATCTATAAGTTCTGTATAATACTTAAAAAAACAAAATAAACAATTGCCCTATGGCCCTGCTGAAACTAAGGAATAGCTGAAGTGATTGCGTTTTCTTGCTAATTGTTTCTAGATCTCAATTTCATATACTGCTTTATCTGTTTTAGCCCTTGATGGCAGTGATATAGACAGCTCTAATGTTTACAAAAGGCCTGTTGACCCTGCCACCTGTATGCCAAGAGCTGGGAGAAGTGGGGGTCATATCAATTAATCCACTGATGCTAAGGCTACATTTAATAAAATTCCAGATAGGTGAGGCTGTTCTTCCACTGAACACTTTTGAACACCTGTGCTAGGCACTGGCTATAGGGCCTAAGTGAGGCTAGTAATGGCACGTCCGTAGATCTGACCACTTTTCCTTGAGACTAGACAAGTGGTTCTCAACCAGGGATACTTTCGCACCACCCCTCCCCAAGACATTTGGCAAGGTCTGGAGACATTTGTGGTTGTCACAATGGTGGAGGAGTGCTCCATACATCTAGTGGGTAGAGTCCACGGATGCTACTAAGCATCCTTGAATGCACAGGACATCCCCCACGCCCCAAAGCAAAGAACTATCTCACTCAAAAATGTCAAGAGTGCTGAGGTTGAGAAACCCTAGTCTAGACCACAACATGGATCAGTTCTTCATGCCAAGACTAATCATGCGGTCCAGGGTCAGAAGGATAGTAAGTGAGGCTAACAAGTGTCTGATAAATTGGGAAAGAAAAAACTTAGGAGTCAGTGCAACAGTGACCTCCATAAAGATGAAGGGCAGGTATAACTGGAGTGTGTTTAACTGCACTAGAATGCTAAGAGCTAAGGTCATGGAGTTCAGGATTTCAGATGTATAGCAAGTCTGTGTGAAGATGAGGTGCAGGGTACAGCCACAGGAGTAGAGAGGAGCAAGTTTAAACAGTCTGTCTTGTGATACAGCAGTCAACAGCTGAACCTAGTAGGGAAGACATTCAATAAGCAGATGAGCGTCTGGTGCATGTAGATATATATCAGTTTTTCTCAATGTTTTTGTAACCCACACCTTTACTTTCCATATACCTTAACATCTCACATTCTCTCTCCCTCAGTGTTATTTAAAATTTCAAAATTAAGTTTCATGATTAAAATTAATCAAAGCAGTGGTAATTTTGGAAGGCAAAAATTTATTCAGATGATGTAATAACCATGTCACTATTAAGCCTTAACTTTTCTTTCCTGGATGGTGTAGAAGATGCAACAAAACACAAGCTGCTTTGACAACACTCTTGCAGTGTTTTCTCCCACAGTTAGTTATACCAAAAAAAAAAGCTTTTAAGATATAAGGAGAAAATGGAATAACGAATGGATTAAAGTCTGAAAGTTTCTAGTCAAAACAATCAGACTTTGAGTTCCACAAACTCCTCCTGAAGTTTTTCCAGTGAGGATTGAACATCAGTGTGAAACATTCTTCCCAAAAGCTACCGCAGGTAGGTTTCAAGAACAAGGTCAAGAACACATCACTCAAAATAGTTTTAGATTCCCTTCCTTCTTTCCTTTTCTTTCCTTCCTTCCTTCTCTCTTTCTTCCTTTCCTGGAAATAACATTCATGTATCACATTCTCTAAAGATTGGCCAAGAAAATTAAGACATTTTTAGCATGAGTTTGCTATCTGTAGCTAGATTTTTGGCAAGTACTTAAAGTATTTCGTAATGAGCAGTGATGTTGGTGTTTGCCCCCTGACATTTCAGGGTCAATGTATTTTAAGCATCAATGTGTTAAATTATGCTTGAAGTTTTAATTTTTGAAGTTTTTTTTTTTTTGCGGTACGCGGGCCTCTCACTGTTGTGGCCTCTCCCGTTGCGGAGCACAGGCTCTGGACGTGCAGGCTCAGCGTCCATGGCTCACGGGCCCAGCCGCTCCGCAGCATGTGGGATCTTCCCGGACCGGGGCACGAGCCCGTGTCCCCTGCATCGGCAGGCGGACTCCCAACCACTGCGCCACCAGGGAAGCCCAATTTTTGAAGTTTTAAAGTACAGATTCTTTATCACAGGTGTCCCAAAATCAGTTCTGTCCATAAATTCAGCTGAACTAAAGTTCTTTGACAACCAAGGAACCTCAGTATATGACAGAAAACACTCTCAACATCATTCAGATCTTCGAAAACCAAGGCAAACTGGGATCAAATGTACTATTTTTCACAACAGTTATGCTGACAGCAAGGCTTAAGATTTCCAGTAGATTATGGGCAGACTGATGGAAGTCGATGCTTGATGGTGACTGCTGCAGTACATCTTTCTTTCTTTCTTTCAAAATAAATTTATTTGTTTATTTACTTATGGCTGTGTTGGGTCTTTGTTGCTGTGCACGGGCCTTCTCTAGTTGCGGTGAGCGGGGGCTACTCTTCTTCATTGTGGTGTGCAGGTTTCTCACTGCGGTGGCTTCTCTTGTTGCAGAGCACAGGCTCTAGGCGCACGGGCTTCAGTAGTTGTGGCATGCGGGCTCAGTAGTTGTGGCTCATGGGCTCTAGAGCGCAGACTCAGTAGTTGTGGCGCACGGGCTTAGTTGCTCCGCAGCATGTGGGATTTCCCTGGACCAGGGCTCGAACCCGTGTTCCCTGCATTGGCAGGCAGATTCTTAGCCACTGCGCCACCAGGGAAGCCCTGCAGTACATCTTGAATGCCAGTTTTCTTGAATTTTTGACAAAGACCCATATCTAAAACGTCATTGCTGTAGCACTACCAACATATACTCCTATAAATTTTTTCTTCCAACTAAGTTCATTTCATACAACTTCAAAAATATTGTCTTTAGTGCTCGCTTAGTGAAAATAGCACATCCACAGTTTTTAAAGCCTTATTCTGAACATAAACAAAGCACAATTTTCTTCATCAGTAGATTAATCTCAACTAATAGCAAAGAAGGATGAGCTGTTTTTTTTAAAACCTGACGTTTGATATGCTCAGTCAATGAATTCAGAGTTCAGACGCAGAAGTCGATGAAGAAATTCTGGAATTCCTCAATTTCCTCTCTAAGTTGTGGCAGCATTCGGAATGCAAGGTTTCACAAGTTTCTCCATTTTTTTCTCCTTTGCAATTAAAAGGGCTATTTAATAGTAAGCTTTCATTGCTTTTGAAGATTCCTGTTAATATTCCAATACTGTCCAGTCTTAAAACTGCAGAGAATTGTGCTCTGCAGAATACTGTTTTTAGTGGCATAACTTTAACAGTGTTTGGCATGTGTCACTGCCCAACACTTTCAGATAACTCAGCTGAAGAAGTTGACCCTATCTTCTGCATAATACATGAATCCATACTTGATAAAAGCCTCAAAAAATTTTTGGCTGCCATCTTTAGCTACTTCAAAGGAGAAAACAGAAAAACAAGGAGTACTGATGATGGAAGCATCTGGTCCCTCTTGCAGAGCGATGAATGACTTTATCAGCGGCAGCTGGGTGGCAGGGCAATTACAGGCATCCAGTTATGCCTGAGCCTCAACAAGTGAAATCTTTGTTCATTTTCTTTTTATACACCCGTCTGCCGCCTAAAACCTGACACCATTTAATGGTGCCCTTGGTCAATCTAAATGATCTTATTTTCATAATCCTCTGATTCTAGCTTGAAGAGTCAAGACGAACTTTAACTCATGGGATGGACAAAATGGAAGATGTAAATAAGTAAACTTTTCAGAGCTAAAAAGCCTCTTCTTATACAAAATTAAACTTTAAGGAATAGCAGTATAAATGGCACCATATCCACAACAAACATCTCTGGGTATCCAACTAGTTATACACCCCACTGACAATAGGCCTTACGCTGAATGATTCTTGCTCCATCTTTGTATTCCCACCAGCCAAGGAGTTCTTTCCAATTTATTTCTTATATTATGAAAAATTAAATCTTTTTTTCTTTTTAACATTATAATACTAAATATGATTTTATAAATGATAACTCTCCCCATACCCTGCAATGCTGATATAATGTGTGAAGGGAGGGGGAGAGAATGCCTTTCTTTTCTATTCCTGAAAATCACTGACCTATTCCTTGAGTCTATGAGTAACAACTCCCGACTCATAGCCCCTAAAGCTAAAAAAAGCTTGATCACCTCCAAAGTAAGATTAAAATCTTGTTGAATGAGTAGCCGACAAGAGAGAATTTAACGTAACCAGAACTATGTGGTGGCTAATGTATAGCATATTAAATAAACCATTATATAAAAATAGTTCTGGGCTTCCCTGGTGGCGCAGTGGTTGAGAGTCCGCCTGCCGATGCAGGGGATGCGTGTTCGTGCCCCTGTCCTGGAAGATCCCACATGCCGCGGAGCGGCTGGGCCCATGAGCCATGGCCGCTGAGCCTGCACGTCCGGAGCCTGTGCTCCGCAAC
This sequence comes from Leucopleurus acutus, assembly GCF_964270905.1. Lineage (NCBI taxonomy): Eukaryota > Metazoa > Chordata > Mammalia > Artiodactyla > Delphinidae > Leucopleurus > Leucopleurus acutus. The sequence goes on from NC_139145.1 coordinate 14,422,309, forward strand.
GGGAGAGGCCACAACAGTAAGAGGCCCGCGTACCGCAAAAAAAAAAAAAAAGTTCCATATAATGCTAACTATTGTGAGAGTTTTGTATACTATGATTCTAAATCATGCTACTGTAAGGTGCATGTTTACCAATGAAAGGAAGTGACAAAACTATAAACTGTATAAAGAATGAAAGACTATGTCAGTTAATATCAGTTTACACATAGCCTACATAATTTTTACGTCTTTTACGTCTTCAGTGTAACTCCTATGTTTGGTAACACCATCAACCTAAGTTCTGGTATATGTTTGAAAATAAGTTTTATTTTTTAAAAAAATATTACATATTTTGAAAGGGATTATCTCCTATTTGTTTAACTTGGTTTTGCTGTTTATACTTACTAAGGTGCTTTATAAATAACTTCTGAGGTTTCAAATGAGTGTTAGCTGGTCTCCCCAGATGAAAAGACCACCTCTTTTCTCTTGTCTAAATTGGCTTTCAATTAAAATTTTGGTTTCAAAATCCTTTCTAGAGAATCCTAGCAGAGGAATGAAAGGTTACCTCCTCTCCTCAGCTTCAATGTACCAAAACCCAGAAATATAGGACATAGTTTCTTCTATAAGCAAACTTAATTATTACCCTGGGGGGAAAGCATGGTAGTAGGGTTTATTCTTAAATCATATTAATATGATGGAACTAGCAGTGGTTTGTAGTGAAGATCTGAGTCTTAACTGTGCACTTGCCAATAGTTACTGTGAAATGGGGGGTGATGATATTAGCTAATATGTAATGCCTGTAGGGCAGTGTTCTGTTTGTGTTTTGAAACCAGGTATACACCTGTGTACATATAATTTAAAAGTTTCATAAAACAATACTTACTGTGCTCCCATGCACTCTGATATTTTCTCTTCTGTTTCATTTAAAAATAATGCTGGGCATAATCCATTTATTTTAAGACCCACTAATTGGTCAAAATCTATGGTTTGAAAGTCACTGCTGTAGAAGAACATGAGGAAATACATTTTATAAACTGTAAAGCACTACTAAGACGTGAGCAGTTGCTATTGATTATAAGACTTTTATGGACTTGAAGGCAACCTCTCCCTCCTTGGGTACTGCTAGGAGTCACATCCATCTAGGCTTCTTGACAGTATTCATGCTGTCATTGAGACAATTTTCTAATACTCAGATCAGGCCTAGAAAGCAAGGTATTAACCAAATCAGAACCCAAAGAAATGAAAGGAAACTAGAGGAAAGTCAAACTAAAGAAACATTTGTTCAGCGCTTTATGGTTTATAAAATACTTTCACATATATGATCTCTTTTAATCTTAACAAGCCTAAGGGAAAAGTAAAGCTAAGAGGTTGAGACTTGCCCAAGATTAGACAGTAAATTGCAAAGCCAGGTCATGTGATCCTAAATCCTTAACTTCTTCCACTCTGATAAAATACCAGGTAAGGAAAGTGATCAGGCCAAGAGGTTTATTCTGAACCATCAAAGATGTTTATGCCCTCTGCCTTTCTCTACAGGGAAAATGGGCCCTACTGAAGGTGGGAAAGTGACCCCAGACTTTGGGAGGGTGGGTGTGTCCAGTTGCTCTATTAGTCCAGGAATCACACCTGGATTTTTGGTCTAACCAGTATTAGTCAGTCCTCTGTTTTGATACTGCTTGTGCTGACGTCCTGAATGTCTGTTATCTACAAGTACCGTGGCTTTCCATTCCTATGTATTAAGGATCCCCGAGTCTTGGTCAGGTATAGACTCAGGACTCACATCAGAGGGAAATTAAGTACTGGGGGGGGGGTCTGTCACTTATACCCCCTTATACTTCGGTAGATTGAAAGGGAGTAACAACAGTGGTCAGCTCCCAGTTACTGTCTTTTGTCAGTTTCCTCTGGGGAAGCCAGTCAGCCTCAGCCAATGTCTCCTTCGTCCACATATACCCCTCTCTCTCCACCCTGTGCCCCATCTGTCACAGAAGAAGAGGCTCAACTGCCAAGTCCCCAGCTCCCCTGGTTTCTCCTCCACTCCCTTCAAATCCCCACATTCCCTCATGCCGCTCACCTGGTACTCATGAACCACTTCCTCCACTGGCACCACGCTGTGCTGTTTTTGGCTGCTGGATTCTCGACACACCACACAGACGGCCTCTTTGTCCACCTCACAGAATAGTTTCAGAGCTTCTTGGTGTTTGGAGCAGATGCCCTGATCATTCCCCTGGCTCCCTCGATTAGGAGTGGGGCACATCTGGCGAATTATCTGGACCGTGTTGGCCAGCTGCAAGTTGAGACGAAAGCTGCGACGCGTAAAGCTCTTTTGGCATTGGGGGCAGATGAACTGCCGTGGAGGGGTCGGGGGAGGAGGCGGGTGAGTGTCAGGATACAGCTCTTGGTCGTCCTCATCGTGTTCTTCCAATATCTCCTCTTCTGGGTAGACGTCAGTTCTCAGGTCATGTCTCACGCCTCCTAGGTAATGGTCCGTATCCTCCTCTTCTTCCTCCTGGTCCCACACATAATCCACGTTGTCCCAATCCCTTACGCCACCGTCACCGTCCCAGAGTTCATCATCCTCTTGGTCCTGGCACAACTCCTCGTCAGCATTCCCCTGGTATAAAACCTCTCGAATGGAGTTGCCACATCCACCGATGGCCCCCACCGCCTCGCCGTCCTCCTCCCATTCACCTTCCTCTTCGTCCCTGACTTCCTTATCATCTTCCTTGCCCCACAGCTGCGTCACACTCCCTCGGCAGAAGTTATGCCCGCAGCCGATGGATACGGGATCCTTGAAGTAATCCAGGCAGACGGCACACACCGCTTCCTCCTGAAGGGTCTGCGAGGCGTTGGGAGCAGCGGCATAGCCAGCCATCTTAACGCGCTGCCGGTTCGTATGGATGCGTCCGCTCACAGCTGAGAAGCGGGGGACACACCTGCAGACCTGCCTCCAAGCGACGCTGGTGATCCAAAGCTGTCCCCAACCCTGCTCTGCCTGCTCGGGCCCTCAGAGAAGCCTTGCGCCCCTCTCTCAGACTCTCCCCAGCTTTAAGCGCGAAAGCCCGAGGCCCGAACTCACAGCTGCCCTCGGAAGGCAGTGAGGGCGGAACCAGCTGCGGCCCCCAACTCCCTTTGAGACTCAGCGTGCAAACTCGGATCCCTTCACGTTTCTCGCCTCCCTTCCGGTTTGCCTGACCTGGCGGCTTCCGCCTCAGAAGCCGGCGCTCCTCACCCCGCCAGAGGTGACCGAAAATGACGTAGGCGCGTTAGCCCACACTCGGGAGGGGGCGGACTGGGCGGACGGAGGGCCACCTCTCTATGGTTTCCCCCGGAAACCGGAGACACGACCCCCGGAAACCCCTGCAGCCCATCCAGCCGCCCCAGACAGGAAAGAGGGCCTGGTCAGAATGGGTGGAGGCGGCGAGAGAATCAGTTTAAGCCACTGAGCGCGCTAATCAGCCAGACGCAGAGGGTCCAACAGCCGCTCAGGAAAGCCCGTCCCCAGATGGACCCAAAAGGGTGGGGACTGCGGTGGCTGACCTCTGGTACTCTCGTGCACTTCCGGCCCCTCTACCCAGAGGCCTTTGTGGTAGGGAGGATTCTGTCTGCACTGCTGCAGCGCTCGAGGGTGTGGTCTGTAGCAACCTGGCGGGATCGAGCTCACTGCGCAGTTGGGTGGCGGTGAGATCAAAGAATCTCGCGTGAAGACTTGGGTGCTTCCAACTTTCCTCAGACCAATTCACCCCTTTCTTGCTTCCTGCCCTCAGCAGGCACCAGCTTCGCCTGTGGATCTTTTTACCTCCATTTATAATCCTTCCATTCACCATCCACTCACCATGCATGCATGCATCCACACACCCAAATAACCATTCATTTTTCATCCATCCCTCTATCTCTCCATCCATCCATCATAGGCATGCATAACCCATCCATCCATTTATCCATCCATTTTCATCTATCCACGTTATAGGAACAAAAAAATGAGTAAGGCATGATTGTTCCTTCAAGGAGTATAGAGTTATACGCGAGTGGTCATCCTTCACCCAACGTTCACAAGGTTTATTTTTTTCTTTTTTTAACTTGACCCTCAGTAAGAATTACATTGCACGTACTGATCCAATACAGACTTGCACATATATGACAGAAACAAAATTGGGGGAAATTGTTCTTTTCCTTAGGGCGTTCAAGTCACTCTGATATGTTCTGTTTTACTTCATTAAGATGCTGTTCAACACCCGTTGGAGTGATTGCACCCCTCAATAATTGGTCACTTTGGTTTGAGGAACTCCACCTGCCCTAATGGAAACTTCAACGAGCCCTGGATCCCTTCCTTTCCCTCTCTGGGCCCAAGCTTGGACTCTTAAGTCCCACAGAGCAAGAATGGTAAACGTGCTATTCAACATTGTACACATAGCTCCTCTGTCATAGTGCTGAACATATAGCAGGTACTCCCTACATATCTGCTGAGTAAATAAATGGAACCCAACAAATTGCTACCATCAAGTCCTGCTGGTTTTTATCTCCTCAGATCTAGGTCTTCTCTATCTCTGTTCCTTCCAGCCTACATCTGACCCCATAGCTTCCAAATGGACAAGAAGTTTCCTGAAGGGTCACTTGGCCTCATTTTAAGTCCATCTTTCAGCCACCAGTACCATTCACCTGAGATGAAAGTCTGACACTCAAGCCAAGCTGTTGCCTGTATGTCTTTGGGCATGTTGTTCACTCGCCTAGAAGGCTCTCACCTCACTGCTTCACTTGGATATAATCCCTAATTAACCTTCAAGTCTCTGCCCAGGCATAATCTCCTGAAGGAGACTCTTCCCTGAGGCTGGCACCAGGCTGTGTTCACATCCCAACTCTGTCACTCTCTGTATGACCTTGGATTAGTTTCTTAACATCCCTGTGCTTCAGTTTCCCTATCTGCAACATAAAGATGATAGTAGCACACACGTCATGGGTTGTTGTGAAGTTGGATTAATTGTAAAATGGTTTGAACAGTGCCCACTGGAGTTATCTTTTTATCCTCATCACCTGCCACTATATTCCTTTCCTGTAGTAGATAAGCCTTAGAAGAAACTCTCCCTTAACTCCTATTCTCTCCCACTTTGAGTAGGGTCAAGTGATTTGAACGCTGAGGGGAAAAATAATACGCCATCTGTCATCCTAGGTTTTTTTTTTCTTCCTGGTCACAGTGCTCGGGATCTTAGTTCCCTGGCCAGGGATCGAACCTGTGCCCCCTGTAGTAGAAGCTCAGAGTCCTAACCACTGGACCGCCAGGGAATTCCCTGTCATGCTAGTGGTTCTGAGAGCCTTTTGTCTGGAGAGGGAGGGAGTTGAAACCCAGGTCTGACCTGCCTAAAGTGGGACACCTATTGGTGGTGTTTGTTAGAAAACTAGCAAGTAAACTCCCATGTACAATCTGGGAACCATCCTGGAGGTCATGACTGACCCTGAGAAGCCACGGGGAAAATATGAGCCATGAGAACTGGAACTGAGTTTCAAGGCTGGAATACTTCCCCATCTCTGAATGCAGGTTCTCCCCTGCACATGGAAGCAGGCGGGCAAAGAGCTGGGGAGCAGACCAAGGGAAGAGGGGGCTGCTTATAAAAGCAAGTTCCTGCTTGCCGCAGGGAGCAGAGCCCCGGTGGGAAGGAGAGCTGGAGAAAGAGCAAGGGGGAATGGGTGGAAGAAGATGGTGAGAGAAGGCTTGTGGGATCATCCTGAAGGAACTGTCGAGACTTAAAAGGAACATAGAGTGGACACCCATTATCAAGAATACGTAGGTGAATAAACACCTGTAAAGTTCAATACCTATTTTATCTTCTTTTTCCTCTGAATTACGTCTCCTCAAATCCGAGTGACAGCTGGGAGAGGGGCTTTGTTTAGATTCCCTCCGGCTGTGAGGCTTAGCTGTTATTTATCAGGGTATACGGGAGGCTTGGTTTTAAGCCCTCTTGCAAATTCCGCATCCTCAGCAACGAGGCACACTCTTCTATTCATAGGAAGACTGCTAGCCTTCTCCTGAACTCAGCTGGGAGCTGTGGGCTGTTGGAGTAGACCATTTGGCACACACAGGGCCTCAGGTGCCATTGTCCCAGGGGCACTGGGAAAACAGCTGCAGCGGAGGGCACTCAGGAACGAGGGCTCAACAATGGTGGTGGCTGCCAGTGCATTTTTCTCAGGACTCTGATTTCAGAAAATGTATCCATGGAAACTTACATCAGCCTTTTCAGGCTGAAGAACCCCACAAAACTGCAGATGATTAAATTCCAGTTTATGGTGAGGAGGCAGGTACTTGTCACACAGACACTGGGGACCACTTATCAGAGGTATCAGAGAGGCAGTCTAGCACGGGCTTGGTCACACAGGGGTTGGCAAATCTGGCCCTCGGTTTCTTTTTGTAAGGCCCAAGAGCAAGGAACAATTTTTAAATTTTAAAGGGGTTGTAAAAATAGAAAACAAAGGTGAATATTAGGACAGAGACTGTATGTGGCCACAAAAGTCCAAAATATCTACTATCTGACACTTTACAGGAAAAGTTTACTGACCCCTGTGCTAGGAGGCTGGAATGGAGGACCTCCAGAATGCCTTCTGATGTTACAATTCTGGCTTGTTTCTCCCCTCTGGGTTCAAGACGCGGGCTTGTCCCCAGCATCCTAGCCCTCTCTCCTCCCAGTCAGATTCCAGAGGTCCTGGCTGGACAGAGTGAGTATGACCAGTGGGTCAGCCTTGCTTTTCCTTAAACTCAGGCCCAGCTTCTCCTCTGCCCCTGCTGCAGTGCAGATAGCTCTGGCTTCCTGGGTCTCTTCCCTGTCCTGGCTCTGTCACTGTGGAGCAAAGGTGCCTGGAGGGGCTAGGAAATTAGAGGACAAAAAAACGACCAGCCCAGGGCTGGGCCTTCCGGTTGGCCTTTGTCGTATGTTCCCATCTGGCCAGGCCCTGGCTCCCTGGCTACGTCCTGCATTATTCATCATGGTACTCATGGCAGGGATGCCCAGGTCTCCAGGGTTCTGGAAGGCCTTGGGGGAGGGCAGGCATGGCTGGGACAGTGAGGGTAACTGGGGGAGTGAGGCTGCATCGAAGATGACTTGTAAGAAAGGCTTGCCATTCGGTGAGTTTGGATTCTAATGGCATTCACTGAATACCCATGATTCACTGTTATTCATTCATGAATTCCTTCATTCATTTGACACATAATCACAAAGCACCAGGCCACACTGAGCAGCCAGAGATTCTGCTCTGAATGTAGTGGCCCCTGAAAAGTTGTGGTTTGGGACAGGACTCCTGAGTTGAGTGGTCAGCATGTGAGATTTGTGCAAAGGGGGGTGCGGAGGATATCAGGGTGGCCTGAGGCCTTGAAGTCTGGACTCTGCCCACAGGGTGAGCGAGGGGTGGGTCTTCGGGTGGAGATCCCACAATTCTGAGCCCCAGCCAGCCTGGTCTGGCTGACAGAGGGAAGCAGTTCCCAGGAGAGGTCTGTGGCAGTACCCTCAGGACGCAAAGTCAGTGCCCTGCTGACAAGTTTCTCACCTGGCAGGGGTGGCTGAGGAAGGAACCCAGGAGAGAGGCCGGCATCCGGGCTGGTCCAGTTGGGCCCATAGCCCCGGACTTTGGTTGAAACCACTGACAAGCTGCTACTAAGCAGAGAAACAAAAATGAGGGTGGGGTAAAGCCTGGGTTAGGGGAAACCGCCATGCTCTCTGGGCCTGTTCCTTCCTCTGTGGAATCAGGCTCAGGACCCGTAGGTTCACTTCCTACCTGGCTGGCGGGTGCTAGTTGAAGCATCTGCCTTTGCTTCAGTTTTTGCAGGTGCACCAGACTTAGACCAATCTGTGTTGGGGAGGCGGTGGGAGGTAAGAGAGGGACACACTTGAGAGAGCTCACAGCCTGGACAGGAAGGACTCTAATGTGAGAGGCCTCAAGACCTCAGCAGAGGGGAGTCGCATGACGGGGTGGGGTAGTTAGTGAGAGTGTCAAATTATCAGGGGCTCCTAGAGATGCTTTAGGATCCCTTTAGGTCTTAAATCTCTTATTTTATTTTTTATTTTTATATACTTTTTGGTTCTTTCCCCTAAAATGTATTTTATGGTTCCATGGGCAAAACACTGAACTAGCCTCTAAGGGAAATATGATTAAAACAAAATACAGTTGCAGTTGCTCAGTTGCCGAGGATCTCATAACCCAGTTATGGAGCAGACACTTCCTGAACGTCAGGACGGTGGCGCCATTGGCAGCATAAAGGCTGGTAGGTTCTGCCTGGGGTGCGAAGTTGCGGTGCGGGCTGCTTCAGCAGGGAAGGGTTAGTAGGACTCAGGAAGGGGGAGGAAGGGCCCCCAGGCCAGGGTAGGCGTAGCGGCTGTCCCTTCACCTCAGGCACTTCCGTCTACCAGTCCCCTAGTCCCGGAGCTCCAGGTCTTCTTGCAGATGTCGTGTTCTGGTGAGAAGGCAGGAGGCTGAGTGGACAGAGGGTGAGGAAAGCCAGCAGGAAAAGGCCGTGAGGTGCAAAAACTAGGGTTTGCTGATGGATATCCAGGACAGATATTGACTGCTCGGCCTTTGCCCTCTGGTAGTTTCTAAACCAAGTAGCCAGTGAGGCTAATGGAAGAGCTAAATGACTGTAGCCTTTGGGTGGCAGGTGCCTGGGGCCCTGCTACTGTCCTGTAGGGGCTGTTGTGGGACTGTTCCAGTCCATGGCCTCTCTACCCCTTTTCCTCATCTGGAGGGATGGTCCTATAATCCCACGGCCCCAGAGGTATTCAGGGTCCTAGACACAGAGAAGCACAGAACTGGACGGGAACTTCCGGCCCATTCTACCCAGGGCTTGCACTTACAGAAGCCGGACCCTCTTGAATATTCAATGCCCTTGCGTCAAAGAAGCCATGCAAATTGCCAGTCTAAGGTCTACACTTGGCTGGGCAGGACCAAAGCTGAGGAGGTGGGTGTGTAGGGTACAGAAAGGTGTGTAGGGTACAGAAAGGTGTAGGGTACAGAAAGGTGACACAGCTGTACCAATTCAAAGAGAGAATGACTGGCCAGAAGCCTCCTCCAATCTGCTTCTCCCCAAACACACTCTGCCTCTACCCCTTCCCCTTCTGCTCAGGAGGACCTAAGTGCATCCAGGGCTGAGGGAACCTTGAGGGTCCACCTGGGCACTTGTGCCTCCTATCTGTAGGGGCCAGACCTGCCCTGTTTCCTAACTTGTCTCACCAGTCAGACAACTGTAAAAATAAAACATGTTTATTGCTGCAAAACCTTATTAATACAGTTCCATAATCTCTTACCCGAAACCCTTAGGGCCAGATGTATTTCAGAATTTAGAATTCTTTGGGCTTTAGAAAGCTACCCAGGTATGGATGCTGAATATTACATAATACTTCCAGAGGGGTCTGGGGTGACGCCCCATAATCCCCCAGATCAATATTTCTGTGGAAAATTGTGAAAAGGCGCACTAGAAGAATAAATGAGCATGAATAACACTTTTTTTTTGGCCACACCGCACGACATATGGGATCTTAGTTCCCCGACCAGGGATCCAACCCACGCCCCCTGCAGTGGAAGCACAGAACCTGACTTCACTTTAAGGTTTTTTTTTGGTTTGTTTTTCCTCCCACCTCTCTCCCAGGTCAGTTTTTTTTTTTTTAGTTTTAGTTTAATATTTATTTATTTATTTTTGGCTGCGTTGGGTCTTAGTTGCGGCACATGGGATCTTTCCTCGTGGCACACAGGCTTCTCTCTAGTTGTGGTGGGCAGGTTCCAGAGCGAGCAGACTCGGTAGTTGTGGTGCACAGGCTCTCTAATTGTGGCACACGGTCTCAATAGTTGCGGCTCATGGGCTTAGTTGCCCCACAGCATGTGGGATCTTCGTTCCCCGACCGGGAATTGAGCCTATGTCCCCTGCATTGGAAGGCAGATTCTTAACCACTGGACCACCAGGAAAGTCCCCCAGGTCAGGTTATGATGACAAAGTTAGGAAGAAACTTCTGGCTTTTGGCATTTTTTTTGGATTTCAGAATTGCAGATAAGGGATTGCAGACCTATACTTTCTTGCCTATTTACAGAACAGCACAGTTGTCATTGAGACTTTTGGTGCAGTGGCCAGACTAGCTGGCCTCACATCCCAGCTCTGGCATGAACCAGCTGCGGGACCCTGGGCCTCAGTTTCCTCACCTGTAGCACAGGAGTATTAATTCTCCCGCACAGGTGTGCTTTGAGGATTAAACAGCTTAGTATACAGTACAGTGCTCAGAACTCCGCTAAGTATGTGGTTTGCTCAGCATATATGGAACATGACACCATCACTGAGAAAGACAGACATTTAAGACACGTCTTCAGGACAATCTGATAATTACAAGCTCACTGCTGAGGTCCTGCAGGCCACCAGGGCAGGCTGAATCTTTTTCTAGTATTACAGTCGTTCACATCCTCAGGCTCGGAGCCTCCCAGGGCTGCAGACACGGAGGTTTCAAAAGTCCCCACAGGAGGCTCTGTCACACCTTGGGGTCAGCTGAAGGGGAGGCAGAGGGTGCCCTGGGAGGGGTCTGGCCTTGTGTCCTTTACGAGCACTCCCTCTCTCTGCCAGGGCTCTGGAGTCCCAGCCCCTTAGCACATCAAATGGCCGTGAGACTGGATTCTTGTTCACAGAGGAGACATGGGGTTTCTGCTCCACTGAAGATGCAAAGGTGAGGCTGGGCCTTCTCCAGACATATCCTTCACAAGCATTTCCACAGGACACAGCGAAAAGGGGTCTTTCCCTTATTGTAACAGTAACACGTGCTTATTGCAAAAATTCAAATCATTCAAAAGGACAGGAAATAATGGAAAATATGGCCTGTGTTGTTTCTCATCCTCCAGCTGCCTGGGACCAACGAACAGGCCCCCAGGCACCTGTCTCTCTGAGCTTCTCCTCATATACACAAGGACACCCACACACCACATATACACTCACCCTCACATACACCCTATATCCTCTCACCCTCACACATACACACCCACACACCCTCACATACACATGTTCCCACCCTTGCCGCCTCCCCTACACCCTCACAGCCCCAACACTCGAATCTTCCCAAAAGCGGATCAGACATACATAAAAGAACACACTTATAAATGAGGCAGGCATTCAGCCATTTCTTGCTGACGCTAGCAGGTGCATGAAGGATGCTGCCCCTGTAACTCTTTGACTATTGTTCTGGTTCTTCCCTGACTGCCCAGACCCTTGGTTTTCACGTTCGGGAAGTGGGAATGAGAATAACACAGCCAAACTCTCATAGGGTGCCTGAGAAGCTCAAGTGGGATTTACACTTAACATGAAACCATTTTGCAAATTGTCAAGTGTAAAACAATCAGGAATTACTACTGCCCTTCTCCCCGTCCCCGAAGCAGGAAATAATTAGACTTTTCAAAGGACTTCAGGAAGATGGCAAAGCCATCCTAGTGGCACAGACCACTTGTAACAAGACTGATAGGGGTGAGGACGCCTCAGTTTTGGGGTGGGGTGGGCCCTTCACAGTCAGATTTCATACCAGCCAGCCAGTGCCGGGGGCCTTCAGGTCCCCAAACAGCCCACAAACCACCTCCTTGATCTGTGACGGTGACCTTCAGTCAGCAGATGAGTGGAGTAGCCCCTGCTCTTGCTGGGCTTTGGGAATTATGGGGGTCCTCTCCACCTGCAGGGAGAAAGGAGGGAGGTGACCCCGGCTCCGGGATGGTGGGATGGGGCAGGAGGCTGAGGCCAGGGAAAGCACCCACCCCATGCCCCGCCCCCATCCTGAGTTCCAAGGCATCCCCGCCATGCTTGAGAACACCCGGGGCTTCCTCTCCCCAACCGGTCCAGCCCACAATCACCTGGGGCTTGCTCGTAAGATTCCTTATTCCTGGCTGTGGGGAAAGAGAACACAAGAGAGGAGATGGGTGGTGTGTCCCCACCTTCTCCCTCCCGCTCCCGCTCTGGGCCCTTCCCAAAGTCAGGCCCAGTGGTGTCCCCTGACTGTGGGATCTGCAGGGTCCTCGGGGTGGTGTGCAGCTGTGGGGTGGGGACGTTTGGGCTTTTCCACAGGTGGGGGACAGGGGGCAAGACCTCAGCAGTAGTTGCTGCTCCCCAGGAGGGAACAGTTCTAGCTGCAGGGATGGGAGCACAGCATTCTTCCCCATAAGGCTGGACCAGCCAGAGGGCCTCCCACTCCTTTGTTTCTTCCCCACCTACCTTGAATGCACTTGGTCAAGGTCACACCACCAACAACCACCAGCAAGACCAGGATGAGGGAGATAACCATGGCAGTAAGTCCAGGATGAGAGGACTCTAAGAAAAGACAGAGAAAAGGGCCCCCCCCACTCCCAGTCCATGGGACTGTCTCCAGGTGCCCTGGGCCCTCCCCAGCCCCTCCTCACCCGCTCCGGGCCAAGCCCCAGCTCCTCACCCCAGGACACAGTGAGCGTGTGGTTCAGGCTGGAGTGCTGCACGCGGCAGGTGTACTGGGCCTTCTTCCCCGCCGGCACCCACACAGCCGCCGGCACCCACACAGCCGCCCACGTCTGATAGGTGCCGTCCCCACTGGGGCGTGTCTCCGCATACTCGGAGTCCAGTTCCTTCTCCCCCAGCCACCAGCTCAGCAAGATGTTGTGTGGATAGAAGCCCAGGGCCCAGCACCTCAGGGTGGTGCCGCCATCCTTGGCCGAGTGCTCTGTTATCCGCACTGTGGGTGGCTCTGCAGGGAGAGGGGGAGCGAGGAAGGCTGCTGAGTGCCTGCGCTCTGCCCATCCCTCATGCTTAATCCCGGGCTCCTCCCGCATCCTCCAGGGTGGAGGACAAGGAAATAGGGACAGGGTCTCTCTCCGGGGGAGGCACCCAATTACTGCTGCAAGCAGGGACAACCCATTGCCCACCATTCCAGAGGGGCACTGTCCCGGGAACTTCCATGAGGGGGATATGACTTCCTGCCCCCAACCTCCAAGGAGGGTCCTGGGTGGGGCTGTTGGGCCCTAGACTGACCCTCCCCCTTCTCCCTACAGAGACTCTGGGGTTTTCTCAGAGGCTTGACATACTTCCCCCGTGACTTCCTGCATACAGGAGGTGCCTAATAAGACTTTGTTAAATGAGGGCAAGAAGGATGATACTTCTCTGACCCTATAATGAGAATGGTTATGACTGTGGGCTCCGGAGCTGGACATCCTGGCCATGAAGCCCAGTCTGACGCTGGTCCACAGCCCTCTGCCAGCGCTCAGGGCCTTCCTTCATCATTCCTTCCGCTCAGAGTTCGAGTTCCAAATGACGTAATTCAGGGGTGATAGTTCATTTTCTGTATCCACTTCCCTGGTCCACGGGATGCCCAAGCATTTGGTCAAACATCTTTCTGGGTGTGTGATGGTGTTTCTGGGTGGTATTAACATTTGAATCCGTGGACTCAGTAAAGCAGATTGCCTTCTGCAGTGTGCGTGAGCCCATTCACTGAGCTGAAGATCTGAACGGGACAAGGAGGCTGAGTAATAGGGAGCTCCTCTAGCCTGACTACTGCCTTGAGTCTCAAAACAGTCTCTCCTGCCTTGAGACTCAAAAAATGAAACACTGGGCTTCCCTGGTGGCGCAGTGGTTGAGAGTCCGCCTGCCGATGCACGGGTCTCTCCTGCCTTGAGACTCAAAAAATGAAACACTGGGCTTCCCTGGTGGCGCAGTGGTTGAGAGTCCGCCTGCCGATGCAGGGGACACGGGTTCGTGCCCCGGTCCGGGAAGATCCCACATGCCGCGGAGCGGCTGGGCCCGTGAGCCATGGCCGCTGAGCCTGCGCGTCCGGAGCCTGAGCTCCGCAAGGGGAGAGGCCACAACAGTGAGAGGCCCGCGTACCGCAAAAAAAAAAAAATAAATAAAGAAACACTGACTCTTCTTGGGTCTCGAACTTTCCAGCATTCGGACTGGAACTACACATTGGTTCTCCCGGTTCTCAGGCCTTTGGTCTCAGACTGGACCTGCAGCATCAGCTCTTCCTGGGTCTACAGCTTCCTGACCGCAGATCTTGGAACTTCTCTACCTCCATAGTCATGTGACCCAACTCCTTAGAACACATCTCTTTTTTCCTCTCTCTATGCATCCTGTGGGTTCTGTTTCTGTGGTGAATCCTGACTAATCTACCAGGTGAAGGACAGAAGACAACACCTGGTGCTGAATGAGAGTTCCACACTACTTATTTAACGCACACCAATATGTTTGCTTTGGGGAGGCAGCAGGTATTATTACCATCCTCATGATACTGATGAGGAAACTGAGGCACAGAGAGGGCAAGTAACTTGCCCAAGGTCACACAGCCAGCAGATCCTGGAGCTGAGCTGTGTATCTAGAGGCTAGGCTCCAGTGCCTGAGCCCTGAACCACCAGGCTCTGCTCTCATAATCACATCTTCTGCTCCTGATGTTACCTGTCCTGTCCTCCCTTTGAGGAATATCCTCCCCATTACCTCAACTGATTCACATCCCACTGCTCAATCACCAGACATCACGGTGTGCTGGGTGCTCTGATCAGCCCCACCCCCAGCAGCTTCTCTGACCACCACAGCCGCAAGGCTTTCACCCTTGGCACCCCAAAGCACCCACCTTCCCTAGTGTCCATCCCAGCCCTTGTGTCTCCAGCCCTGCTGACTGGGTTCAGGAGAAGTTTGCGATGCACCTGGAGTCTGGGGAGCATGTTTAGCATGAGGGGTACGAGGGAGGAGAGGGGCAGAGGGCTTCAGTTTCCCTGGCAGTCCCCAGTGGTCCAGGGAGTGGTGAGGGATGCAGACCCTGGGGCCTGGGGTCTGTTTCCCAAGGAGCAGAGCCAAAGGATGTTAAACCCCAAAAGGATTTTATGAGCACCTAGTTTAACCCACTCGCTCTGTGGATGAACAAAATGAGGCCCAGAAAAAGGGGGTTTATTCTCCAAGACCACACTGGGACAGGGGAGGCTCCACAACTCCCCACTCCACCTCACTTGAAGGCCTGTGGTCTGGGCTTTCTTCCTCCTCTGCAGGAAAAAGCTGTTGGCTAGCTGGCCATCTTTCTGGGTCCCAGTGGGCTTGTCTGAGCCAGGGGGACACTGCCTGCTTCCTCACCCCCCCCCCAAAGGCTTCTCTGTCAAATGGGATGGCTCTCGACAATGGGAGCATGGGGCCATTCTGCATTGCCACAGGGTGGGCTTTACCTCTCCGGCTGAGTCTCTGGCCTCCCAGCTCCAGGTATCTGTGCAGAGAGGCAAGGCAGGGGCCTTCCAGGTAGGCCTTGTCGTACTCTGCGTAGCAGCGCTCTGTCTCCCACCAGTGCTTGGTCCGTATGGCCACGGGCTCAGCTGACACCCAGCTCAGGGTTTCCAGGTCCAGCGACAGGTGGTCCTGCCCATCGTAGCCAAACTGCCAGAAGCCCCTGTAGCGGCCGTCTTCCTGGATCTCACAGCCGAACATGCGCTGAGTACTGTGCATCCCTGTGTGTGCAGGTGAGAAGACTTTGGTTAGTGGTGGCCGGGGGTGTCAAGTCCCTGAGAGGCACGGAGAAGCCCACCACCCAGAGGGGACTCCAAAGGGTGGAGGGACAGGGTGTCAGCATTTAAAAAACAAAAACAAAAACTGGGGCTTCCCTGTGGCGCAGTGGTTAAAAATCCGTCTGCCAATGCAGGGGACACGGGTTCTAACCCTGGTCTGGGAAGATCCCACATGCCATGGAGCAACTAAGCCCGTGCACCACAACTATTGAGCCTGCACTCCAGAGCCCGTGAGCCACAACTACTGAAGCCCGTGCGCCTAGAGCCCGTGCTCTGCAACAAGAGAAGCCACCGCAGTGAGAAGCCCGCGCACCGCAGCGAAGAGTAGCCCCCGCTCGCCACAACTAGAGAAAGCCCACGTGCAGAACCGAAGACCCAATGCAGCCAAAAATAAATAAATAAGTTTATTAAAAAAAATCTCCCAAGTAATTTTGATAAGCAGCCTGGGCTGAGAAACCTGCTGGGCCTCTCATGTGGGATGAACACTCAAGTTCATATTTAGACACATCCTTATTTCATATCCCACACTACTTATGGGTGTATAATGTCCTCAGTGCTAAGACTACGTCATGCCATGCTTATCCCGGGGGCCCTGGGCTGGTGCACAGCCCTTCCCAGGCTGTCCTTTATATCTACTCTTTCTTTTTTTTTTTGCGATACGCGGGCCTCTCACTGCTGCGGCCTCTCCTATTGCGGAGCACAGGCTCCGGACGCGCAGGCTCAGCGGCCATGGCTCACGGGCCCAGCCACTTCGCAGCATGTGGGATCTTCCCAGACCGGGGCACGAACCCGTGTCTCCTGCATTGGCAGGCAGACTCTCAACCACTGCGCCACCAGGGAAGCCCTATATCTACTCTTTCTGAGGCCTCTGGGGACCCGAGGCTTTTAGTTTGGTCATTTGGGTGTGTCTGGTCACAGAGCAGGAGGGTGTTGTGTGAACGAGCTGTGCACCATAAGCACTTTCTTGAGAATTAGCAGCAGCCTTGGTGGTAGCTGTAAGCTCGCTGCTGCTGAGATGGGGAAGCTGAGATGGCATCTTGAGGACCTGGGTGGGAAGGCGTGATGTGAGGGTGGTGCGTGAGGCAGGGAAAAGCCTCTCCCAGTCTGCTGAGGTCCAGAACCCTGGGTAGCCAAGGGGAGAGGGGGAGCTATCATGGGCCCTCTGCTCCTGTGGAGGCCTGCTGCACTGGCCTGTGGGCTGGCTGCTGAAGCCCTGATTCTGAGGCCCTGAGGCCCCTGCTTGGCTGTGGGGGAAGGAGACTGAGAAGAGCCAAGTATCAGAAGCTTGTCCCACACCCTATGACGGGCATGGCTGCCCCGAGGGTCAGTGTGCAGAGCGTGAAGCGTGGGGAGTCCGCCCAACGCACCGCTGCTGTGGTTGTGGTAGCCCATCACCGTCCACATCTCCACCTGCTGCACCTCCGCCCATTTCTCCTGCTTCCTGGTCTCCGTCTCCCAGTACTGGGCATCCATCGGCGTCATCCACGGGGCCTGGGGCTCAGCCTTGCCCACACGACTGTCAAACCGGATGAAGGGCTGGTCGTCCACGTAGCCTACAGCCAGAAACTTAGGGAGGCTTGGGCCTGGCTCTGATAGGGTCAGGTAGTAGTAGTGGAGCGAGTGTGTCCCTGTGGAAACACAGGCTGGTCTCAGGCTCACATGGACTGCCTGGGTCTGCACTGGGTGGGGGTCGGGGGAGGGTGGTCAGTGTGCTGGGTAGGGTTGGCAGTGGAAACGTATCCAGAGAATTCGTTATCAGCAAGAACTGGGAATTTCAGTGGAAAAAATAAGGGCATCCAAAGAGTTTAAATATAGACAGAATCAGTCAAGCACTGAGAACTAAGTTCATGCATTAAGGCTTATGGATTTTCTTCCCAGAAAGTTTCTCAGCTCTTCACTCAGGGTCTACTTACTCATACTTTATACTCATCTCTAATAAGTATGATTGTCTGGTTTCCCATTTCAAATTAAAAAGATTTCTTTTTAAGAGTTGGTTGTTTGGAAGCTTAATTTATGTGGAATTATTCATTGCCCAGACATACCTGGGAAAGGTTGGCCGTCATTCTTAGCTTGAATCACCACTGCCAAGCTGGTGGCATCTTGACTCCGTTCCCCACTCCCTCCTGCTCCCACAGCAGACGTTACTAGTCAATCTCTTTTGAGTCCAAATGCTGCCCCTCTACTATGTCTCCAAAAGCGCCAACTCATCAGTTAAACTTGGTGCTGGAGATGAAATCTACTTAGCAGCCAGTCCTGACTCCAGCTATTAAAACAAATGCTGTATCTTAAGAAACGCAGGCCACATTTCTCAGAGATTTCCCTGGCTTATTCTCTTACCTAATTTTTAAAAAACTTCTTGCTCAGAAGTTTTTATCCCTCAACACTCCTGTCTCTGTTATTTTTCTCCATAGCACTACACTTCCTAGAGAATATGCACTTTGTTTGTCTTGTTAACGGTCTGTCTCTCCTCTGCCATGTCAGCTCCCTAAGGGCAGCGATTCCTGTATGGATTGCTCTGTTTCCCCAGCACCTAGATTAGCTTCTGGCAAACAGTAGGTGCTCAATGGTTGAACATTCAAGGGAGAAAGGAGAAGTCAAACACATCTCCCCACTCACAGCTCTTTTCTTACTGCCTTCTTGTTATTTCAGGCCACACCAAACTCCGCCCAGGCCCTCTGCACCTGCTGCACTCCCCTCTCTGTTTTCTCTCAGCCAGTTTCCTCATTCCTCAGGTTGCAGTAAGGTATCCCCTCCTCCAGGAAGTCCTCCTGATTTCAGCCTGATGTCCCTCAGAGGGGTCTCAATAGTGTCCTGTGCTCCCTGTGAAACTGTGGACTCCATGAGGGTGGGCAATACATCTGACTCTGTCATCGCTGTTTCCCCAGGGCCTAGCAGCACAGCTGGCACACAGTGAGCACTTACTTCTGGCCTTTGTTGAACTGGACAAAAAATAAGAACATGAATCGCAGTGACAATAATCACAGCTGCCATTTTTGGAATGACCACTGTGTGCACTGGTTTAACGGCTCCTCACTCACTATCTCAGTTGATCTTTACAATAAACCTAAGAGGTCAGTGTGGTTGGCCCCATTTTACAGATAAAGGAACCGAGGTCCAGGGGAGGCCACGTATAGCACTCAAAGGCATGCACTAGAAAGAGGGCAGCCCAGATTCTCTCCCCAGGGTTCGCTGCCTTTTTCTAAGCTGAGGAAAGAGGTGTTCTCTTCTCACGGCTGGAGAAACCTCCTCATGGGAGGCAAGAGGGGTCCATGTTAAGAGTGTTTGAGTGAAGGGTTAACATCGCGTCTGGGCTGGTGTGGGCCTCCTGGGAAATGCCTGGAGTCTCTCTCACGGTGCTGTTTGCTTGCACACCATTGAGTTAAGATCAGTGTGGTGTGCTCCGGTGCTGGCAGCTGTGAACAGGCACAAAGGCGCTGGGGAGAACAGAGGCTACGGTTTCTCTGTGTCAAGGTGACCCACCCACTCCTTGGCTCTGATCTGCAGCAGCTCTACCTGCCCTGGAAGTGAGGGAGGGCAAAGATCCTGTGTCTTTGGGTAGCTGCTGGCCTCCTGGGTGGTGAGGAAGCCATGCCAGCTGGGCTTTCTGTCTTGCCTCTGTCTCCACAGCTCAGGAAGCATAGTGTGGTAGGCTGAATAATGGCCCCCCCCAAGATATCCCTGGAACCTTTGAATGTTACCTTATATGGTACCAGGAGTTTTGCAGATGAAATTAAGGATCTTGAGATGGAGAGATTATCCTGGATTGTCTAGGCGGGCCCTAATGTGTCCTTAGAAGAGGGAGGCGGAGGGAGAGTCCATGACGTCAGAGGAGAAGGTGACGTGAAGATGGAGAAGAGAAAGATGCAGGAAGGCACCACGTGCCAAGAAATGCAGCTCTAGAAGCTGGAACAGGCAAGGAAACAGATTCTCCGTTACAGCCTCTTTAGGGAGCTGGCCCTGCCAACACCTTGATTTCAGCCCAGTGAAACCCATTTTGGACTTCTGACCTCCAGAACTGAAATAGAATAAATGTGTAGCTTTTAGCCCCCAAGCTGTGGTCATCTGTTACAGCAGCTACAGGAAACAGACAGTATTCGACTGAATCCCATTAGGTCCTGAGAGTTTGGTGGCTAGTGAGTCCTGGGGCCGGGGGAGGGTCGTGGAGGGGGGAGGGAGAGAGAGAGGGAGGAGAATGCACCATCTGGGAGCAAGGACATCCTCTGAAAGCTGTGCCAAAGACTGAGGGACACAGAAGTAGAGGCCCAGGAACCCTGGTGCTCCCATCACCTAAGCAAAGAGGCCGTGAAGGGACGGATGTGCTCTTCCCCAGGTGCGGAAAATGCAGGAACGAGCAAGCGATCCTGAGGTCAGGCCTGGTGGGAAAGGGAGCAACACACACCTGGTCGTTCTGTTAGGGCAGGTGCACGACCTTGCTTACTATGTAATGTTACTATTTATTAATGTTAGCTGCTTTAGTGGCCAGTTATTTTTAGTTAAAATGAAGGGAAGTCGATCGATACATATATATTAAAATTTACGAAACACTTTTAAAGCACTTAGGGGCTGGCCCTGTCCTGAGCACTTTATAAGATGTTGGCCAGGTCACCCTCATAACAACTTTATCAGGAGGGTACTATTGTACCTATCTAGGACATATGGGGAAACTGAGCCACAGGGAGGCAAAGCCACCTGCAAAGCTCACACCAGTAGTGAAAGGCAGGAACAGACTGCGCACCCAGATTCTCCAGGTGATCCTTGCCTTCACCCACCCTTTAGTGAACCCACTTCTGGGTGACACTGAGTGGCTGGGGACACATGAGAAGGCCCCTCCCCATGGCATCTCTCCACTCTCTGCCCTCCCAAGACACCATCCTGGCTGCAATCTAAGATGGCTCAGCTCTGCTCATCCTGGCAGCCTAGATCATATGGCCCAGCAGGGCCCACCCTGCCGCCCCACTCAGCAAGTACTTTCTGAGCACCTACCGTTTGGCTATCTCCGAGGCCCTGGGGATGCTGGGATAACCCAAAGAGCCCCAAGTGCCCGCTGTCAGGAAGCTTACATGAATGTAGGATAAGCAAGATAAAGGAGTAAAATGTATGGTAGGCTGGATAGTGGTAAGTGCTGAGGGAAAAAAATAAAGCAGAGATATACAAAATATCAGGGGAGGAGTTGAAAATTTTAGATAGAATGGGCAGGGAAGGTCTTCCCAGAAAGGAAACTATTAAAGAACTCAAGGAACCAGCATGTAAAGATCTGGGAGACAGAATTCCAGGTCTGCAGAGGGGAAAGTCAGTGCAAAGGTCCTGAGGCAGGAGCATGCTTGGGGTGTTCTGAGGCTGCTGCAAGAATGCAGGGGAAAAATAAAATGGTGGTGTGATTCAGTGTAGTAGGTGTAGGGGTGAAAGAAGGGGCTGAATTCTGAATCCTTCCCAGGCTTGTCCAGATGGTGTCTGGAATGGCCTGGATATAGCCCTCTGGCCTAGCCCTCCCTGCCACGAGGGCTCTGGTTCCTGGCATCTGCTCTGCCCTGGACTGCTTCACCATGGCCTACGTCCTGGCATCTGGTACCCATCCTGAGAGTCAAGGACCTGCTTTTAGGGCAAGTTCATGATTGTGACTCCCTCAGCTGACTTCCAGGTACCGCCTCCCATGTATCCAGGGAGGGGCCTGCCATCCCTTCCTCTCTGAAAATCCCACTGCTCTCTGCTCTGCCTGCCAGATGGTCTTGAGAGCCCAGCCGGCTCTCTGCAGGGGCTCACACCCTGCCCATTCCCATCTTTTCCCCAGGAGGACCGTCTCAGCTGGGACTAGACTCCCACTTGCTAACTGGGCCCAGGAGGGATCATCATGCCTTGGGCTGCAGCCCAGAGTGTGGCAAAAGAAGCCGAAGGGGGCCATCTCCTGGCTTTGGAGGTGATACCACCTGCCAGGCTGGGGGGTCAGTGCCACGCACTGTGGGACCATGGCAGGAGGAAGTGGGGGACACACAGCAGGCGTCCAGGGGGATCTGCTCCTGCTGTGACGTGGCCTAAGGAAGTGGCTACATGCCCATCACTGCTTCAGGGCCTGTTTGTATCATCAGCTTCCCACCCCCGACCCCCTCCACTGCCACTTCCTGGTCACTGGGCCATGTGGCCAGCCCCCAGCAAGGAGCCGTCCTGCACCCGCCTTGGCCCAGCCTTTTGCCTTCTCCTCTGACTGTGGTGGAGGAGGGAGGAGGCCAGCCCCTTTCCCACTCTGCCCAGGAGACTTCTGTGCATCTGCCTCACTTCCCCCACAATCCACGTAGCACTGCCAGTTCCTAGCTGCGTGGCCTTGAGGAAGTTATTTCACAGCTCCAAGCCTTGGTGTCCTCATCTGTAAGTGGGTGCAATTAACTGACCTGCTCCAGAGTGCTAGAGCATTCGGTGAGATAATGAAAATACGGAAGAAGTACAGGCATGGAGACCTCATCTTCTTAGTCTTAGAGCTTTCCTATTCCGATGGGAGAGGTGGCCGTGGGAAGGAGAGAGCTGGAGTCGGGGGTGGGGAAAGATGACTGAGTGAGGGGCCAGCTCACTGGAGGTCAGGTCTCATCCCCTGGGACACCCTCCAAAGGCTCTGGCCTCTGTGTCCTCTACCCTGGCAGAGTTCCCCCACCCCAGGACAGTATACCAGATTCCAAGACTGTGCACACGGCCTCCTGCAGACTGGGGGCTCCTGGCCTCCACCATCCTACCCCTTGTTCAGCAAATAGGCACGATCTTACCTGTAGGCCATGGCTTCTTTTCCAACTTCAGGTGTGCCAGTTCTGCCATCACCACCTCTGCCCTGGCCGCCGGGCTATCGGCCACCAAGGGCAGCCCCCAGGGACTCTCTGCAAGGGAGAAACGGAAAAGGGAAGTATGAATCTCAAGGTATAAACATCCTAAGCATCCTTGTGTTTGCTGGGAGAGATAGTATGGAATGACAATGAGAGGCACGTTGAGAGGGAAGAGGGATGTGGGGCCTTTGCCACAGGAGTGGCTGGAAGCTCCCCCCGGCATCCAGGCACAAAGCCAGCAGGGCTGAGGTCTGGGCCTTGGTGCCAGGCGTGGTTCCTGAGCTTTACAAGTATTGATTCGTGGTGTTTTCCCTGCATTCCTGTGAGGCAGGTCTTGATTGTTCCCACTTAGAGAGGAGGGAAACCAGGACTGGGCTTTGCTAGAGGTTCTCCATCCGGCTGCCCAACGCTGCTTTGACTATCCTGCCATTGATATGGATTTAGTGGATTTGGGGGTAAGGGAGGGCTGCACACTGGCGGGCGTTGAAAACTCCCAGGTGATTCTTATGTGCTGCCCAGGTACTCCTGGCTCTACCTGGCTCTGCCCTGCCCACCTGCTCAGCTGTGCCAGCCCTGACCTCTCTCCGCTTGCAATATTACTCATTTGACAAACATCTATTGAGCACCTACTACAAGCCAGGCACTGAGCCAGGTGGGGGTGTGTGTGGGGACAGAGAGACAGACATAGCCCCCAGGGAGCTCAGGTCTGGCAGGGAAGGGGACAATCGAGCAATTACACAAGCAGATCCAGTAAGGCCAGTGGGGGCTGACAAGTGTCGGGGAGCAGAAGTACCAGGTGCCGGGGGCATCCTGGGGCAGGAGGGTGCCGAGGTCAGGGGTCTTGTAGGCTGAAACCTGGAGGAGACCTCACCAGTGTGAGTTACCTGGCAGTAGGGTGCGTGAGGAGGGAAGGAAATTTTGGGCTCGTGTGAGTCTAGTGTAGTTTCAGAACTTGCTGCATCAGCCTCGCCTGGGGAAATGCAAATTCTTGGGCCCCAGCCCTACTGAGTCAGAAGCTCTGGGGGTGGGTCCTAGCTTTCTGTAGTTCAGCAAGCCCTCTGGGTGATTCTAAGGTTTGAAGACTGCTCTAGGCAAAAGCACTAGCACGTGGGAATGCCTGGAATGAAAAAGAGTGTGGTGTGTTCAGGAAAACCAAGGTCAAGGGACGACTACAAATGCAAGAGATGAGCCTGGGGAGGAGAAAAAAGGGCTAGATTGCCTCTTCGTGCCTCAGTTTCTCCTTGAGGCCAAATTGGGTCAGGTCCTATGGGCTGGAGTTCAAGGGCAAGGTCTGGGCCACAGAAAGGGTGTGGCTGTGGACAGCAGGGAGGGGACCCTGAATCCCTGGCTTGGATGAACCTGAGAAGAAGTGCAGGAAGGGGGAGGCAGAGTAACAAGGGCACGCAGAGTCACATGAGGAGGAGGGTGGAAAAGGGAAGAGGGAGACCAGAAGCAGTCTCAGTGGTCATGGCCCTTGAAGTTCTATAGGACTGACCTCTGCAGTCCCTCCCCTAGCCTGCCCTTGATGCTGCTCCTGTCTCGGTGCCCCCTGGTTGCCCAGGCCAGATACCCAAGAGTACGGCCCTTACCCTGCTCTCACCCCCACTACCCAGGCCCTAATTCCAGCTTTGCTGTAGTAACCAGCTTTGTAATCATTTATCTCTACTTAATCTGTCTCTCACAGTTTTGATCCCAAGGGCCATGGGTTAGTTCTGCCATCTCCTCTCACCGGGCCAGGACTCCCTGCCTCAGCTTCTGCCTGAGGCAGCATGGGCTCCAGAGCCAGCCTGGAACCCAAGTCCTAACGAGCCGTGAGACTCTGTGAGACCCCGGGTAGCCAGTTAACCTCTCTGAGCCTCAGTGTCCCTATCTTTACCATGGGGATAATAACTGAATCCTTGTCATAGGATTCAATTCTAAGCTGCTATGAGGCTTAGAACTCCCTGCTGCATGACTCATGACATATGCCCCTTGAAATCCACTTCTTCATTCCCCACCTCCTGCAGGGAAAGCCTGGCACCCAGGAGTGTTTGAGGGGGCTTGCTGGAGATGCCTAGCTACCTCCCTGCCATGTGCCATCTCTTTCCTACAGTTTGGCACGCACCAGGGTCACCCTCTATTCCTTCCCTCCTTCTTGGCTTGGGGACCTGTCCCCCTGGGCCAGCCTTGGCCATTCCCCTCACAAGGCTACAGGGTCTATGCACACACACCCATGACCATCCCTGCCATGCAGAACTGGAATCGCCTATGCGCCCCTGTATCACCCCTGGGGGGAGCTGTAAGAAGGATCCTCAGGGGCTGTGTGAACCTGAGAACCAGGGCTGGTTACAGTCTTGGCCCAGAGACACAGTGTAACCAGTCCTGGTTTTCAGGTTCACAGCCCCACTCCCCTGGGGTCCCTGTTCCAGGGACACTGGCCAAACTCGTCCCCATCCCTGGCTCCATTCTCTCCCCTGATCTCCTGCCCAGACATCCAGGGTGATTCTCCTTCAAGTGTTTCCCATGGGGAGCTGAGGGCTGAATCCTCCTGGAGATGCATCCTATTGTGTTCAGGAGCCTCAACTTGGAGGGAAAAAATAACCTCTTTATTTTCACTAACCTCTAGCTGAAGTTTGGCCTTTCTCCCATGCTGAATGGAGGCAACAGAGCTCAGCAGGATTTGCAGAACCTGTGCTTTGGTCTCTGATAGAAGCCACAGATGTTTTCGAATCACGTGACCGTTGTTGCAGACACCTGGAAATATGCTTTACCCTCACTACTTCCAAATTCTGGGAATTGTTGCTATCTAATGCATTCTTTAATGTGCTAACTTAGAAGCACATATATTACATATCACAAACTTATATTTCTATTTAAATTTTTTAGTAGCTTTATAAAAACATAACTGGGTTCCTTTGGAATCCTATGTATGTCATTTTTTGTGTTAAAAACATTCTGAGACAGGGTCCAAGCACAAAAAATCTAAGAACTCCGACTCTGGGTCCCAGTGCTGCCACCTAGCGCCCACTCTGGGCCCTATTTTAAATCTGTAAATTGTAAATTTTGTGTGTTCTAAGAGCCGAAATGGCTTCTTGGACGTGAAGCCCTTGGAACAGAACCTGGAATAAAGGACATCAGCTATTATTACTGCCATGATGGTGGACACTTCCCGCCTGTGCTAATAAACTTTCGGGCATCTGTGCGGTCAGGGTGGGCGGTGCTCGGTGGTAGCGGTCGGGAATCCCGGGGGAGGTCCGGCCCAGCAGTTTTGCGCGCAGAACGGAAATGGCTAACGGATGGAAATTCCCCGCTAGGTCAGAAAAACCCTTGTTGCTCCGCATCACCCGCCACCTCAACAAGGGGTTGCCCGGGCAACCCGAGAGAACCTCGCCAAGGAGCCAGGGAGACCTATAGCGATGGGCAGGTGCCTCGCCGAGCTAGCAGGCGGAGGCTGTGCAGGCGACGCTCAGGTTCCTGCCTCCACGGAGCTTCCCCAGGGCCTTCCTGGAGGACCCAGCCCTGGGAAGTGAGCGCGAGCGGCGTCCTCCAGAGAGGCCAAGGGACCCCCAGGAAGCTGTGGCGTCGGCTGGGTCCCCTGGGGTCCCCACCCTACTGACCGCTCAGTCCGATCAGGGGTCTGAAATGGGAGGCGGCAAAACAGGGGCCCTGCCTAGCCCGGGGCTCAGCGACCCCTGCGATCTTGGATCAGCTCTCCAATTCACCATCCGGCCCCCTCCCCCAAACCCAGAATAGCTTCTGCGTTCTTGGTGGATCTCTCCCTAGCACCGCCACAGGCGCGAGGCTGAGGGACGATTGGGTGTCCGCCCCGGCTCCCACACCTCTCCGCCCGGTTACCTGCTGCGCCCTCCCGCACCAGTCCCGACAGCAGCAGCTGCAGCAGCAGCAGCGGTGGTGGCAGCGGCGACTGCCGGTCCCGCGCACTCCCGGGACTCTGCGGCCGCCTGATCGGCAGCCTCACGCGCTGCCCCAGGGTGCCGGTCCCGGTGGAGTCCGTCTTCAGCTGTGGGGCAGGGGCCTCGTGCCAACGCCGGCCGCCGTCCGACCGTAGGACGCGTCCCTCGCCGGGGTCCGGGCGGGAGAGCGCTCAGTGCCCCCAGGGCCGCGGCAGCTGCGACCCCGCCCTGGCTCAGGTTCAGGCTCCGGCCGGGCTCTGGCTGCGGCTCCACCGCACGCACCCTGGGGGGCCCGCCCGCAGGTCCTTGATGGCGCCCTCTGGTGGGCTCGGGAAAAGAAAACATGAAAAAAACCCAATTGTTTGCGGTAATTGTGAAATACAGCACATATGCTTATTTCCTGCCTCACGAAACGAGACCACGAGACCAGGCAGTGAAGTTCAAGTTACAGCCATTTGGAAAGTCGGGCGGTGTCTGAGACAACTGTCATGTGATACGAAAACACTTGTGGTTTCTGTTGGGACCGAGGCAACGGTCCTGCTAACACCACTGAGCTTTGCTACCTCTACTCATCAGGGGATGAATGGCTAAATTTCAGCTAGAAGTTAGTGAAAATAAAGGTTATTTTCCCCATCTGGGTTCACAGACCCCCTGAATTCTGACCAGGGATTCCCATGTTCAGGATAATAGTTTTCAGCTGGGCCTTTCCTGATATTTGAAAATTCATAGGAAGAGCCTTGGTGATCCTGATTGGGGCGAGTGAGGGGAGCAATTTACACAACAGAGGGAAAGGCCAGAAGTACAGCTTTGCGCTGTCTCGGGGCCACCACACACGTGGTGTCCTGCCAGGCCAACAGGAGAGGAGAAGCCGGATTGCAACGATCTGAGTCTAGAGCACAACGTTTGTTGCGTTTTAATATTGTCAAAAGAACACAAGGAGGGGAAAGAATAGAGGAAGTTGGGCATCAGAAAAATCTAGTTAATCGAGGGACGTCCCTGGTGGCACAGTGGTGAAGAATTTGCCTGCCAATGCAGGGAACACGGGTTCGAGCCCTGGTCCAGGAAGATCCCACATGCCGCGGAGTAACTAAGCCCGTGCGCCACAACTACTGAGCCTGTGAGCCACAACTACTGAGCCCACGTGTCACAACTACTGAAGCCCGGGCACCTAGAGCCCGTGCTCTGCAACAAGACAACGCAATAAGCCCATGCACTGCAATGAAGAGTAGCCCCCGCTTGCCATAACTAGAGAAAGCCCGCACACAGCAACGAAGACCCAATGCAGCCAAAAATAAATAAATAAAAATAAATAAATTTATGAGAAAAAAAATTCTCACCCTTCACAACCTTTGGGTAAGTTTCATCTACCAATAAGGTCTTCACTGCTCTGGCCTGAGAGCTTTGAGGGGAGGAAGGAGGAAGGAAGATGGTAAACAGGCCTCCTTCTGTGGGGGAGTGCTGGCTACCATCACCTGAGAGCAGGAAGGAACCACAAAGTTCACTGAGCTGGAGCCCTTGCCCTCTCTCACACTTCCCCCACCTTCCAACTTCTGCTTAGCTCACCTTCAGAGAAAGACAAGGCAAGAGAAGAAATACTAAAAGTTGTCCAGGTCCACAGTCAGGAGGGACACTGGGGCGTGTGTGGTGTGGAAGGAGAGAGGAGTTGAAGTGGATGAGGGCTCCTGGCCAGTGAGGATGTGAAGCTAAAGTGACCATGGTCCTGGCAAACTTATCCTGAGAAACCTGCCTTATGGCACAAACCCATGAAGAGGGTGTTAATGGAGGGGAAGAGAGAGCTACAGGGGGGATGCGGGGTGCTGGAGCTTCCTGCCAGAGAGTCTTTCCATCCACACCTTGGACCAGGAGGAGCCACACGGGGTACCCAGCTTTGATCAAAGGTACCCAGCCTTTGATCCCTTCCAGGATGAGAGGGTGCATTCCCTGTCCCTGTCCCCGCCCCGGTTTCTGGGGGCAAACCCCGAGCAGCGAATACTTGCACCCCAGGACTTCTGCTCTGGGAACCCAGAGCACCTGGGTTTTCACACTCACCAGCACCCTCCCCTTAGAGCCCCAGATTTCTGTGAGTTGAGGACCCCCTTTACACCTGCTTGGAATGCCTCACCCGGGTAGCCTCTACTGCTGGTAAAATGACTCTTCTATACATCTGATCTTTGAAGTTCTGGAAATTCACTAACCACAGAGGTAAACTGTAATCTACCGAGAGTTTAGCAAAGAGTTTTGCTTAGAAGATGTTAAAAAAAGACAAGGAAATGAAGGAAGGCTGATTAACTGAGATGACACACATTTGAGAGTGCAGGTGCACAGCAGGTGTTCCATCATGTTTGGAACTGTTTTTTGTTTTGTTTTGTTTGTTTATTTTTAATTGGGGTATAGTTGCTTTACAATGTTGTGTTAGCTTCTGTTGTACAACAAAGTGAATCAGCTATATGTATACATATATCCCCTCCCTGTTGGACCTTCCTCCCACCCCCCCTTACAAGTCCCAGGACAAGACCTGAGTTAAGGCTGCTCTATGCCACCTGCCTCCAGCAACAGGATGGGAAATGGAGGAGGGTCTGGGACTCACATCGGAGGAGGCAGGTTGAGAGAGGCAGCATGGAGCCCAGCTGGGTTAGCAAAATGCACCATGTTTCTGTTCTTCCAGTCAAGGAGGCATTTTGTAAACAGAAACATCTAGTCCATAAGTGAGACAAAGGGGTGCGTTTGCACCTCTGGGGCAGGTCCTGGCAGCACCTCTCAGCTTGCTCTCCAATCCATTGAGTTCTGGTCACCCAGAGCCACAGCCTCATTTTGAAAGGAGACACAAGAGAAAGACAGTTCCTCACAGCCTCTCCTGTACACTGACACTGGCACTCAGGTAAACTCAGGTGAGTGCCTGTACACTCGAGGGGGAGGAAGATGCCCCCAGAGAGCCCCTGTATCCTGCTACATCCATTGACAATAATGACGTCACTTTACCTGTGAACAGTGTTTCACACCTTACTGAACACTTTCGAAATTTCATGTGGTCCTTGTACCAGTGTGGAGGTGCATGCAATTTACCCCCGTTTTCCAAGTGAAGAGATAAAGATGTAGACAGGTGCTGCTAGATGTGGAATCAAGACTCTTGTGCCATGTGCACTTGCTCAACGTTCATTTCAAAATTAATTAATTTTCAGCCCTCTCTGTAGGAGGACAGCCTCTGTCCAGGAGATGGTAAAGCCCCAGGGTGGGCACTGGGATGTTCTTAGCCTAGTAGCCCCAGAAGACAGGCACGGGGTAGTGCTTCCGCCTTTGCTGAATGAGGTGTTGATACTGTGGATGCATAGTCTCTAAGCACGGGAGAAGCAGTAGGCAGCACAGCTTGGCCATCAGCTCTACTGGGCACCGCTTAAACACTGATGGTCCCAAACCCTGCTGTTACACCTGGTGGGACCGTGGACACGGTGAGCTGCTGGGATGAGAGGCTGGAGGGACAGGTACCTGTCTGACCCACGGGCTTGCTCTGGTCCTTTAGGAACCTCTTCAGGAGGTAGACACACTCATGCCCCAGACCAGACTTCCTTTGCTTTTCAATGGCCACGCTGCATCCCAGTTGCACTTGGTGTTGAGGGTGACATGATGGCAGCCATCAGTCTCCAAGGGATGTAGTCCTCCACATCAGAGCAAACTGACAAAACCCTTGGACGCTGCCATCAGCCGGGACCTTGAATCTGGCCATGAGCTGGAGAATGTGAACCCTGGAAGGCCCCAGCCTCATCAAGGGTGCTCTGGGGTGAGAGGTGGGGGGCAGGTGAGAACCCAGGGGTCACGCAGGCTGCCTCACACACTGGTTTTCTGCTCAAAGCCTGAGGACTCTTTCAGGTACCAACGAACTTATTTACAACTCAGTAATAGAGGCATGATGTAGAAAACAAACTTATGGTGACCAGGGGATAAGGGGTGGGGGGGGGGATAAATTGGGAGATTGGGACTGACATATATACACTACTATATATAAAATAGATAACTAATAAAACCCTGCTGTGTAGCACAGGGAATTCCACTCAATACTCTGTAATGGCCTATATGGGAAAAGAATCTGGAAAAAAAAAAGAGTGGATATATGTATATGTATAACTGATTCACTTTGCTGTACGCTTGAAACTAACACAACATTGTAAATCAACTATCCTCCAATAAATATTAAAAAAACAAAAATAATGATGCATATTCAAACACATTGTCACTATTAAAATTTTATTATTGAGAATATTTACTATTTGAAAAGGTTTTATGTATATTTAATATGCAAAATAAATGTTAAAGTGTAAAAAAAAAAAATGCCTGAGGAACTTTTCAAAACGTGCACTTTGCGTTTGTGCTTTTCGGGGACATTGAACGTGGATGACTGGAAGCCCTCGGAGTCTGTTTTATGATCCTCCCCTCTACACAGTGCTTTTAGGTGAATTGCCCATTTTTCAGGGCTGCTTCCCCCACCCCAACCTTGACAGCCTACCCCTCCCCAGGGTACTGGCACTGGCCAGCCAAGCAGGGGCCGCATTGCTGCCCCCTGACCTGCTGGGTGAGGTGAGAGGCCCTGGACCTCAGGCCTGGGGTCTCTGCAGCGGGGCGCTGTGCCGCCTCCTGAATCACTCACCTTGGTTGTCACTGAGGTAGCCCATCGTGGCATGCAGGTAGTCCTGGAACAAGCACTGCCAGCCCAGCACCCAGGTCAGTTCTACTCCCAGGAGGCTCCCTCCTGTCTCGGAACCATGGCCTCAAGGACTCCACGTTCTGATGCTCAGTGTCAGACTAGGTGACCATCCGGTCCTCCAGGCACATGAAGGCAATGTACCCAGGTGTGCTGGGCTGAGCCTCTGATGCCACACGTGCAAGAACAACAGGGACTGGAACACTGGGAAGGGCAGAGGGTCCCATCTCTAGGTCACAAGTGACCTGAGCGGTTCTGACATCACTGGTTCAAGCCCTTTGCGTGATCCCCACTTTAGAGATGAGGACACAGAGGCACAGAGAGGTTAGGACCCTGCTCAGGATCACAGAGCTGGGAAGCGGTAGTGCTGGGTTAGAAGCCAGGCCATGAGGTTTCAGAGCACACAGAGGATCTCTGCAAACCTGGAGGGAAACCGCAGTGATTTTGCCACCACACTCCCACCCCTCAAGGACTCAGAAGCCCTGGGGTCCAGCCCCGGGTCGGTCCTTGCTAACTGTGTAACTTGGACAACAGTCTCTGAAATACTAAATCTCTTTTCTTTTTGAGGCAGGTGGGTGGGCAGTGACTTGGGTGAAGGGCTGGCTGGGGACCGGAAGACGTGGGTATACACAGAGCTGCACAATGGGAGATGTGTCACCAGCAGCAAAGCTGGGCTCTGGGGCTTCCCCAGGAACTAGGAGTCCTGGGGAATCACACGGGACTCCATATCTCTCTACATCTTGCTGCACCTAAAATCCGGTAAGAAGGAAAGCAGACAGGGAGGGGAACAAAAGTCACACTGGGAGGGTTTGGACAAGGGGAAGCAGAGGACAGGGGTCTATCCAGGTTCCTTCCTCTAGAGATGGCCCCTTCTCGGAGGCCACCATCTACTCTTGAACTGATTTCAGCTGCTCAATCCTCCACCTCCCAGTGTGGGCAGTGCTGTCAACCCTCAGGAGGTGACGAAATAGGGGTAGCCCGGGAAACCTAACTGAGGTGAGTTATACTTGGGAGGAGAAGCAGGGTCAGGGAATAGCCAGGCTCCTTTAGAAATGTATTCTAGGGACAGATCTGTTGCAGGAAGGGGGACCCCCTTCCAGGGACCAAGAGTGGGCTCTTGTCTAACACTCGGAAATGAATTACCTGAGGAGACACATGTACTGACAAAGCAAAAGACTTTATTGGGAAGTGGCACCTGGGTTGTGAGCAGCAGGGTAGGGGAACCCAGGAGGGCTGCTCTGCCACGTGGCTTACAGTCTTGGGTTGTATGGTAATGGGGTTAGTTTTTGGATTGTCTCTGGACAATCATCTTGCTTGGCCCATATTTGGTTTGACTCAGGGTCCTTCCTGGTGGCACACATCTCTCAGTCAAGATGGATTCCAGTGAGGAGGATTCTGGGAGGTCGGTAGGACACAGGGACTTCTGTCTCCTCCCTCCTTTCGGCCGCTTCCAGATTCTTCCGGTTAGTTTTCAGTGGTAGCACGGCATTCATTATCGGGACCTCTTGTTGCGAGACAACTCATGCAAGTGGTTATCACTGTTCCTGGCCAAGGAGGGAGGTTTCAGTCAACGGTTCTGTAACAGATCCATCAACACTGGGAAAGAGTCTTTTCCCCACAGGGGGTGTCCTGGAGACCTAGGAACAGGTGTTGACAGAGTGGTGGGATTTTGGAGAGAGCCCCGGAGACTAGCTACTGGCCAGAGGAGGCTGGAGCCCAGGATGGAGTAAGGGAGGCACTACTCTGGTTTACCTCTTTTCTCCACTGGGCCTTCCTGGATCCTCTGTCATGTCTTCCAGGTGGTGGTGTAAATGAGGCAAAAAGCAGGAAAAGCATCACCCTCCTTGCTTGTGTTAAGAAGTTGCTTCTCGCTGGTCTCTGCTTTGAGCTGTAGATGCAACAGGGGTAGCAGCTGGTGTAGGGAATGCAGCGAGTGTGTAAGCAAGAGTTTTCTAAGAGTTAGAGCAGGCAGATTGCTAGATATGAGCAGAGAAAAGGGGGGTCATGGGCCAGGTGGCAGGAAACCATACGTCTTGTGGTGACAGGGGTCCTAGAGGCAGACAAAGAAAGGTGGCAAAAGGTGGGAATCTCTGGGGGTCAGAATGTAACCTTTTGCTCATTATGCCCTCATTACAGTAAAATTAGCCTTGCAGATAAGAAGTTCCCTTCATGCACTGAAACCATGACACTTCTGATCAACACCAAATAAGAACTAAAATCCCTCCTCCACTTGGGAAGGTGGAGCTGGGATGAAAATCAGGAAGTATCAATACAATAAACCCCCTCCCCTCCTCAATGGATATTCTGCCCAAACATTTTTACACATCATAGAACCAGTTTGCGGAAGGAATTCAGGGCAGCTACTCACATGAGCCTGCCCGCTCTCCCTTCTGAGAGTGTACGATTCTTACCAAAACGCAAGTCCGTGTGCCCGACGCAAGTCCGTGTGCCCGACTCACGGTGAGGCCAAACAACCCCAAAACACCAGAGTTTGGAACAGAGAAAGGTTTATTACAGGGCCATGCAAGCAGATGGGTGGCTCGTGCCTGAAAAACCCCAAACTCCTCGAAAGCTTTCAGCAAAGCCCTCTTATAGGAAAGGTGAGGGAGAGGTGTGGTTAGTTGTTGCAAGCTTCTTGGTGTCGGCTCCTTTGTTTTTTGTTTTTTTTTGGTGGTACGCGGGCCTCTCACTGTTGTGGCCTCTCCCGCTGTGGAGCACAGGCTCCGGACGCGCAGGCTCAGCGGCCATGGCTCACGGGCCCAGCCGCTCCGCGGTATGTGGGATCTTCCCGGACCGGGGCACGAACCCGTGTCCCCTGCATCGGCAGGCGGACTCTCAACCACTGCGCCACCAGGGAAGCCCTATTTATACAATTTTTAAAGGTCACACAACATTTACACTTATTACAAAATACTGGCTATATTCCGTGTTGTACAATACATCCTTGCAGCCCATCTTACACCCCGTATTTTGTACCTCCCATAAATATGTCTTTTAGAGCACGCTTTTGGAATCAGGATGTAAATAAGGCCCATTCAGACCGCTTCTGTATGTACCTCCATGCTGAAGCTGAGCAGAGTCCTGTGGGGCCCTCCTGGGCACAAAAGCCTTTCCAGGTCCCCCATTTCTTATTTTCGGGGAAGGACTTAAGCATCTTAGACCTTTCCTGAGTTCCAAAGGGCAGATTCAAACAGCTACTAATCAGGGAAATAGGGAATGCTGAAACAAAGGCATTTGCCGAACAGTCAAGAAACTGTAGTGTAGCGATTAAAGCAGGATCCTGGTTCCTCCTCATGGAACATACATAACAGGGCTTCCCTGCTAGCGCAGTGGTTAAGAATCTGCCTGCCAATGCAGGGGACATGGTTTTGAGCCCTGGTCTGGGAAGATCCCACATGTCACAGAGCAACTAGGCCTGTGCGCCACAACTACTGAGCCTGCGCTCTAGAGCCTGTGAGCCGCAACTACTGAGCCCATGCACCACAACTACTGAAGCCTGCACGCCTAGGGCCCGTGCTCCGCAACAAGAGAAGCCACCACAATGAGAAGTCTGCGCACCGCAACGAAGGGTAACCCCCGCTTGCCACAACTAGAGAAAGCCCATGTGCAGCAACGAAGACCCAGTGCAGCCAAAAATAAATTAAGAAAAAAAAAAGGAACATACATAACAGTATCTTTGAGTCCTTCTTCAGGAACTAAGGCCCCCACCTAGTTGGAGGATGGTAACTTCAGGCTGAGCACAAGATTCCTGGAGCACTGCCCTGTTACCTCACCACCAACCAATCAGAAGAAACAACCCTGCAGCCCTCACCCCGAATTTTACCTATAAAAACTTCTCCCCCCAAACCATCAGGGAGTTCAGGGTGTTTTAGAGCATGAGCCACCCATTCTCCTTGCATGGTCCTGCAATAAACCTTTCTCTGCTCCAAACTCCGATGTTTCAGTTTGTTTAGCCTCACTGTGCATCGGGCACATGAACTTGTGTTCAGTCACAATACTAGGGACTCCTTCTCATGGTATTTTCTTCTCATGGAAGTGAGCTCTAGAGTCTACTTTTGCTTCCTGTTTCCTAATAATCATTGTAATTGAAAGAGACTGCATTTGCTCGCTATTTATCAGATGTTGTTTATAACTTGTTTATAACAGATGTTGTTTATAACATTCTTGTCCCTGGAAATGCTGAGGATAGAACTTGGGATGTTTCCCTTGTTGACTGTGTAGACTGAAAAAATACGTGCAACCTAAAAATTGAGAGTTATGTTTTATTCGGTGGAAATTTTTAGGACTTAAGCCCATGAGGCAGCATCTCATATAACCCTGAGAGGACTGCTCTGAGGAGGTAGTCTGAACATCAAAAGATTATTGTAAATTAAAGAAAACCAGGTATCCCAAGTTAAGGAATTTAGTGCTTTTCTATGTATGGGAAGATACAAGAGTCTGGGCTTGCTGAAATCATTCCTTTGATATGCACCTGAGCCATCTGGGGCCAGTATCCTGTGTTTTCACATGCTGAGTTTCCACAGGGCTCACTGTGGGGAGGGGCTGCAGTCTGACGGCTGCTAGATGGCAGGTATTCTTCCCTTCCTGAGTTCCCATAGGGCTCACCAGCTCACCATCTGTAGTGGCTGCATTTGCTGATGAATGTGACATCCTTTTTTTTACTGATAAGGCAGGAAATATTCTATTTCTCAGATCCTCCTCTTGGTCCAGAATTCGACCAATATTTGCGAGATATTTTGTGACCAATTTTTGTCATATGGTGCTGGGAGGCTCATCCCAGATCAGGTGAAAGTTCCTGTTGATATGTCACTCCAGGTACTAAGTTTTGGATTAGACCCTATTGATAATTAAAGATTTTCTGGATCCTCTGTCTCATTAACCTATTATGATCCAGGAGATATTTCCCTTGTTGTTTCTTCCCATACCTAGAATTACACTATTACAATTTTTCTATGTTATAAATGTGATCTATTTCTTCAAGATGTTTAGCCATCATTAATTTGGCCAGGGGCCTGGTTACACATTGGGTAATGTAAGAGACAACAATCCTATAAAATAGAGAAGTCACAAGTGATACAGCTAGTAACGTTAATAAAGTTACAAGTAGGGATTTAAGCCATAGCTTCCAGAACCAGACCATCTTCCCAAAAGATCACCAAGGCTAGGAAGTGGATCATCTAAGGCAGCAATCTTATTTTTCATGTGAGTCATTAAGTGTGTTACACTGGAGGATTCATCTGGTATGTAAACACAACGTTTAGTTTGAATTATAGTACAGGTGCCTCCTTGAGATGCTGTAAGGATATCAAGGGCCATGTGATTTTGTAACACAGCTTTCCTCATCACAGAGACCTCAGAATTCAGTAGGCTAATAGCCTGGTTACTGTAAGGTCGGATCTTAACAAACGGCACCGCGAAACAGAGGAAAGCTTCAAGTGAGCTTTATTAGGGAGCGCTCCCGGGCGAGGTTCACTGGTCCGAGAGAAAGGGGCCAGAGAAGTCGCACCCGGGCGAGGGTTGGGCAAGATTTTATAGGGGAAGAAGGGAAAGGGGTATGGTGAATCTGGGAGGGCGCAGGGTATTCCTTATTTGGTGGTCTTTTTGGGTATCCTGGGGGACCGTTAGTCCCGCCCCTCGAAAGGCGGGGGGAAGGCTGGGCCGGGTTCAAAGTCCCCAGGTCAGTTCCTGGAACTGGGTGGTCTGGAATGTCTCCAGGGCAGTTTCTGGAACTGGGTGGTCCGGAGAATTTCGGTCTGATGCAACCTGTGAATCTGATTGTGTTCCCCTGCCTCGGGCCAGTTGGCCTTACAGTTACTATCATTTAAGGCCTTTTGAGTGAATTCTGTTAAGGCTTCAAGGTGGGATATTACATCTTCCAGACTTACTGAAGACACAAAAATAGCTGCTAAGTGATCACACCAGTGAAATACACTCTTGGTCCATCAGGCTCGTATTGATGGTAAATTTGCTGGAGTTGCATCTAGATTTGTCCGTAAGTGGTCTTGAGCCCAAGGGAATCCTAATGTACACCTTCCTATCCATCCTGGCGGAAGCCAGGGCCATAGATTGGACCCACAAAGCCATTGAGTCCCATTAGGTGCCACCGGTATATCTCTGGTCACTTGACACAATTTGTTTCATACCAATCACTATCTTTAAGGGAAATGATATATTGGCATTTTTCATAAGGTACCCAGCCTAATTTTCTAGTGTTATTAGACTGATTAGTATGATTTAATTGTTCCCAGCGTAGGGGGTCCTTTAAACTTAGACGACCATAGCCTGATGTTAGCCATATATATCCATCCCATAACAGAGGAAGTGTCCTTCCTAATAGTCGAGAGTTTACATTTTTTGATTGAAATTTAGCTTGTTCTGATTGAGCTTGAGTAACCTTAAGGTAAATTCATATTTATGGCCAGGGTCAGAATAAGTATGCTTGATTGGCTAAGTGAGGGTTTCTCATCTAGTAATATCAGTAGTGACCCAGAGAGAACTATAATTCCTTTTTTCTAAAATAAACTTTCTAAGGGCCATCCAATCAGAGCCTTGGAGGGGAGAAACCCAGAAAGGTAAACCAGAAGTACTAGATGCAGGTAATTGACCGCAAGCCCAACAATTGGATTGATTTCTAAAATTTGCATAGGATCGTGCCCATGATAGAAAAACATTTGATTCGTGCGCAAGAGTCCAAGAAACCAAGAAGAAAACGTTATGAATCATCATACAGGTCAGGTCCAGCATCTTGGGATAGCTGTCTACTTCTTTTCTTTTTTTTTTTTTTTTTCCTTTTTTGCGGTACGGGGGCCTCTCACTGTTGTGGCCTCTCCCGTTGCGGAGCACAGGCTCCGGACGCACAGGCTCAGGGGCCATGGCTCACGGGCCCACCCGCTCCGCGGCATGTGGGATCCTCCCGGACCGGGACATGAACCCGTGTCCTCTGCATCGGCAGGTGGACTCTCAACCACTGCGCCACCAGGGAAGCCCGCTGTCTACTTCTGATGTTGTTTTCTTCTCATCCTGGCGCTGGAGTTTTTTTCTTATTAGAGCATTGCTGGAAGGTGAGTTTGAGGTCAACAGTTCTCTCTATAGACCAGTCTGGTGCAGGAGCCCTTTTTAGGTGGGAAATATGAATCCAAGAGTCACTTCCCTTCAGTTTTGCTGGGCATGAGCTAGTTAAAAAAAACCTGATAAGGGCCCTTCCATCTAGGTTGGAGGGAGTCTTTTAAATGATGGCTCATCCAGTATACATAATCTCCTGGTTGTAAGTCATGGGGCATCTGACCTTCATTTGAGGATAGATGACTGTGATGAGCTTCAGAAACAAGCTTAGAATGTCCTGCCAACAATTTAATTAAACCTTTCCAATAATGTAATATATTTCCCTTTAGTAATATAGGTCGATATAATCCTTTATCCAATCTCATTGGTCTCCCTGTAATAATCCTGAAGGGAGACAAATGATGTTCGCCAAAAGGAGTGGATCTGAGGTTGAGGAGAACCAATGGGAGAGCCTTAGGCCAGGGTAAGGAATAAGCAACCATAACTTTAGCCAACTGAGTTTTCATTGTTCCATTTGTCCTTTCCACTAACCCAGAAGACTGGGGATGATAGGCACAGTGGAAATGTTGCATAATCTGCCAAATTTTACAAATTTCCTTAACAACTTGTCCAGTAAAATGAATTCCTCTGTCACTAGGTAGTTCTGAGGCGATTCCCCTGATGGGACTCACTCTTTCTAAAAGCAACTTCCCTACTGATTGTGCCGTGGCCCTTCTGCATGGCAATGCCTCAACCCAGTGTGAAAACATACAAGTCATAACAAGAACATATTGATAACCTCGAAAGGGAGGCATCTGTATAAAATCAATCTGCCGTATCTTAAAAGGACCTGCAGGTAATGGAAAACTTCCCTGAGAACTATGTAATGGTCTTCCTGGGTT
Source organism: Leucopleurus acutus (assembly GCF_964270905.1). Taxonomy (NCBI): domain Eukaryota; kingdom Metazoa; phylum Chordata; class Mammalia; order Artiodactyla; family Delphinidae; genus Leucopleurus; species Leucopleurus acutus. The sequence continues at coordinate 14,461,106 of NC_139145.1, forward strand.
GTATTTTGGACACGTTTTGCATCCTGAATAGACCTTCTGAGCTATAGGAAAGGAAAGTTTCCAAAAATATTGTTTACCCCCTAACACCATCCTATCTGGGTTCCAATGAGTTAAGTCATGAATATATTGTAAACCAGGATATTGAGCTCCAAACAGAAGGCTAGGCTTCCCGTTTGGGCCTATCCACAGCTCTCGGTTGGAGTTGAATCTTTCTCCCTTCTGTATCCAGGTGTCTTTTTCTTTGTCTGGTGCTATTGTCTAAAACCTTAACATCATGTTAATTAAGGTTACTGGGAGGCTGAAAGGGAAAGGCAGTAGTTAGTTGGTCGCTGATAATTTGTGTGACTGCTGCCTTGGCGGTGTGATCAGCTAAAGAGTTTTCTTTTGTCTCTGTAGTGTCAGCCTTTGAACGACCTGATACCTTAATAATAGCAATTGCACTTGGTAGCAGAATTGTATCTAATAACTCTACTACTTTTTTCCTGTTTTTGGTAGCCTGTCCTGAGGATGTTAGAAATCCTTTTTGTTTCCAAAGCATACCAAAATCATGTGCCACTCCAAAAGCCTAGTGGCTGTCTGTGTAAATATTAGCAGATTTTCCTTTTGCCAACTGACAGGTTCTTGTGAGTGCTATTAATTCAGCCTGTTGGGCGGAAGAGACATTAGGCAAGGGACCATTTTCAAGGGTAGACCCTGGAGAAACAATAGCACAGCCAGCCTGGTACTTTCCATGAGGTCCTTGTAAATATGAACCATCAGTGAATAATATAAAATCAGTAAAGAAAGCCATTGGGCTTTCTTGAAGGTCAGTCTTAGGAGATAAAAGATTGTCAGTTAAGACAATACAATCATGGGACTTCCCTGGTGGCACAGTGGTTAAGAATCCACCTGCCAACGCAGGGGACATAGGTTCAAGCCCTGGCCCGGGAAGATCCCATAGGCCACGGAGTAACTAAGCCCGTGCACCAAAACTACTGAGCCCGTGAGCCACAACTACTGAAGCCTGTGTGTCTAGAGCCCATGCTCCGTAACATGAGAAGCGACTGCAATGAGAAGCCCTCGTACTGGCACAAAGAGTAGCCCCCACTCACTGCAACTAGAGAAAGCCCGTGCACAGCAATGAAGACCCAACGCAGCCATAAATAAATAAATTTATTAAAAAACAAAAAGTGAACAAACAAAAAAAACCCAATACAATCATGCTTTTCATTATCTGATTTTTCTGGGAGCAAGGTGGCTGGATTAAGTTTGTTACACCTGTGGAGAGTTATGTTTGGTGAGAGCAAAACAATCTCATAAGAAGTTAATTGACTCGTAGAATAATGTGGGTAAAGAGAGTTTAGTCAGGCTTCCACAGAGTGAGGAACAAAGACAGAGGGTGACTCATGACTATCTCCTCTGTGGTCTGACCTATCATAGCTGTTGCAGGGACACCTTAGAGACAAGGAGGAAGGCCCTTGGCTACTGTATCTAGCTGCTGGTTGTAATATCCTGTTGGTCGGTAGTAGCCGCCACGCTGTTGGGTTAATTCTCCTAGTGCAGCACCCTTGTTTTTGTGGACAAATAGGAAAATGGGTAAATGATAATTTGGATGCCCTAAGTCTGGGGACTTTGCCAGGAGGCCCTTTATGGTCCTCATGGCTTTAGAATGTTCTGTTTCCCTGCAAAGAGGTTGAGTTTGGTCCTGTTTAAATAAATCATATAATGGTTGAGCTACGAAAGAAAAATTCAGAATCCAGTTCCTGCAGTAGCCTGCAAGACCTACAAATCCTCTCAGTTGTCTTTTTGTTCTCTGGGTAGGGAAGGCCAAAATGCCCTTTACTCTGTCTAGATCAACTAAAAGCCTGTCCTTGGATATCATATGTCCTAAATACTTTACATTAGCTTTACAAAATTGTATTTTCTCTTTGGACACTGTATGTCCTTTTGAAGTTAACTTCTGAAGCAAGTACAGGGTGTCTTGCTGCTTATTCATTAAGGAATTTGAACACAATAGCAAGTTATCTACATATTGTATCAAGACTGATTTATGAGGAAAAACTAGATCATCTAAATCTGCTTTTAATGTCTGAGAAGAGTAAGTGGGGCTTTCAGTGTAGCCCTGTGGTATCACAGTCCATGTATATTGCCGTTCATTCCAAGTGAAGGCAAAAAGATACTGATCATCGGGTTTCCCTGGTGGCGCAGTGGTTGAGAGTCTGCCTGCCGATGCAGGGGACACGGGTTCGTGCCCCGGTCCGGGAAGATCCCACATGCCGCGGAGCGGCTGGGCCCGTGAACCTATAGCCGCTGAGCCTGTGCGTCCGGAGCCTGTGCTCTGCAACAGGAGAGGCGGCAGCAGTAAGAGGTCCGCGTACCGCAAAAAAACCCCCAAAAAACAAAAAACGATACTGATTATCAGGGTGTACAGGGATACTGAAGAATGCACTGCAGAGATCTATCACAGAAAAGAAGTCACTATTTTTAGGGATATGGGACAGTAAGGTTTGGGGGATAGGTACCACAGAATGATGAGGAATAATAATAGCGTTGATAGATCTCAAATCTTGTATGAATCTCCAACCTTTGCCATTAGGTTTTCTAACTGGCAAAATGGGAGTGTTACAAGGTCTGGTGCAAGGCATGATGAGCTCTTTCTTAATGTAAGCTGATAGTGATCTCGGAGAGACAGCAGTGAGCTGTCCTGAAGAGAGATCTTAGTTCCCTGCCCAGGAATTGGACCTGGGTAGCCTGGGTGAAAACCAGGAATCCTAGCTGCTAGACTACCAGGGGCCAGAGGCTAGAAGCAAAGTGGCCCTAGCTCTTTCCCCTGTTTGAAAGCAAGAGTGTTTGAAGGAGGCAAAAGCTGTAAAAACAGGTACAAAGTTTATTATTAGAGACACAGCACAATGTATGGGAGAGAACGCAGAGAAGCAATTTGTTTATTTAAGTTAGAAGCGAGGCAGAAATACACACCTCGAGAGGAGTGCAGGCGTCCTGAATGAGAAGCGCAGTGAAGAGGTGATTTAAATCACTTACATAGGACAGTCCTTCCAGGTCTTTGTTTACCTTTGGCCAATTGTCGTGTTTCTTTTTTCACAACTGGCTGGTCCCGGGACCCTCCTCAAGATGTCTGCGTAACTTTTTGCTAAGATGGATCCCACTGTAGAGGCCTGTGGGTGCATGTCCACACTTATTATGGGGTGGAGGCCCCTCCCTTTTTGACCCCCAAGGAGCCTTCCTGAGCATATGCAGACAGGGAAGTTTTCCTTAACCTCAGGAGTTGTCATCTTATCTCTTTACTTCAGCAGAGCTCAGCTTCTGCCACCAGCTTTGTCCTTGGACCGTCTGGGTGAGAACAGAGCTTCAATTTTACTCCACTTGACAAACACCGGCTGTCCAGCCCAGGGACCCATCTATCTCCTATCTCAAGAGCAAGGGTTTTATTCCCTCTATACCTTCCTGCCTCAATGGATATTGACTAATATTGGGCGGGGTTTATTGGGGTGTATGGTAAATTAATGGGTGATGCAGAATGTTTTCTCCCTATGTCAGTAGGATTAAGTCCCCATAAGTTTTTAAATACTAAGCCTACCAATTTTTCTTGTTCTGCATCACCTTTACCATGGGCCGCAAACATTTTATGATGAAAGAAATGTTTTAGGTCTGAAAACCTTTCTCCCTTAGGAGTAAAAGAAATCTGGGCTTCATAAGTTTTTAACAAATCTCTACCTAATCAGGTGAATAAGGGCACTTTCTACTAGGAAAAAGGAGTGCCTTCCTTTAAATTCTCCTAAGTAAAATTCTAAAAGTAATGGTTTAAAAGCCTTAGTAGACGCATTGTAAACCCCCGGCATTTGTATTAAAGTATTACTCCGAGGGAGGGAGCCTTTGATTTTGATAGGGTTTAAAATTGAAAAGATTGTTCCTGTATCTATTAGGGCTTTAATTGTTTCTCCTTGTATATTCACTTCCATTTCCCCAAGGGTGTTAGAAAGGAGAAGGGGGAAGTCTCGGGCTTCCCTGGTGGCGCAGTGGTTGAGAGTCCGCCTGCCGATGCAAGGGACACGGGTCCGTGCCCCGGTCCGGGAAGATCCCACATGCCGCGCAGCGGCTGGGCCCGTGAGCCATGGCCGCTGAGCCTGCGCGTCCGGAGCCTGTGCTCCGCAACGGGAGAGGCCACAACAGTGAGAAGCCCGCGTACCGAAAAAAAAAAAAAAAAAAAAAAGATTGTAGGTTTAATTCATATGGACATGTTTTTAGGGTCAACAATGTTAAGTATAATACTTTAATTTAACTAGGTTTATTGAAAGTCAAACAAGTTCATATTTTTTTTTTGCTAATTTATCAGCAAGAAAAATAACTTGATATGATGAAAAATTAAATCTAAAGGAGGGAAGAGTTTTGGGGTGAACTCTTTGGGAATAATTATGTTTTTGGAAAGTCTACTTAATAATAGTCTTGTTACCAAACCACACTTGGATCTGCTCACCTACGTGCAGGACAGCCGATCTACTGACACAGGGTTGTGGTAAAAGAAAGTGCAGCATTTATTGCAGTGCGCTGAGCAAAGAATCCAGGTAGCTAGTGCTCAAAAGGCCTGAATTCCCTGATGGTTTTCAGGGAAAGGTTTTTAAAGCCAGGGTGTGGGAGGGGTGTTGTGGCATACATGATCAGCTTGTGGACATGCTACTGATTGGTTGGTGGTAATCAGGAGTCAACCTTCTGGTTCCAACCGTTCTGGGTCTACATGCTTGTGGGCATCATGCAGTTAAAACTTCTTCCACCTGGTGGGAGTTTCAATCTCAGAAAAACAGCTCAAAGGAGATGGCTCAGAATATTATCTACAGCCCTTGAGGAGGAACTCAGGGTCCTTGACTTTGTTTAATGGCTAAACTATTATTTTTTTCTTGCTTGACTCTTTTCCTTTCTTTCAGTCTTTTCTCACTTTTCTGATTAAATTTATTCTTTGGAGCTCAGGGAAAGCCTAGGAGGTGAAAGTTTTTCTACAGACCAGAGGCAAGTAGAGGACGTGGGGGGAAGGGTCTGTTCCCAGAAGGCTTCATAGGGTCCTGCACAGTTACAGTCTATTAATTTTTAGTTACTTGAAACTTTAGAGTTTTTCTCAATTAAATTAAATGAGAATTCATGGAATGTCTAGATCATTTCAAAATAAGATAAAATATGGAAACATTGATTCCTAGACAAGTCTAATTTTACCTATGTTTGTCCTCTTATGAGAGGAAAACTAGACATGTTTGGGTTTATTATACACATGTCTTGTCCTACACTGAAGAAAGAAATTACCCTATGAGACAATGTATGTTTTCAGAGGTTACAAAGTATGTTCATAAGTTTGCCAATCGGAAAATGCTGCTCTGACAAATAGTTCACAATTGCTTGCTTCTTGGTTTTCACTAGAGATTAACGTTTTCAAGATTAAAAAGTGTAATATATATGTAATTATTGGTACTATATATGTAATTATTGGTATTATTGATAATATATATGTAATTATTATTGTAATTACAATATTAATATATTGTAATTATTGTAAAGAATGATAAGGGAAGCATTTTAGTATGTTAAAAAAAAATTAGGATATATGCTGAGGCTATGGATATTTCCCCAGTTGGAGCTAATGTTGTGGCTGGACTGGCCCTTGGGGGTTCTTATTACGATCACAAGACACATTTCAGTAACAACCCTCAGGGAAATTTGACAAAACAAGGTTAATTATTCACAGATCCTTGAGGATTACACACAGCATATGCAGGGCCACACAGCAAGGTTGAGAGGAGAGAGACTTTATTATTATCTCTGCTACACACTTCAAAGAAAATGATGCCCAACTGGCCAGAGTAATTGGAAAAATGAGGAAGAATTTCTGTTTTGCTTGAACCAAGGTAGATAGTGGTTTAGACAGTGAACAAAGACATAAGACTAAGACCATGGATAAAGAGAGAATCCTACAAGAGCCCTGAGACAACACTCTGGAGAAAATACTGGAGGCCAATGTGAGGGACCGTTGGGTATTAATAGTCGTCAACATACATGTGTCTGACTAGAATTTCCCAAACCTGGAGATCACTCTTCCATGAGAGCTCCCAACCCACAAGCAGCACATCTTCATACAATGCCTTCCCAGTATTACTGAAGCTGCCATTGATGGGAAGAGGGATTCTCTGAAGCAGAAGTTCTGACTGGAGGCTCTGAATGCGAAAGCACTGGCCACCATCCCTTTTGTGATCTTGACCAGTGATAATAGTGTGGAGAAGCTGAAGGAGGTTTTAACCTTCTATAGGTTTGCTTTGGGCTAGTTGACAAATCCCTGGAAATCATAGCCAAGGATTTGCTTGTGTCAGCAGAGAAATGCAAGGCAAACTGATGTCACCCTGTTATCTGTTGAAAAGGGTGATGAGTCCTTAGGGGAAAAATTGCTACGTATATTGAGAAACATTGCTCAGTCACTGGGGGAGCCTTATTTAGAAAGACCTTCTATGTGCAAAATCACTTGCTTGATATTATCGTGAGTGATGCTAAAGCTCTCCTTAAAAAAGAAAAGCTTTTCACAGAAAAGATGGCCTTGGCGGCTGGCCTGATGGTGGAGTTGCTCTAAGCAGGCCTGAACCACTGCCCCAAGCAAGGACCCCAGATATTTCCATGCTCCCACTCCTGGACAACCTCCACCTCAGTGGCTAGCATTTTATAAAACATGGGATCAGTCTACAAGACTCACTTAAAATCTACCTAAGGGGGAAAAAAAAGGAAGGGGATCAGGAATTCTATGCTGAGAAGAGAGACCATCTCTCCGTGACACAGCTATTCTGTGTCCAGGGCTGATCTCACTGAAGTTATCATACTGGCAAATTGCTATGCTCAATGTCTGGCACCTAGTAGGTGCTCAGTAAGTGTTTGATGTCTGCACATATCCACAGTCAATAGAGGCCATTCCTGATGGTCCCTCATGATGTGCCCATCTGATGTTTCTTCTGGCCGCCTTCTAAAATTATCATGTTATTCTAGAAGCCTCCACAACATAAACATGAGCAGGACGTAAGGTCAGAGGAAGTGAAAGAGGAAACAGAGCCAAGGGAAAGCCTGCAACTAAGGTAATGTGAGAAAGGAGAGTGTCCTTGGCAGGAATGTAGGCTGGGGATCTTCCATATTAGAACCCTGGAAGATATTCAACTGCCACGTCTGCAGATGACTGAGGCAGGAAGAAGGCCTGTGTTGGAGAGAGTCAAGATGACTGGCAGATTACTAATGGGAGCTCTCCAGTTTGGATGTGATCATCAACCTGAGAGCTCTCCAAACCGTATTATTTTGGGATTTTTATGGAGGCTACCTTCATGTAGGCATAATCAATTATGAACTATATTTCCAGCCCATCTCCTCTCTCTGGAGGATGAGGAATGAGACTGAAAAATGAATCATGTCCTGGACTTTCTGGTGAACAGCCCCCATCCTGGAGCCATCCAGGAACCCACCCAGAGCTGCCTCATCAGAAGAAAAGACACTGCTATTACCCAGGAAATTCCAAGTATTTAGGAGTTCTGTGTCAGGGATGGGGTCAAAGACAAATATTAGAACAAGAGTTGCTCCTGGTGCTCTTATTACGTAGGAAATTACAAGGATTTCAGAAACTCTGTTCCAGGAACTTGTGGACGGAAGACAATACGTATTTTCTATTATTTCACAACCCTAGAATCCATCTGAAAACCAGCTCCAACACTGACACACCGTGTGGCTCCCTCAGAGCTAGTGTTCTCTCTAGGGAGGAAGTAATCACAATACAGTCTCCAAAGGGTCTTGATACAACTCAATAAGAAAACACACAAAAATTACTTCATTAATGTATAGTGCACTATATGATGTAAGGTCTTCTTCATATTTATCCCTCAGAATCTCTCCTCTTTCCCTCCTGCCCACACTCAGTGGAAAACCAGTAATCACAGAATGTGGGAAGAACCAGGGGTCAGCAGACGGCTCCTCTCAATCACTCCATTCAGATAGATGTGCAACAGGAAGCAAATGACAGGGGGAAATTATCAATCAACTTCAGGAAACGGATGGGCCCATACAATAAGACAGGGACATCACAGAAATACAAAGAATAATAGATTACTATGAACAGTTATACACCAAGAAAGTGAACAAACTAGAAGAAATGGATGAATTCCTAGAAATGTACAATCTCCCAAGAATGTGTCAGGAAGAAATAGAAAATATGAACAGATTGAGTACTACTATTGAAATTGAATCAGTAATCAAAAAACTCCAAACAAACAGAATTTCAGAACCAGGAGGCTTCACTCTTGAATTCTACCAAACATTTAAAGAAGAGTTAACACCCACTCTTCTCAAGCTCTTACAAAAAGTTGGACAGGGAGGAATGCTTCTGAACTCATTCTGTGAGGCAACATTACCCTGGTACCAAAATTAGACAAAGACACCCCAAAAAGTAAAATTACAGGCCAATGTAACTGATGAACATAGATGCAAAAATCTGCAACAAAATATTAGTAAACTGAATTCAGCAATACATTAAAACAGGGGTCCCCAACCCCCAGGCCGTGGACCTGTATCGGTCCACGGCCTGTTAGGAACCAGGTCTTACAGTAGGAGGTGAGTGATGGGCGAATGAGTGAAGCTTCATCTATCACTCCCCATGGCTCCCCATCACTTACATTACCACCTGAACAATCCCCCACTCCTGGTTCATGGAAAAATTGTCTTCCATGAAACCAGTCCCTGGTGTCAAAAAGGTTGGGGACCGCTTTATTAAAAGAATCAGACAGGATCATCAACTGGGATTTATCCCAGAAATGCAAGGATGGTTCAATATCTGCAAATCAATCAAGTGAAACACACATTATCAAGTTGAAGGGTAAACATCATATAATCTCAATAAATGCAGAAAAACTTTTGACAAAATTTAACATACATTTATGATAAAAATTCTCAACAAAGAGGATATAGAGGGAACATACTTCAACATAATAAAGCCTGCATATGAAGAACGTACAGCCAACATCATACTCAGTGGGGAACAGCTGAAAGCATTTCCTCTAAGATCAGAAACAAAATGAAGACACCCACAATCATCACTTTTATTCAACATAGTATTGGAAGTCTTAGCCACAGCAATCAAACAAAATGAAAAGAAAAAAGAATTCAAATGGGAAAGAAAGAAGTAAAACTGGAAGTTTTTCAGATGACATGATACTCTATATAGAAAATCCTAAAGACACCACAAAAAATCTATTAGAACTAATATATGAATTTAGTAAAGTTGCAGGATACAAAATTAATAT
>NC_139145.1:14475401-14491201 GCF_964270905.1 Leucopleurus acutus
GTGAGGAAAAAGTAAGAAACAATCTGTTCCAGAGGATAGCACTAGTTGTGTAAATTTAAAATAAAAACACAGCACAGAATTTTTAAAGATGAAATTGAATTCAACAATTTTTATCAAAGGAAGCGATTGCCATTGTGTGGGAGAGAAGCAGAATGAGGGCATGGGACGGGAATGGGACCTGATTCACTGATGAGCTAATATTAAAAACAACAGGTGTGCTGTGCACAAAACAAAGACAGTGCTTTGCCATGATCTGGACAACAGGGTCAATTTAATCTGGACAGCAGGCCCAAAAAAGTTGATTGATTTTGTTACCAGAGTCGCCACAGACCCTTGCTAAAAACCCACCAACACCTCCGTTGAACAAGAACTAACATATATCTTTAAGTCATAAGGTCAGAACACAGAGAAAGGAAGCCATAGCAAGAGAAAGACAAAAACCAGATAGAACCACCTGCAACCAAGATGGGGCCAAATCTGACCTTCAACAGACCCTGAGTCTCGTTATACGCTGATTTTACTGCATTAGCCGCTAAGTGACACACCTACAGGTGGCCATGACGTCACAGGCCAAAAAAGGACAGAAAAGGAGTGGCATCCCAGCTCCAGGAAAGTCCTGCCTCTTTCCCAGAAAACTAATGCCTATGCCTTCCCATCTTTAGTCTCACCCCTCATTGTTCTTACCGCTTAAAAGCAAATCCCCTTTGCCACTAAGGTGAGAAGTCGATTTGTGAACTACGTTCCCAATTCTCCATTCTCTGGCCATTGAATAAAGCTTGCACTACTCCAATCTAAGCTTTGGCTTCGTTTTTGGCTGTGCAAACTCACATGGAAAAAGTACGTTCTCCACTGAGAGACAGGGGGCCTTGGCCAGTCTATGGCTGAGTGGGGGGTCCATATGTCCAAATTTGGTAACAGTTTTAAAAGAAAGAAAAAAAAAAGCTTAAAAGTTAAGGAGGGAGAGGATTATCTGGGGCTGTGAAGCCCAGTGGTGACTGCATCCAAACCCTTGCTATGAGCCGGGAGGATTTCTCTGTGAAGTGGCCAGTGGGATTGTCAACTGCCATGCCAACCAGACATGAAACCAAGAGCCTGGGCACATGGGCTTTCCTTCAGCATTCTCAGAGGGGACATTCCCACTGACCACCCCTCTGTTACCCCAGGGCCCTTCCAAGGCAAGGGTGGGTTTGGGCTATAAAACGCTCTTCTGATCTCACATATGGTGTCCTACATCCTCAGCTCTTCCTCTCCCAGATTCCTCCTTTATCTCTTACTCACAGCTTCCCCCCTGGAACTTCCCCAGGGTTAACACGGGATCTTCTGAAATGTTAGTTCTACCCACGTGGGGCTAGTGGGTGTTGAGGGAGGAGGCCCTGTGGAGGGAACCAAAGAGTCATGAATGTGACAAGGAGATAGGAACTCCAGTTCTGGTCCCCACCCAGGCACTAATGCTTGTGGCCTTTGCAGCCTTGGAGCATAAATGTCCTTTTTGGAGCAATGAGAACCCCCTGCAAAAGTCTGTGATCTGACTACCTGGGAGGTTGGGAACGTGGAGAGCATGGGGTCCATGGGACCAAGGGGAAGAGGACGGGAAGGAGGATCACACAGGAGACCAGCAATGGCTACCTTGGTGCCTGCAACCTAGGACCCAGAAGAAAGGGCCTAGGGCAGGGTCACTTCTCTTTCCCCCATAATCACCAACTCACCTGGGTCCCCTGAGTGCTGGGAGTTAGCAGGACAGGAGGAGACAGGGGCTGTGAGGTGTGTGGATTATTTCCTGCCCCACCACGAACCTCTCCATCCCCTCTCCCCCTCCCTGGAAATTTCAGACCGAGTTTTCCGCTGGCTTCTGAAAGAAACACAAAAGGAACCTTTGAACTTCCTCATAATCAGCTCTGTGCTGTGATGACCAGCGGCCCACAGGCCCAATCAGTAAACAATGGTTCAACTTCGACTCTCCACACCTTAGTTTTTAAAAGTAAAACTATCAAAAACAGAAAGGAAACACTGCATTTATCGACAATGCTGGAAGGAGGGAGTCACAGATAAGGCTCTTTTAGGGTGCTAGGGCCTTGAAGCTGAAGGGCCCAGAAACTTTGCAGAGGAGGTGACACTTGCTGAGGTCGAATTTAGGATTGGCAGGAGGATGGTTTGTGGTTCTCAGGGCATGGTCCCATACTTTCAGTATCAGCATGCCCTGAGGATGTGTTAGAAATGCAAATTCTAGGCCCCACTGAATCAGAGATGCAGGGATGGGCCCAGCAACCAGTGTTTAGGAGCTCTCATCCTCTGTGGAATTCACATATAAGCCCAAGTTTGAGACCACCCTTGTAGTGGGGGTACACTTGAAGGGAGTTTCTAATCATCTGTTGATAGAGGACAAAAATGTAGAAGCCCTCACGGAAGGGATATGCTAAAGTGTCAGCACATGTTTGCCTCAGGCTCTGTTTTCTTTGGAAACTGGATTAAGACACAATTCCAATGTGCAGATGCCAGGCGAAAGTGAAGGAACTGTCTATTATAGGCGTTTGCCCATGTCTACCCCCAGGGTGGGAAATTCCATAAACATAGCTGAATTTTTTAAAAGCACTTAGTGTTTATCATATATTTACGCTTCTACTTTGTTTGAAAACTTATTTAAGGCAAAACATGAGATAACACGGATTGGATGTATGTGAAAAATAAAAAGGAAGCATGGTTACTACAGGCCTGCCCAACGATTTGGTCTGATGTGATGTAGGTAGCCAATTCACAGGACTTTGGACAGTCTCTCAGCTCTGCCGAAAACTGCATCATGAGGAGCAAGAGTTGGACTCCTCCAGAGTGGGGTGCTGGTACCCCGACTGTGAATTTGTTCAGTAAGGAAGTCAACAAGTGATCGCTCCAAATCTCTCTGTACCAGCCTCCCCCCGCCGACCTCCAATGCCCTGTAATCCCTCCCAGCTCTGGAAACAGGCACCCCAGGATGACAAACGGCACAGTGAATAACAACAAAACTGGCTGTGTCTCCCCCCATTCCATAGCCCTGGAATCTGCTTCCAGCCACACCTCTGCAGTTCTTCCCATAATCTCAGTTCCCACGCTGTCTTCCAGGTCTGCAGCCTGCCTACACAAGAAGGCAGGCAGTGTCACCCTCCCTGGTCCTCGGAGAGGTTCCCCAGCCTCTGACTTCCTTGTACTTCTCCTCTCCCAGGCCCCCTTCCTCACCCACATGGAGCTGGCAAAAGGGAGTGGGTTCTTGGTTCCTAGGAGGAAGGCAGAGAACCCAGGCTTGAGAACCCAAGAATTGTCCCATCTATTCTGGGTCCCTTGCTCATCCATGTGAATTTTAGAATCAGCATGACAATCTACAATAAAAATCCAGTTCCCATATCCAGAAAAGGTAAATCTGTAGAGACAGAATGCCGATTGGTGGCATTATGGGTTGAATTGCATCCCCCAAAAGATATGCTGAAGTTCTAACCTCCAGTGGCCATGAATGTGACTTTATTTGGAGATACGGTCTTTGCAGATGCACTGAATTTGGGTAGGCTATAATCCAACCATGTGTCCCTAAGAGGAAAAGAAGAGACACAGAGGGAAGGCAGCCATGTGAGGTAGGATGTATGCAGACATGGGAGTGAGGCTGTCACAAATCAAGCGATGCATGTGGCTAACAGGAGCTCAAAGAGGCAAGAAAATGTCGATGAAAGAATGCTGCCTGCCATATCAATAAACAAAGGATATTGAACCATCAAGCCGTCACACTGCAGCCACCCCCAGTGATGTACCCTGAGGAGACTCAGGATGAGAAAGCATAGGATACTGGCCTCAGATAGCTGAGGTGCATAGCAAAGGAATGATTTCAATGAGCAGACTCTTGCATCTTCTCATACGTAGATATGTGCTAAATTCATTAACTTGAGATGTATGGTTTTCTTTAATTATCAGTAATCTCTTGATGTTCCGACTACCTGCTCTGTGTTGCAAAAACTCCTATATATCCTGTGTCCTCCCTTACCTCTTCGGAGGAGTTCCCTTAGAGATATTTGACAGTCTGCATCCCAGGCTTAAGTCCTCAGTTTTGTCTGCTGAGTAAAACATAACTGCAATTTTTAGGTTGAGCATCTTTTTTCAGTCAACAAAAGAAGGCTCCCCTAGAGCCTTGGAAGGATCATGGCCCTGTCAACACACTGAATTCAGACCCTTGACCTTCAGGACCATGAGAGGATCCATTTCTGCTCTTCTTTTTTATACGCTGACCAGGTTGTGGTACTCTGTTATAGCAGTCATAGGAAACTAATAGTGGTGGTTACCAGCATTATGGGGAGGGGGATATTAGGAGCAACTGGTTGATGGGTACAGGGTTTCCTTTTTGGGTGCTGAAAATGTTTGGAAATTTTTCCAAATTTTCATTGCCAATAAAAATACGTGGAAGTACATAGAGATTGCACAACATTGTGAATGTACTGAATGCCACTAAGATGGTCATTTAAAATGGTGATTTTTATGCTATGTGAATTTACCTCTATTTTAAAATTTTAAATAATAAATAAATCAATCCATCCATCCATCCATCCATTCATCCATCTCTCCATCCATCCTTCTGGGGTTTAGACTGAGATTGAATTGAACCCATAGGATAATCGAGAGGAACTGACCACTACTATAGTGAAGTTCTGACCTGTGAATACGTCTTCTTTACATAAGTCTTTTACATGTTTTCTTTTAAAAATTTTTATATTTCTTTATTTATATTTTACATAAGTCTTCTTTATATGACAGCTTAATTTCTTATAGATATATTTTCTATAGTTTCCTTATGCATATGCAAGGAAATAGTATGGATTCTTATTTTTCTCTGGAAAAGTAGCATAATAGACACCCATTTTCACTAAACAATCTTTTGTAGATATCTTTCCATGTCAGTACATAGAGATCATTCTCATTCTTTCATGCTGCATAATAGTCTACATATATGGTTGTATCATCACATAACTAACAGTCCCCATGGATGGACTTCTGGTATATTTCCATCTATGGTGAAGCTGTAATGAATGATGTTGGATGTATACTACTTTGCAAATTCACGGGTATATATGAGCAGCCAGCTCTGGCTCCCCACTCTTCCTTTAACCTGGTGTGTGTGGTCCCAACTTAATATAGCCTAGAAGCTCAAAACAGAGTCTGTCTCTGGAAGAGTTTTCTCCCAAACAAGCCCCGCCTTTTTCCAGCTCATGGGAGTGGGGAGAAGGCTCCAGGCTATAGCCCCTTCAGTCTCTGTGTCACCCTAATCCCATTTCCACTGGCCCAGTTCCAGTTCCCCATCAGCACAGGTGACCACATGCACACACATACACACACACACACACACACACACACACACACACAGTCACACACTCACCAAGGTGCAAAAGAAACCATTTTCAAGTGCTGAGCTCTTAGCTATTTCTGTCAACTAAAAAAGAATGTACAATGTAAACGCTGAGAATTATATTTTGTTTTGGGCATTACTGGGGATTTTAGCCTGGGATACAGCCTCTCAGATAGCTCTGAGGGACTGTTCTGAAGACGTAAGGGAGGATCCAGGATATATAAGAGTTTTTGCAAACAAAATGAAACAAAACAAAACAAAAAACCCCAAACAGGTAGTCTGAACATGAAAAGATTACTGTTAATTAAAGACAATCTGACACCTCTAGTTAATGAACTTAGTGCTTTTCTCTGTATGGGAAGATGCAAGAATCTGGGCTTATTGAATTAATCCTTTGATATGCACCTTAACCATCTAGGGCCAGTATCCTGTTTATCTCCATCCTTAGTTCCTCTCAGGTCGCACCATCCAGATTGGCTGTGGAGGCTGATGATGTGGTAGCTGCAACATTCACTGATTACTGAAATGGCAGGTGACATTTTGTCTAAATTTCCCTCAAGAAATCAATGCTTGGATGGCTACTGGACAGGGAAGAGCTGACCTAAGACACAGAGCACACTGATGACATGGCCTGGGAGGAACTTCCAGACATGAGACTCACAGAAGTGAACATCAGTGGAGGCCATCCCTGGGGAGGAGCAGAGATATACCTGCATGGTGACACAACAGGCCTGTGGGAACATCTCTGAAACTTGAGGTGGAGAGTGAGAGGAAGGGCAAGAGAATAAAGGAGAAGAGAGAGGTATCTGGGATTGCAGCACAGGGCAGGTAAGCACCTGGGAAGACCAGGCTCACGGTCCCTCCCCTCTCCAGAACTGCCACCCACCCTTCTGTCTAGGCTGTTCTTGGCAATGCACTGCTGTCCTTCCCAAACCAGAAGTGATCAGAGCTGTGGGTGGAGGAAGAAATGAAAGAAGGAGTGAAGAGTTGAAGATGGATTGGGGAAGAGGTGTTCATGCTTCCCCGTGCTTTCCTGTATGGCTGGATACCTGCCCCCATTCCCATTACCTGCCTCCATTCCCATTCCGTTTCCAGTATTATAGATATTTTTTTGTCACATAAAGGATAAAAACAAATACTCCAGAGCCAAGTGTATGTCAGGAGAAAAAGTTGAATTCTATGCGAGTTGAGGTGTCAGACTGCTGTATCAGAGCCAAAATGTATAATGGCTCAAAATGTGTAATGGTTCATTTCTTGCTCGCTTACTTGGCAGACTAAGTGGCCAGCTGACCTAACGAGTATTCACGTAAATGAGTAAACTAACAAACTTGAATTACACCCTCTTTTTTTTCTAAACTGTTAAGACCAATCCAACATGAAAACTGGTGAGGTGTTTACACCTCACTAACGCAAAGTGAATAGGAGTAATCTGCCTGATAACTGATGATGCATGATCAGTTTGGCCTTGACTTTCATTGGACACTGTGGTTCCAAATGGGCCAATCCTGAATGATCCTGCCCAGACCTTGGTCCTGGGGCTGGTTTTTACCCACTGAAGTCTCCATTTGAGTTTGGACTGAAAATACAGGCCAGGTGCAAGGGGCTTGGTATTAAGATCAGGTTTTTACTTCTACCCATTTTAAGGGGCTATGTCACAGAACCTGCCTTCCCCATAACTCTCTCTCTCTGCTCAGTCTTTGTCTCTGTCCTTACCTTCCTTCTTCTCCCACTTCTGTCTTCCCATTTTTCTTCTCTGCTTTGGCAGTAAGATCCCAGAATTGTTTCATTCAAAAGATTTGGGGGAGTGCCCTTCTAAGCCAGTTGTCACTTACCTTTCCTTCAACAAAGGGACTTTGAGAATTTTTAAATTTTTACTTATTTATTTATGGCTACATTGGGTCTTCGTTGCTGGGCCCGGGCTTTCTCTAGTTGCTGCGAACAGGGGCTCCTCTTTGTTATGGCGCACAGGCTTCTCATTGCAGTGGCTTCTCTTGTTGTGGAGCACAGGCTCTAGGCGCTTGGGCTCAGTAGTTGTGGCGCACGGGCTTAGTTACTCTGCGGCATGTGGAATCTTCCCCGACCAGGGCTCGAACCCATGTCCCCTGCATTGACAGGCAGATTCTTAACCACTGAGCCACCAGGGAAGTCCTGGGACTTTGAGAATTTTATTAAATCTTTAAGCAACATCCCCCACCCACCCCCACCCCCACCCAAGAAAAGGCCACACTCAACATTTCACACCCAATCATAGAGGGTTCCTAAATCTGCTGAAGCCACAGAACCCAGGAGACCTGGTCTGAATCCATTTTCTGTTTTTCTCACATGAGGGTGTAGACAAAGAATGTCACCTGCGATTTCAGTAAACATAGGATGTTGGGGCCTTAAAGCCATCAGCCACTGCAGCTGCACCCTAAGGGGAATTCAGGATGGAGAAAAGTGGGGAAAATGGGATGATGGCCCTAGATAGTTAAGATGCATATCAAAAGAATGATTTCAATAAGCCCAGACTCTTGCATGTGCCCTTACATAGAAAAGCACTAAAATTATTAACTTGAGTTGTCTGCATTTTTTTTGAGTTGTCTGCATTTTTTGTGTGATTAGCGGTAATCCTTTGATGTTCGACTACATGTTGTTTTTTTCCCACAGAATCTCCTATATATCCTGGCTCCTCCCTTACCCCTTTGGAACTGTTCCTCAGAGCTATCAGAGAGGCTGCTTCCAGGCTATTAGTCCTCAGTAAGACCACCAAATAAAAAATAATTCTTCACTTTTAGGTTGTGCAATGTTTGTTCAGTCAACAAGGGAAACATCCCAAATTCTATGTGTGGCATTTCCAGGGACAAGAATGTTGTCCTCTGAGTTATAAACAGCATCTGAGTAAATAACAAGCAAATGCAGTGTCCTTCAACTACAATGATGATTAGAAAACAGAAAGCAAAAGTGGACTCTAGAGCTCATTTCTACCAGAAGGAAATACCACGAGAATGCATCCCTGGCATGGGGAGAGGTACAGACAGCAAGGGGACTGAGTGGGCCTTATTTAGATTCCAAATCCAAAAACTAGCACTAAAAAGATATATTTACATCCATCATGGAGATTTAATTATGCACCAGGCATTAAGCACTACCAAGGATTACTGTTAATATTGTTGGATGTGAAAAGGTCCTGAAATTCTGTAAGAAAATGTCCATGTTTTTTAGAAACTCCTTCCTGAGTTATTTAGGTGTGGAATGGCAAGTTGTCTAGGATTTGCTTTGGGATTGAGTTCAGCAAAGAAATGGACAGAGATGAAGCAAATGTGGTAGTTATGCAACTGGGTGGTGGATATAAGGAGAGGTCCGTATATTCTTCTTTCTACTTTAATGTTTGTTTGAAATGTTTCTAAGTACAAATACTTTTGACAAGCAAATGTAGTTTTTAGGAAGGCAGGCCTAGGGCAAATACACAAGTGACTTTTATTTCAAGTGGTAATAGGTTGTTATTTTTCTGCCTCGAGTGCTTCCAGCTGCTCGAAGGATGCACTTAACCCTCTTCAGGAGGTGTGGTCTGCATTCCCTCCCCCACCAGTCTTATATTTATCCCTCAGTCCCCTGCAGGGGTCCTGCAGCTAGTAGAGCAGGCTCTGGGCCTGGCCTCAGCACAAGGTTGAGAAGTGTAGTGGCCTGGTTTCCTCTCAGATGACCCATCATCTTGTCTGGTTAAAAACGTTTGGGTGGAATATTCACTGGGGAGGGAGGGGGGTATTTCCTGATTATTTATCCCAGCTACACCTTCCTGAGGGGAGGAGGGATTTCTGTTCTTATCTGGTCTTGATTAGAAGAGTCACGGCCTTGGTGCACGATGGGAACTTCTTATCTGCAAGGTTCATTTTATTGTAATGAGCAAAAAGTTACATTCCAACACCAGGGATTCTCACCTTTTGCCACCATTCTTTGTCTGCCTCTAGGACCCCTGTCATGACAGATAAATGGTTTCCTGTCAGTCCAGATGTTTCTGCTTTTCTTTGTCTGCCCAAGAACCCCCGTCATTCACAAGATGTATGGTTTCCTGCCACTCCGTCCATGACCCCCCTTTTCTTCTCTGCTCATATCTAGCTCTCTGTCTGCTCTAACTCTTAGAAAGCACTTGCTTACACACTTGCTGGAATTCCTACACCAGCTGCTACCCCTGTTGCATCTACAGCTCAAAGCAGAAACCAGCAGGCTGCAGACTCTTAACACAAGCAAGGAGGATGCTGCCTTTCCTGCTTTGCCTCGTTTACACCACCACCTGGAAGACATGACAGAGGGTCCAGGAAGTCCCAGTGGAAATAAGGGGTCTTGTATGGACCAGAGTACTGCCTCCCCTACTCCATTCTGGGCTCCAGGTTCCTGGGATCCGGGACCTTGGGACCTAGCACCTTACTCCCAAGGACTTGGGAGGAAATTCACTCCTGAGCAAAGCGGGTAGGAACAGAAAAACCTCTATATGGCTGAAGAATTAGCAGAGCCAGAGAAACTGCTTAGACTCCTCAGTTTTCTAGCAAGCAAAAAATGAGGTGATGCTGAGCTGGGCAGGTACTCACCCATGAAAGAACTTGCAGAAGTCTGGCATTCCTGAGGGGAGAATCCAGTACATCACTGGAAGGAAAAGTAAAAGAAAAATACAAGTCTGGTTGCAGCAGAGATGGTAAGAGAAAGTTTTCCTGTGCTGGCCTCCCCCAAGAAAACACTGAATGGGAATGATTTATCTGGTGGAGGTGACCGCTCCTGTAGGGTAAAAGAAAAGCAGTGAGTGAGTACCCAGCTACTTCATCTGATCAGTCAGGGTCAGAGAAATCCATTTTTTTTGCACCAGCACCTCTAGTACTAAGGTGGGGATAAGAATTTAAGGTATATTAAAACAGGAATATCATCCCATGAGCCTCTGGGAGTACCTTCCTGAGCAGGAAGTCATCCCATGAGCCTCTGGGAGTACTATCCCCAGGGATCTCCCTACCAGGTCCACTGGCAACCCAGGTGGGCACGAATGCCAAACCCACACATCCCCACTCTGCTACTGGCTCCTGTGTGCTCCCAAGTGCATCTGGGAGAACAAGTTCTGGTAGGCAAGGAGTGGGGTCTGAAGACAGGATATGATGGTTGGCAAGAGGGACATCACAAACTTGTCTATAGTGGAAAACAAAAGAGGGGTTTCAAAAGTCAGCCTGGTGTATTGTAAGGACCAGAGAAAAGATAAAAGCTTAAAATTTTGTCTACAAAGGGAAGCAAGAAGAGAGGAGCAAATAATCCTTCACAAGCACAGAAGAAAAACTGAGATAATAACAACATAGAACATAACACCACATCTGCTGAAGGCAAAGAGTGAAGGTGATGTCTACTACTTCAAATATGAAAGCAGCATTGCATAACTAAAATGAAAATAACCACGCAGGGAAATAATAGCATCGAAAAATAAACTAATAATTCTCAAGCGTACAAACTCAAAGGCACAGAATATTGTGATCTAAGTGATAAAGAATTCAAAACAGCAGTTGTGAGAAACTCAGTGAGTCACATGAAAACTCAGAAAGACAACTCAATGAATTCAGGAATAAAATATATGAACTAAGTGGGTTATTTGCCAAAGAGATGGAAATTAAAAAAAAAGAACCAAACAGATAGACTGCAGCTGAAAAATTTGATGAATGATAAGAAGAATGCAATAGGGAGTATCTGA
This sequence comes from Leucopleurus acutus, assembly GCF_964270905.1. NCBI lineage: Eukaryota > Metazoa > Chordata > Mammalia > Artiodactyla > Delphinidae > Leucopleurus > Leucopleurus acutus. The sequence continues at coordinate 14,486,453 of NC_139145.1, forward strand.
AGCAGGGCAGACAAGGTGGAAGAAAGAGTAAGTAACTTGGAGGATGGGAATTTTGAAATACACAGTTAGAAGAGAAGAAAGAAATATAATTTTAAAAGATCAAAGAAAGCCCATGTGGAGAGAAGGGACAAGATGGCAGAGTAGAGGCGTCTTGAGCTCACCTGCTCTCATGAGAACACCAAAATCACAAATAACTGCTGAACAACCATTGATGAAAAAGACCATAACCTACCAAAAATATATTTTACATCCAAAGACATAAAGAGGACACCACAATGAGATGGTAGGAAGGGAGCACTCATGATACAATGAAATCCTATACCCCTGGGTGGGTGACCCACAAACTGGAGAATAATTACATTGCAGAAGTTCTCCCACAAGTGTGAGAGTTCTGAGCCCTATGTCAGGCTCCCAAGCTGGGGGTCTGACATTGTGAAGAGGAGCCACCAGAGCATTTGACTTAAAAGGTCAGTGGGGCTTGATTGCAGCAGCTCCATAGAACTGTGGAAAACAGAGACTCTGCCCTTGGAGGGTACACACAAGGTCTCATGCATACTGGGACCCAGGGAAAAATCAGTAACTTCACAGGAGCCTGGACCAGACCTACCTGCTATTCTTGCAGGGTTTACTGGGGATGTGGGAGGCAGCTACAGCTCATTCTAAGGATGAGGACACTGGTGGTGGAGGTATCAGGGAGTAGTCATCAGCTTGAGCTCCCCCCAAAGCCAGTAGGCTCCAGTGCCTGGTCACCTCAGGCCAAACAACCAACAGGGCCCACACAGCTCTGCCCATAATATAAACAGATGAAATGCTCCAACCAAAAGACACAGACTGGCTGAATGGATACAAAAACAAACAAACAAACAAAAAGATATATGTTGTCTAAAGAGACCCAATTCAGATCTAGAGAAACATACAGGTTGAAAATGAGCGGGTGGAAAATGTTATTCCATGCAAATGGAAATCAAAAGAAAGCTGAAGTAGCAGTACTCATATCAGACAAAATAGATGTTAAAGTAAAGACTGTTACAAGAGACAAAGAAGGCCACAACAAAATGATCAATCCAGGAGAAGATCTTACAATTGTAATATATGTACACCCAACATTGGAGCACCTCAATATATAAGGCAAATACTAACAGACATAAAAGGAGAAACTGAGTAAGACAATAATACTGGGAAACTTTAACACCCAACTTACATCAATGGACAGATCATCCACATGGAAAATCAATAAGGAAACACAGGTCTTAAATGACACATTAAACCAGTTGGACTTTTACTTGATATTTATAGAGCATTCCATCCAAAAACATTGGAATGTATATTCTTTTGAAGTACACATGGTACTTTCTCCAGGATAGATCACATGCTGGGCCACAAAGCAAGCCTCAGTAAATTTAAGAAAACTGAAATCCTATCAAGCATCTTTTCCGACCACAACACTATGAAATTAGAAATCTACTGTAAGAAAAAAACTACAAAAACACAATCATATGGAGGCTAAACAATATGCTAATAAACAACCAATGGATAAGTGAAGAAATCAAAGAGGAAATAAAAAAATACCTACAGACAAATGACAGTGAAAACACAAAGATCCAAAACCTATGGGACAGAGCAAAAGCAATTCTAAGAGGGTAATATATAGTGATACAATCTTACCTCAGGAAACAAGAGAAGTTTCAAACAACCTAACCTTACACCTAAAGCAACTAGAGAAAGAAGAACAAACAAAACCCAAAGTTAGTAAAAGGAAACAAATCATAAAGATCACAACAGAAATAAATGAAATAGACTAACAATAAAATTAGAAATGAAAAAGGAGAAGTTACAACAAACACCACAGAAATACAAAGGATCAGAAGAGACAACTATAGCAAGTATATGCCAATAAAATGGACAACCTAGAAGAAATCAAGTTCTTAGAAAGGTACAGCCTTCTAAGACTGAACCAGGAAGAAATACAAAATGTGAACAGACCAATCAAAAGTACTAAAATAGAAACTGTGGTTAGAAAATATCCAACAAAGAAAAGTCCAGGACCAGATGGCTTCACAGATGAATTCCATCAAACATTTAGAGAAGAGTTAAAACTTATCCTTCTGAAAATTTCCAAAAAATTGCAGAGGAAGGAACACTCCTAAGCTTACTCTACAAGGCCATAATCACCCTGATACCAAAACCAGTCAAAGATATCACAAAAAAAGAAAAGTACAGGCCAATACCCCTGATAAACATAGATGCAAAAATCCTCAACAAAATGCTAGCAAACTGAATCCAACAACACATTAAAAGCATCATGCACGATGATCAAGTGGAATTTTATCCCAGGGAGGCAAAGATTCTTCAATATAGGCAAATCAATGAATGTGATACATCACATTAACAAATTGCAATATAAAAACCATATGATCATCTCAGTAGATGCAGAAAAAGATTTTGACAAAATCCAACACCCATTTGTGATAAAAACTCTCCAGTAAGTGAACATAGAGGGAAATTACCTTGATGTAATAAAGGCCATATATGACAAACCCACAGCAAACATTCACAATGGTGAAGAAGTGAAAGCATTTCCTCTAAGAGCAGGAACGAGACAATGATGTCCATTCTTGCCACTCTTATTCAACATAGTTTGGAAGTTCTAGCCACAGTAATCAGGAAAGAAAAAGAAATAAAAGAATATGAATTGGAAAAGAAGAAGTAAAACTGTCACCGTTTGCAGGTGACATGACAGGATACGTAGAAAATCCTAAAGATGCTACCAGAAAACTGCTAGAGCTCATCAATGAATTTGGTAAAGTTGCAGAATACAAAATTAATACACAGAAATCTCTTGCATTCCTATACAGTAAAAATGAAAGATCAGAAAGAGAAACTAAGGAAACAATCCCATTTACCATCACATCAAAAAGAAAAAAATACCTAGGAATAAACCTACTTAAGGAGGCAAAAGACCTATACTCAGAAAACTACAAAATGCTGATGAAAGAAATCAAAGTTGACACAAACAGATTGAGAGATATACCATGTTCCTGGATTGGAAGAATCAATATTGTCAAAATGATTATACTACCCAAAGCAATCTATGGATTCAACGCAATCCCTATCAAATTACCAAGGGACTTTTTTACAGAACTAGAACAAAAATCTTAAAATTTGTATGGAGACATTAAAGACCCCAAATATCAAAGCAATCTTGAGAAAGAAGAATGGAGCTGGAAGAATCAGGTTCCCTGACTTCAGACTATACAACAAAGCTACAGTAATCAAAACAGTATGGTACTGGAACAAAAACATTAATATAGATCAATGAAACATGATAGAAAGTCCAGAGATAAACCCACGCACCTATGGTCAACTAATCTATGACAACGGAAGCAAGAATATACAATGGAGAAAAGACAGTCTCTTCAATAAGTGGTGCTGGGAATACTGGACAGCTACATGTAAATGAATGCAATTAGAATATTCTCTATCACCATACCCCAAAATAAACTCAAATGGATTAAAGACCTAAATGTAAGACCAGATACTATAAACACTTATAGTGTAGAAGAAAATATAGGCAGGACACTCTTTGACATAAATTGCAGCAAGATCTTATTTGACCCCCTTCTAGAGTAATGAAAATAAAATCAAAAATAAAAAATTCAACCTAATGAAACTTAAGAGCTTTGGCACAGCAAAGGAAACCACAACCAAAACAAAAAGACAACCCACAAAAAGGGGGAAAATATTTGCAAATGAAGTGACCCACAAGGGATTAATCTCCAAAATATACAAAGAGGTCATGCAGCTCAGTATAAAAAACAAACAAACAACAAACAACACAATCAAGAAATGGTCTGAGATCTATGTAGACATTTCTTCAAAGAAGACATACAGATGGGTAAAAGCTCATGAAAAGATGCTCAACATCACTAATCATTAGAGAAATGGAAATCCAAACTACAATGAGGTAACACCTCACACTAGTCAGAATGGCCATCATAAAAAATCTACAAACATTAAATGCTGGAGTGGGTGTGGAGAAAAGGGAGCCCTCCTACACTGTTGGTGGGAATGTAAGTCGGTACACCGATTATGGAGAACAGTATGGAGGTTCCTTAAAAAACTAAAAATAGAAGTACCATATGATCCAGCAATCTGACTCCTGGGCATATATCTGCAGAAAACCACAATTCAAAAAGATATATACACCCCAATATTCATTGCAGCACTATTTACAATAGTTAAGACATGGAAGCAATCTAAATGTCCATCAACATAGGAATGGATAAAGAATATACGCATGTATACAATGGAATATTAGTCAGCCAGAAAAAAAGAAATAATGCCATTTGCAGCAACACGGATGGACTAGAGATCTTCATACTAAGTGATGTAAGTCCGAGACAGACAAATATCATGATATCACTTTGCTGTATACCTGAAACTAGCACAACATTGTAAATCAACTATACTTCAATAAAAATTTTTAAAAATTAAAAAAAATAATATGTGAGAAAATGTATTACATATTTTGACATTACCATACATAGAAAAAAATGTGATACATATATACGATGGAATATGACTCAGCTATTAAAAAGAATGAAGTAAATATCATTTGCAGCAATATGGATGGACCTAGAGATTATCATATTAAGTGAAGTAAATCAGACAGACAAAGAGAAATATTATATGATATCACTTCTATGTGGAATCTAAAAAAATGATACAAATTGACTTATTTACAAAGCA
>NC_139145.1:14491401-14603839 GCF_964270905.1 Leucopleurus acutus
CCAGAGAGAGGACTGATATTGGCAGCACGGAGAGAGCCTGAGGCGTCAGGAGTGAGGAATTCCACAGGTGGGAATGCTCCTGGAGGAAATGATGTCTGCCTTGGGAGTAAGGGACCATTGTTGAATGCTGCACAAGGGATGCAGCCACCACTGCAGACTCTCTCCCCACATGCCAGCCCGCCTCTGCAGGCACTGGGAGAGATTCCCACCAGAGCGAGCACACCTCAGTCTGTCTCAGCCTCCAACCAGCCCCTGCCTCCTCAGGCACTAGAGGGGGAATCCCATTGGAGTCAGCGTGTGCACCCCAGTCGTGGCTGCCTTATCCCTCTCCCACCTGAGAAAACATGCATGCCCCTGTCTGTAGCAGCCTCTTGACCCTCACACGTAAGCAAGCAAGTGTGCCCCAGTCATCTGCTGCCTTTGACCCCTTCTCGCCTGGGCAGGGAAGAGAGGCCTGAGGGTGATCCACATGCAGAGGTGGGGCCAAAACCAAAGGTGAGCCCCAAGCTCAGCAGCTGTGCAACTAAGGAAGAGGAACTAAAATCTCTTGGCACCACTGTACAAGCCATGGATTAAACCCAAATGATTGGCCTGGTAAACCCAGCGTCTGCTGAATATATGAATGGACAATGAGTGTTCTCACAACTGAGACTGGTCTAGCTTTAGCATCTGTGGATTTTGGTGGCACATACATGCTGGAGTTGGGCCAGGTCAGAGTCTGAGCTGCCCCCAAAGTACCCACAGTGGGTCTAGACACATACGTAGAGGTCTTGGTGGGTGTCGTGGGGAGGCGGGGGGTTGGCTGTGGCTCCTGTGAGGTCAAGGACACTGATAGCAGAGGTCCCAGGGAATTTTTTTTCTTATTTTAAAAATTTTTACTTTTTGGTTTTGTTTTGTTTTGCTGTGGTTGTTTTATTTATTTATTTTTAATATATTTTTTATTTTTCTATTTTTATTTATTTGTTGTCTTGTTGCTTTGTTTTTTGGGTTTTAGAATTTTTTGTATTTGTTTTGTTTTCAACTTTTTTGTCATTTTTGTGTGTTATTTTGGTTTGCTTTAAAAATTTTTTGTTTGTTTTTTATTTTTGTTTTTATTGTTTGTTTTGGTCTTTGTGTTTAGTTGTTTGCTTGATTTTTGTTTTCTTTTTTGTGTGGTATGTTTGTTTGTTGTTTCTGTTTGGTTGTGTTTTTAGTATTTGTCTTGGATTTTTTCTGTTTGTTTTCTTTTCTTTTTTATTGTTGTTTTTCTGTTTTTGTTTGTTTAGTTTGTTTTTATTATTTGTCTTGGGTTTTGTTTGTCTCTTTGTTTGTTATTTTATTTATTTATTTATTTGCCATACCACACAGCTTGGAGGGTCTTGGTTCCCTGGCCAGGGGTCAAGCCTGAACCCCCATGGTGGGAGTGCTGAGTCCAGGCTGCTGGACCACCAGAGAATTCCTGGCCACAGGTAATATCAATTGGTGTGAGCTTTCCCAGAGGTCCTATCTCAGCACCAAGACCCAGCTCCTCACAACAGCCTGCAAGCTCCAGTGCTGGATGTCTCAGGCCAAACAACCAGCAAGACAGGAACACAGCCCCACCCATTAGCAGACAGGCTGCCTAAAGTTGTACTAAGCTCACAGACACCCAAAACACACCCTCTGTTGTGGCACTGGCCCCCAGAAAGAGAAGAACCAGCTCTACCCACCAGAACATAGGCACCAGTCCCTCCAACCAGGAAGCTTACACAAGCCCCTTGACCAACCTCACCCACCAGGGGGCAGACACCAGAAGCAAGAGGAACTACAACCCTGCAACCTGTAGAAAGGAGACCACAAACAGTAAGTTAAACAAAATGGGATAACAGAAAAATATTTTGCAGATGAAGGAGCAAGGTAAAAACCCACAAGACAAAAAATGAAGAGGAAATAGGTAATCTAATGGAAAAAGAATTCAGAGTAATGATAGTAAATATGATCTAAGATCTTAGAAATTGAATGGAGGCACGGATGAAGAAGATACAAGAAATGTTTAACAAGGACATAGAAGAACTAAAGATGAAAATAAAAAGAACAATACAGTAACTGAAAAGAAAAATACACTAGAAGGAATCAATAGCAGAATAACTGAAGCAGAATGGATAAGTGAGCTGGAAGATAGAATGGTGGAAATAAATAAAATGGGACAGAATAAATAAAAAGAATGAAAAGAAATGAGGACAGTCTCAGAGACCTCTGGGACAGCATTAAACGTAGCAACATTAGAATTATAGGGGCCCCAGAAGAAGATGAGAAAGAGAAAGTGTCTGAGAAAATATTTGAAGAGATTATAGTTGAAAACTTCCCTAAAGTGGGAAAGGAAATAGTCAGCCAGGTACAGGAAGAACAGAGAGTCCCATACAAGTAAACCCAAGGAGAAACACACTGAGACACATATTACTCAAACTAACAAAAATTAAATACAAAGAAAAAATATTAAAAGCAGCAAGGGAAAAGCAACAAGTAACATACAAGGGAATCCCCATAAGGTTATCAGTTGATTTTTCAGCAGAAACTCTGCAGGCCAGAAGGGAGTGGCATGATATATTCAAAGTGATGAACGGGAAAAACTTACAACCAAGATTACGATAACCAGCAAGGATCTCATTCAGATTCAACAGAGAAATCAAAAGCTTTACAGACAAGCAAAAGCTAAGAGAATTCAGCACCACCAGACCAGCTCTACAACAAATGCTAAAGGAACTTCTCCAGGATAGATCATAACATGGGACACAAATCAAGCCTTAGTAAATTTAAGAAAATTGAAATCACATCAAGTATCTTTTCTGACCACAACGCTATGAGACTACATACGAATTACAGGAAAAAGTCTGTAAAAAATACAAACTCATGGAAGCTAAACAATACACTACTAAATACCGAAAAGATCACTGAAGAAATCAAAGAGGAAATAAAAAAATACCTAGAAACAAATGACAATGAAAACACGATGACCCAAAACCTATGGGATGCAGCGAAAGCAGTTCTAAGAGGGAACTTTATAGCAATACAATCCTACCTCAAGAAACAAGAAACATCTCAAATAAACGACTGGACCTTACACCGAAAACAATTATAGAAAGAAGAAAAAAAAAACCCCAAAGTTAGCAGAAGGAAAGAAATCATAAAGATCAGATCAGAAATAAATGAAAAAGAAATGAAGGAAACAATAGCAAAGATCAATAAAACTAAAAGCTGGTTCTTTGAGAAGATAAATAAAATTGATAAACCATTAGCCAGACTCATCAAGAAAAAAAGGGAGAAGACTCAGATCAATAGAATTAGAAATGAAAATGGAGAGGTATCAACTGCCATGCAGAAATACAAAGGATCATGAAGGATTACTACAAACAACTATATGCCAATATAATGGACAACCTGGAAGAAATGGAAATTCTTAGAAAAGCACAACCTTCCAAGATTGAACCAGGAAGAAATAGAAAATATAAACAGACAAATTACAAGCACTGAAATTGAGACTGTGATTAAAAATCTTCGAACAAACAAAAGCCCAAGACCAGACGACATCACAGGTGAATTCTATCAAACATTTAGAGAAGAGATAACACGTATACTTCTCAAACTCTTCCAAAATATAACAGAGGGAGGAACACTCCCAAACTCATTCTACGAGGCCACCATCACCCTGATACCAAAACCAGACAAAGATGTCACAAAGAAAGAAAACTACAGGCCAATATCACTGATGAACATAGATGCAAAAATCCTCAACAAAATACTAGCAAACAGAATCCAACAGCACATCAAAAGGATCATACACCATGATCAAGTGGGGTTTATTCCAGGAATGCAAGGATTCTTCAATATATGCAAATCAATCAATGTGATACACCATATTAACAAATTGAAGGAGAAAAACCATATGATCATCTCAATAGATGCAAAAAAACTTCTGACAAAATTGAACACCCGTTTATTATATAAACCCTCCAGAAAGTAGGCATAGAGGAAACTTACCTCAAGATAATAAAGGCCATATATGACAAACCCACAGCCAACATCGTTCTCAATGGTGAAAAATGGAAACTATTTCCTCTAAGATCAGGAAAAAGACAAGGTTGTCCACTCTCACCACTATTATTCAACATAGTTTTGGAAGTTTTAGCCACAGCAATCAGAGAAGAAAAAGAAATAAAAGGAATCCAAATCAGAAAAGAAGAAGTAAAACTGTCATTGTTTGCAGATGATATGATACTATACATAGAGAATCCTAAAGATGCTAACAGAAAACTGCCAGAGCTAATCAATGAATTTGGTAAAGTAGCACAATACAAAATTAATGCACAGAAATCTCTTGCATTCCTATACACTAATGATGAAAAATCTGACAAAAGACCTGTATGTATAAAACTATAAGACATTGATGAAAGAAATTAAAGGTGATACAAACAGATGGAGAGATATACCATGTTTTGGATTGGAAGAATCAACATTGTAAAAATGACTATACTACCCAAAGCAATCTACAGATTCAATGCAATCCCTATCAAACTACCAATGGCATTTTGAACAACTAGAACAAAAAATTTCACAATTTGTATGGAAACACAAAAGACCCTGAATAGCCAAAGCAATCTTGAGAAAGAAAAACTGAGCTGGAGGAATCAGACTCCTGGACTTGAGACTATACTCCAAAGCTACAATAATCAAGACAGTATGATACTGGCACAAAAACCGAAATATAAATCAATGGAACAGGATAGAAAGCCTAGAGATAAACCCATGCACATATGGTCACCTTATCTTTGATAAAGAAGGCAAGAATATACAATGGAGAAAAGACAGCCTCTTCAATAAGTGGTTCTGGGAAAACTGGACAGGTACATGTAAAAGAATGAAATTAGAGCACTCCCTAACACCATACACATAACACCATACACTCCCTAACACCATACCCACCATACACATGGGTACATTTTCGCAAGTGTTTTTCTTACGTTTTATCAGGGACCTGTTTGGGGCCATACCATCCTCTCAGGGCAGAGCGTGCCTTTTCCCCGCCTGGCTGTGCACACAGCCTGCATCCGCCTGAGCTTGCTGCGTTTAAAAACGGCCGCCTAGGGCTTCCCTGGTGGTGCATTGTTTGAGAGTCCACCTGCCGATGGAGGGGACATGGGTTCATGCCCCGGTCTGGGACGATCCCATATGCCGCAGAGCGGCTGGGCCCATGAGCCATGGCCGCTGAGCCTGAGGGTTCGGAGCCTGTGCTCCACAACAGGAGAGGCCACAACAGTGAGAGGCCCGCGTACCCCGCCCCCCCAAAAAAAAAAAAGTTAAAAAAACCGGCCGCCTAGGGAAGAGGACGGAGCCTCCACGGTGGCCCCTGACGGGGCTTCAGCACTGGGCGCAGCGTCTGGCTGAGAGCAAACAGGCTGTCCCCGCCCTCCGTGGGGGTTGCGGTTGAGCTGGGGTGGCACCGGGTCTAGTGGCCCAGGTGACCTGGTGTCAGGGGAACGTGACGGGTGACGAGGCCCCCAGGCCCTGTCGCAGCCCCTGCACAGACCAAACATAGAGTTAAACCTTTTAGAAAAAAAACAAAAAAAGCAAAAAAAACACCTAACACCATACACAAAATTAACTCAAAATGGATTAAAGACCTAAATGTAAGGCCAGATCCTATAAAACTCTTAGAGGAAAACATGGGCAGAACACTCTATGACATAAATCACAGCAAGATCCTTTGTGACCCACCTCCTAGAGGAATGGAAATAAAAACAAAAATAAACAAATGGGACCTAATGAAACTTCAAAGCTTTTGCACAGCTAAGGAAACCATAAACAAGACCAAAAGACAACCCTCAGAATGGGGGTTGCAAATGAAGCAACAGACAAAGGATTAATCTCCAAAATTTACAAGCAGCTCATGCAGCTCAATATCAAAAGAACAAACAACCCAATCCAAAAATGGGCAGAAGACCTAAATAGACATTTCTCCAAAGAAGATATACAGATTGCCAAGAAACACATGAAAGGATGCTCAACATCACTAATCATTAGAGAAATGCAAATCACTAATCATTAGAGAAATGCAAATCAAAACTACAATGGGGTATCACCTCACACCAGTCAGAATGGCCATCAACAAAAAATCTACAAACAACAAATGCTGGAGAGGGTGTGGAGAAAAGGGAACCCTCTTACACTGTTGGTGGGAATGTAAACTGATACAGCCACTATGGAGAGCAGTATGGAAGTTCCTTAGAAAACTAAACACAGCAATGACCCAGCACTCCCAGTACTGGGCATATACCCTGAGAAAACCATAATTCAAAAAGAGTCATGTACCAGTGTTCATTGCAGCTCTAATACAAGAGCCAGGACATGGAAGCAACCTAAGTGTCCATCGACAGATGAATGGATAAAGAAGATGTGGCACATATATACAATGCGATATTACTCAGCCATTAAAAGAAACGAAATTGAGTTATTTGTAGTGAGGTGGATGGACCTAGAGACTGTCATACAGAGTGAAGTAAGTCAGAAAGAGAAAAACAAATACCGTATGCTAACACATATATACGGAATCTACAAAAAAAAAAAAAAGGTTATGAAGAACCTAGGGGCAGGACAGGAATAAAGACGCAGACCTAGAGAATGGACTTGAGGACACAGGGAGGGGGAAGGGTAAGCTGGGACGAAGTGAGAAAGTGTCATGGACATATATACACTACCAAATGTAAAATAGATAGCTAGTGGGAAGCAGCCACATAGCACAGAGAGATCAGATTGGTGCTTTGTGACCAGCTAGAGGGGTGGGATAGGGAGGGTGGGAGGGAGACACAAGAGGGAGGAGATATGGGGATATATGTATATGTATAGCTGATTCAATTTGTTATAAAGCAGAAACGAACACACCATTGTAAAGTAATTATACTCCAATAAAGATGTTAAAGAAAATGTTTACCAGACTCCTGAGTAATGAGGCAAACGCAAATCTGTGTGCAATGAGATGACATTGTACTTCAATTCAACTGGAGTATTAGGGAGGATGTGGATCAATAGGATTTCTGAAATATAGCTACTGGGAATGTAAATTAATACAATCACTTTGGAAAAACATTATGGCTTAACTGTGTAAAAGTGTACATTCATGCACCTTGGAACATTTGCACGCCTACGATAGCTCCTATGAGTCACTATGCAAAAATTTACAGGGGACATGTAAAAAGTGTTTCTAACAGCAGTCTTCATAATTGTGAAAAAGGAGAGGATAGACATTGCAGAGAATGGATAAATAAATTGAGCTCTACAGCATTGAAAGGAATGATCCATTTTTATAAATAAATCTTGGTAACACAGTACTGTTTAAAATAAATAGAATTTAGTAGAACTAGTAGAAAAAATAGGAGGAAAAAAGTAGAATACTCTTTAAAGAAATATTCAAGAAAATACAACAAAATATTGTTTAGGCATGCATATGTAAGTGATAACACAATGAATGAAAGAAAGGAATCATAAATTAATACTTCATGAAGTTGTTACCCAAGGGCTGGTGACAGACCATGGAATAAATGGGAACACATTAGTAGGTGTAAGTCATTGAAGATGTTCTATTTCTGGGCATGGTTGTTCACTGTGTAGGTGATCATTATATTATATATATAACTAAAGTGTTTTCTTTTCTTTTTTTTTTAATCTAAGTATTTTCCAAATGTATATATATTCTTTTGTCAGCAGTCAGTCATACATCTCTCCCTCCTGCCTTAGTTTAGGGACATCAGAGAAATATTTGATCTGATGTGTAGAGACAATATTATGATGGGAGAAAAACTGAGGAATCCTTAAGGGAGGAGGTGGGCACAAGAGAGACTGGCATTCCAGGTAGAAAGAACTGCAGGGCAAAGACACAAGCTCACAAATGAACTTGACAACTAGCTGTGGATGCAGATGAACACTTATAGACACTCAATTAAAGATCTTAGTAGTACAATAAAAAATACCACTAAATCTAGGGGACCCTTGCAGTGATGAGGACATTTGTGGTGGGTGACAGAAAGCTCCACCCATTCCCAGGTTCCCCAGGGTTGGGCTGCTCCCCATGGTGAGGGTCACTCTGAGTCTGGCATCCCATTTGATAGGCTCTGGGCTGGAGTGGCCACAGTGCCCAGTGTGGGCTGAGGCCTGATGCCCTTGAATGCATAACTCACAGTCAGACATTCTGGTCCTAGGTCCCCTGTGATCACGTGAGCCTTTGTCAGGACAGGAGTCTGAGAACAGACCTGGGATGGTCACTACAGGGCCAGTAAAATTGGGTGAAAGTGGTCAAAAGGTACACACTTCCAGTAATAAAATAAATAAACCATGGCTATGTAATGTGCTGCATGGTGACTATAGTGAATAATACTGTATATGTATTGGAAAGCTGCTAAGAGACTAGATCTTAAAAGTTCTCAACAAAGGAAAAAATTGTACCTGTGTGGTGACAATGCGGTGATCATTTTGCAACATACAAAATATCAAATCATTATGTTGTACATCTGAATATTATGTGTCAATTATAATCTTAGTAAAATATAAATTATATAAAGTTAAATAAAAGATCCATCTCGTCGGGCTCACAGGAGAAGGAAGTGAGTTCAGAGGGGAAAAATTAATTTTGATATATTTTAGGGAAGTTGGTGATGGGCATGTGATCATGAGGACATACAGGACAGTTCGCCTGGGGGCCCCTTGGGTGATACTGAGCCTTCTCAGGGCTTGTTAGAAATGTGCAGCTGACTGAGGCGAGTGGCTCTCTGCAGGGGGAAGCAACCTCTGTAGATTGTGGCCATGAAAGGATGCCCATGCCAAAGCACAGCCCAGAGGTTTGCCCGGTGGACTCTGAGAAAGGAAATGCCCACTGGCTAGGTCAGAGTTCAGCTGGGTTGTTCTAGACCCAGTTTCCTCGTGGCTGAGGGAGAATGTAAAGCCAGCATTAGGAGCAGTTGGGAAGGAGTGGACAATTGCCCAAACCTTCACCTAGAAGCAATCATGGAGCAGTCCTGTGAAATTAGGGATTTCTTCACATGTCACTTTCTGTCTGCTTGTTGTAAAATTTATTTAAAAAATTTTTTTATTGAAGTATAGTTGATTTACAATGTTGTGTTCCTTTCAGGTGTATAGTAAAGTGATTTAGTTATACATATGTATATGAATATATATTCTTTCTTTACATTCTCTTCCCTTATAGGTTATTACAAGATATTGACTATAATTCTCTGTGCTATACAGTAGGTCCTTGTTGGTTACCTATTTTGTATATAGTAGTGTGTATATTTTAATCCCAAACTCCTAATTTATCCCTCCCACCCTATCCCTTCTGGTAACCATAAGTTTATTTTTTATGTCTGTGAGTTTATTTCTGTTTTGTAAATAAGTTCATTTGTACCATTTTTTAGATTCCACTTATAAGTGATATCATATGATGTTTTGTCTTTGTCTGGCTTACTTCACTTAGTGTGATCATTTCTAAGTCCATACATGTTGCTGCAAATGGCATTATTTCATTCATTTTTATAGCTGAGTAATATTCCATTGTGTATATATACCAGATCTTTATCCACTCATCTGTTGATGGACATCTAGGTTGCTTCCGTGTCTAGGCTATTGTAAATAGTGCTGTTATGAACACTGGGGTGCATGTATCTTTTCAAATTATGTTTATCTCTGAATATATGCCTAGGAGTGGGATTGCAGGATCATATGGTAGCTTTATTTATAGTTTTTTAAGGAACATCCATACTGTTCTCCATAGTGGCTGAACCAAATTTAAAATTTACTTTAAATTGAGGTATCCACATGTTAGTTTATGAACAAACTCTTAGATGGTGACCAATTCTACTATTTCAAGAAAAATTTAATGGAGGCTTAGCTCTCAAGTGGTGTCAAAAATGACACTGGTGCTGTGAATGGCTCTGAGCTTACTGAAAAGTCCTGTATCCATGGCTCACATTGAGACTGACTGCAAACCACAGTTATTAACTTGAGACTCTGTGTGGCCTCTATTTAACTGATTAAACAGAGAATAACTGTGTTTAAGGATATTTGTATCCCATCTCACTCTACTGACTAAAACCTAGCTTTTCCTCCCCTCTACCGTGAAGGCTCTGTGATTTGTGAAAACATAGTATCAGCAATATTGAGATCATATCTTCAGAAACTATCACTTGGTTACAAAGGGGGTCTCAATAAGCTCAAAGTGATCACAGGGGGAATGAAAACAGCATGTGGACTGTCAAATTCGTCCTCCCTTTACTTCTTTATTCTAGAAGCAAATCCTCCCTTTATTCTCTAAGCACAATCATTCTCTATTCTTTCCTTTATTCTCTAATCAAATTCTTATTGAGTGTCTGCTCTGTGCCAGGCACTGTTCCAGTCCTGGAGCTCCAGGAATAGAATTCCTTGATTTCATAGAGCTTATTTTTCCAGGGGAGGGACAAAGGAAAAAGAGAACCAGGTGAAATGTGGGCCAAGCTTGATGTGATAATCAGAGAAGATTAGATTGTTCCCCTAGAGACAAACACACAGATGGGGACAAGGGCAAGGAGATGGTGGATTGTGAAGATGGGAAGGGCCTGAGCTCTACCAGACCAAGATGAAACCAGCACCCAGCTGTGCAGTCTGCTCCCCTCTGCACTGCCCTCAGAGGGAGGGTAAGGCTTCCCTGGTACTCCATCTCCGTGTTTGGGTCCCTCTTTTACAGCAGCTTTGCCTGTATTCTAGGTAATACCATGTCCTTTTTATAATTAATAAATAGTGGGATATACATTTGACTGACTGCTGTGTCAGAAAATATAAAATAGACATACGAGCATCCACATAGATGCCCCCAATAATATTGAGTTTAGAAAGTCAGAAACTGATCTTGTTAGGGGTTTCGTTACACAGGCATGGTTGATTAAGCCATTGACCATTGATGACTGAACTCAATCTCCAGCCCTCCTCCCCTCCCTGGAGGTTGTGGGGAAGGAAAGGAAGGAAGGGGCTGAAAGTTCCAACCCTCTAACTCTGGCTTGGTCTTTCTGGCCCCCAGTCCCCATCCTGATGCTCTGTCGTCTCCCCACCCCAGTCATCTCATTAGCTTAAAAAAGAAATTCCTATCACTCTGGAAATTTCAAGGGTTTTAGGAGCTCCTTCCAGGAATTGCAGACAAAGATCAAATAGGTATTTTTATTATAACACAGACTTTAAGCTCAATACCTTTTGTGGACACCTTAAGGGATCCACATATAGCTTTACTATATAGTTCTCATGGATACATGTATACATTAATATACACCGATAAACATACTGAAGATGAATTGTGGAGAACTATGTTAAATTGAAAAGACTGTGGTGGTCTGTGATGGGGAGAGTAATGGGCTTAGGAAAAGGAGAGAGAGATTGTCAAGGTGGGATTTAGAGTCACGAAAACAAGGTAATTTGAAAACAGGCACTCCTGTCATTTCCCTAGAAGAAACTAGCCAATCCAGGGGCTAAGCACAGCCTTCCCAACAGCCCTTTACAAACAATGTCTCCCCTTGGGAACCCTAAAGAGAGGCGAGATGTGCAGCCTTAAGGAAGCGTACTTGTTCCGTATACCCACCGACAACTTCTAGGTTTGCATACACATCGCACACGTCTCTCATCAACTCCGCACTCCAGACTGGTCCCCCAGAATCCTATCCCTGCCCCTCCCTTGAATGGAAACCAATTGCTCTTATCTAAGTTTCTGGAGGAAGCTGCAAAGAAAAATACAAGATCTGGTTAGAACCAACTAGGCCCAAGATGGCAAAAGATTTGACTTCCAGTGGACTTTGAGCCTCATTATATGCTCATTGTAATGCATTAGCATGCTAAATGACACATCCACCAGCAACAGGACAGTTGACCATTGCCATAACAACAACCGGAAAAGCCCATACAAGGACTGAAAAGGAGTGTTGCCTCAGTTTCCCATCCAAACCACATCCTTGTTCTCTGGTAAGTAATGAATATCCCTCCCTCTCTTTCCAGTTCCCTCCTGTTCACCTCGACCCTCCAAAACATATGGTATCCCCATCCAAATTGGGTTGAGAAGTTGATTTGCAAGCCAAGTTGCTGCTTCTCCCTTCTTTAGCCCTTGAATAAAGCTTGTGCTATTCAAAGGGTCTCACCCAGGCTAGGGTCCAGGCAAGCAATTCAGTAACAAATTGAACAATGAGAAGCCATTTCATTTCGAATGTGAAAGAAAAATCAGAAGAGTGCCCAGTGTAGGGGAGCACATATTGCCACCCCAAAATGTCTCTCTGGTGTAAGGATTATTTGGGGTTGGTTATTTTTAAGAAACAGAAGACTGAGAAAGTTGTCCTTTTTACCTCCCCCTTAAATACTTAAAAGCATTTAGATGGCGGGCTTGTTCCAAGAAGGGAGCTGTCACCAGAGGTAACTAAAAAGAATATGAGCTAGGCATGTAGACTGTGAAATTTACCAAGGTCTATATGTTCACGTTCCTCTCTGTGTCCCATTGTCTCTACATGGCAAGGCAAATACTTGTTTACCAAGCATTTGCTCTTCCCATTACCCTGTGAATTGTCTTCCTCTGCTCTGAAGTCCTAGACCCCAAGCCTCAGCTCTTTAGGTCAGAATGAATACATAAGCCTTGATTACCTGACCCTATGACAGACTCAGTCCCAGCCCTGCTGCACCTTTAAGTTCCTTAACCTGTCCCATGTTGTCCAGCACCACCTACGTGCTGGCAACTCCCAAATTTATCTCTCTACCGCAGGCCTCTCCTCTGACCTCAGACCCAAATATCCCATTGTTTATACAACATCTTCCGCTTGTATGTCTAGGGTGATCTTTAGTAACTGAACAAGACCAAACCTGTCTCAAGCCCCCATCCCTCTCTTCCCATAGTCTTGTCCCTTTCAGGTAATATCAATGCCACCCCTCATTTGCACATGGGGCTGTCTGCATAATCTTCTCTCTCACACTTCACATCCCCAATCCTGCAACCTAACAAATGTATCCAGAATCCAGTCGCTCCTCCCATTCTCACCACTATTGCCCTAGCCCTGGGCAGTTCTTAGCCCTCCCTCACTCTCTTAACCACCTGAAAAGGATGACCAGGCCTTCTGCACCAAACCACAGCTCTCTACCAGCCAGCCCTGCCCCTCAGGTCTCCAAACACAAAACAAGCATCCCATCATGCAAGTGCAAAGAGTTTGCTTACTCACCACTGTCAGAGAGGAGAGACATTTCTGGTGTCAGAGATCAGATTGGAATGTTTCCACTAAAACAGCAGAAAATGTTGAGTCTGGTGAAGTGCTCCCTGCAGCCCCTAGGACAGGACACTCCACAGACCTCTTCTCATCGAGGGAAATGCAGACACAGTAGAGAGCAAGGACTGGCAAACCTCTGTACTGCCTGGGAAATGAGGCCCAGGGTGGGAGGCAGCAGGGAGTACAACAGCCTCTGACTTGCACCCCTCTTGCAAGAAGATCTGGTTGAGAGTTCAGAACCCACATTTCCAGGAAATGAGAATGAAACCATAGCAACCATATTTACATCCTTCTCTACAGCACAAGCATTTCCCAAAAAAGAAGAATACAAGAGTGTGACTTCCAGAGGCTCAGTGAGTAAGGAGAGGGCAGAGAGGTACTAGGGGTCAGGAAAGGCCGGTCTCCGAGGACCCCTGGGAGGTCACCTAGCCAAGACACCCAGGGGAGCACAGAGGACAGGGAAGGAGGAAGGCTGTGAGCAACTTTTCAAAGCTTCCAGTGAATGAGGGAGAAGCATTTCTCTAAACTTTCTTTGTCTTTCTGATCTTTCATTGTTAGGAGACTTATACTTATACTTGAATGGGCATGGATTGCTCTGGTGGGTCATGGGGTCACATATGATGAGTGAATCAAACTATCAGAAGGGGCTCTGGGGACACAAGGCAAGACAGCAAGGAGGGGGACACAGAGAGGGAGGAAGGAACCTGGATCCTTAAATTTATATGGAAGATCAAGGGGAAAAGACCAAAGTTTCTTTAGAAGAAGAAGAAATGGGAGGGTTTCCCATAAGGTACATGGCGTATTATCATGTATATTTCATACATTATAAAAATAAACAAAGTATCCTTTAATGCTATAGTTGGGTCCTGGCACAGAGCCCTGTGTTAGACTCTGGCATGAATGAAATTCTGTTGAATGGAAGAAGTACATAGCGTGTTAGCAGGTAGAGAAGGCACTGTCTAGTAAATGGAGCTGGACAAACTAGTTATCCATATGGAAAAAGGTTACTGATTCTCTATCTATATCACTTATTTATTTTTTATTTTTTTATTTTTTTGCGGTACGCGGGCCTCTCACTGTTGTGGCCTCTCCCATTGCAGAGCACAGGCTCCAGATGCGCAGGCTCAGCGGCCATGGCTCACGGGCCCAGCCGCTCTGCGGCATGTGGGATCTTCCTGGACTGGGGCACAAACCCGTGTCCCCTGCATCGGCAGGTGGACTCTCAACCACTGCGCCACCAGGGAAGCCCTAATTCTCTATCTATATCACTTTTGACAATCAACTCCAAAAGGAGAGTAAAGACTTAAACTTCAAATGGAATACTCTAGAAGAAAATATAGTGAATCTTAGGGTACAGAAAAATTTCTTATATGAGATATCCAGATGATAACTGTACAAAAAAGACTGACAAAAAGGAGTGCTTCCGACTACATTAAAATGAATAGCTCATGAAAAGAAAAAAAAGTTCATGAAAAAAAATGCCTAATGAAAGTTTAAAAGGTCCACAAATCTGGAGAAGACGTTTGCACAAATGTTGTCAACTAAGGATCTATGGAAAGGAGGTATTTAAAAAATTTTAGAAGTTGCTAAAGAGATGGGAAATAATCCAGGATGGAAGTGGGCAAAAGACATAAAGAGACCTTTCTCAGAAAAAAACAAAAACAAAAGCACGTGTGGCCAGTAGGCACACAGAGGTTTAGCAGTCTCCTTATTAATGAGGAAAATGCAAATCTATGCACAATGAGATGACATTGTACATCAATCCAATCAGAAAAATAAAAGTTGGACAACACTGAGTATTGATGAGAATGTGGATCTATAGTATCTCTGAAACATGGCTGCTGGGAATGTAAATCAATACAATCACTTTGGAAAAGCAATATGGCTTAATTGTATAAAATTGCACATTCATGAACCTTGGAACCCAGCATTTCCACTCCTAAGAGGGTACCTATAAGTCACTATGAAAAATGTACAAGGGATGTGTAAAAAAGTGTTCCTAATAGCAGTCTTCATAATTGTGAGGAAGGAGAAGATAGCCATTGACAGAGAAGAGATAAATAAATTGAGCTCTGCAGCATTGAAAGGAATGAGCCATAGCTATACATAGATAAATATTAATAGCATAATGTGGAGTTTTTAAATTAAGAACCAGTAAAATGGTTTTTAAATAAAGAACCAGTAAAAGCTTCAGGTGAACTCAACAAGATATTGTTTAGGGCTGTATATGTTAGTGATAAGACAACAAATGATAAAAAGAAACATAAATACATACTTCATGACATTGTTACCCAAGAGCTGGTGACAAGGCATGTGAGTAAATAGGAGGTATAGTTATTGAAGATGCTCTATTTTGGGGGATGGTTTTTCAGTGTGTAGGTAATCATGATATTAGAGAAGAAAATATCTCAGTTCTCTCCATATTGATGCTGCGTATATTCTCTTATCTGCAGTCAGTCATGAATCTTTCCCTTCTTCCATAGTTTGAGGACATGAGAGAAATACTCTGTCTGACATATAGAGACAATCAATGCTATGGAGGAAGAAAGACTGAGAAATCATTAAGGGAGGAGGCAGGGACAAGAGAGAATGGCAAGCCATGTACAAAGGAATGCAAGACAAAGATGGAAGCTCACCAATGAACTTGACAACCAGCTGTGGATACAGATGGACACACACAGACAGCCACTGAAAACCCTTAGTAGTAAGATAAGAAATAGTAAAATAAGAGAACCAAGTGCACACCTGCTCCTTCTCTGGTCTGAACTGCATGCAGGCTGGGACCTGATGCCCTGAATGCACACCTCACAGTCCATAGTCTGACCTTCTTCTCCTAAGTGCCCTGTGATCACATAAACCTTCTTCAGGACCACAGGTGACACAGACCTGTCATGGTGACTACTGGGCACCTACCAAGTGGAATTATTCATTGGATACTAGCACAGCAGCTGCCTCCTAACTGGCCCCATTGGAGGTCTGTGAACCTCTGCAATGGGGTCTTCTCCCCACACAAGGTAAGAACCCAAAGTAGAATCTGGGCAGAGTCTACAAGAGACATAAAAAAGTGGATGATTGCACTTTAGGGCCACACTTTGAAAAACTTTTCTAGGTTTGGGTTCTGCTTTCAGGATAATCTGTCTATCAGATGCCTGAAACAGGTTGGAGTTGGGTTCAAAGGAATTCACAAGGTCTAGTAAGACAGCGAAATTCAGTATTTTTTGGTTGTACCGCCTCCTCTCATGTTCCTCCATCTCCTGGCAGACCCTCAACCTATGTGATGTGTACATGGTCAGACCTTCACCACCAGACACTGGGTAGGCTAGATTGTTGACCAAGAGGCTGAGTGACAGGCCTCCATCTGAGACCAGACTAAGTCTGGGGATCCAGGTAAGCAAAACAGGGAACAGGAGAAAAGGGAAGGAAGACAGACATTAAATGCCTTGCCTAAAGCCCTCAGGCTGTTGTGTGTTCAGGCTGAGTTCCTCCTGAAAACCCCCTGCAATTGGCTTAACTATAAAAGCAGTTGCTGAAGTGGAAAATGGATGTGGTCCTACTGTTACCCTGCAAATGTTTGCTAAGCTTTTCAGTTGCAGTTGCGCACTGACCTGTGGTGAGTAACAAGACTAGGCCTCTCATACCTTGGTCTCCTTAGGGCATCACATGTTCAGGACAAGGCAGGTATTCCTGGACATCAATAAGGTCTCTAAAATGCACAGAGGTAAAGCACACATTTCCTGGTTGGAGGAGGGGAGGAATGTCTCAGGAAATATTCTGTCTCCTGGTCCCACTCAGGTAAGCAAAAGTCCAGTTGGTCTCATAAACAGTCTCCAGACTCATAGAATTGAAATCTCCCCTCCTCTGGCTCCGCCCCTCCTCCAACTGAGACAGCTGCAGCAGGGACAGGAAAAGAGTTAGCTTCTCCCTCTTTCTTCCTCCCACTGACCCCATTACAAGCTTGGGGCTGGCTGAGGAGAACTATAAAGTGTAGGAAAGACACACTCAGGTGAGACAATTACAGTCCTGCAGAGGCCCCTGGTGTGGTGAATGTCCCTCACATAGGAGGGACCATGGTAGGGGTTGGAGTGGCTCACACTGACATCCCCATTGGAATCTCACGGACAGGTACAGCCCAGACCCACAGACCTCCTACTTCCTCTTCAGTGTTTACAAATGGTGAAGAAATCCACGTGTTTTTTTTTGGATGAGGTCCTCTTACTCAGGAAGACTAAGTCCAGCTCTCATGGTTGATTTAAAGTGAAAGCACACTCCCTTGCATAGGGCTCACTAAAAAGTGATCCCTGCTTTCCCTTCTCCTCACCTGGCAGACATTGCTTCCTGACCCAGGGGAGGAATCAAGGGTGGCAAAGCCAGGTTCACAATCTCTTAGCTGGGTAAGATTTTCCTAGCTTGTTATTGACATTGCAATCTCTGCCAACCTTGGAAAACAGACTCACTCTACCACGCTGTTACAGTAAAAGCTCTCAGAACATGTCCAGCAGCTGCCTGGGCACCTTTGGCTCAGGGACAGCCCCAAGCACTGCCACTGACCAGGCATCACTGGCCCACAGGGCTTTCAATTCCAGGGTGAAAGAAACAAGGCTCTGGTCCTGGTCTGGTCTGTGATACATCTCTGGTAACTGGTGGAACCTCACATGTGATGACACCAGGGTGTTCTGACTTACTGGTTGCCTTGATTGGAGGTTTCCTTTTAGGGGAAAGAGGCATAAGATTTGGTCATCTGGTTTTGAGCCTACTGCCACTTTAATTGGACTTTTCCTTCTGGGTCAAGGAGTCCCTCACCATCTGAGGCTGCCTGATTGGTAACTGGGAAACTCCTTGTTAGACCAAGTCTTGTTGGTACCCCCATCTGCAGTGGTAGGTAGACAATCCTCCATTCTCTCCCTAGGGAACTGTGACCCTGAGAGACTGCTGAGTATTGGTTCATCTGGTCCTGGTCTGTCTGTTTTTGGTAATATTGACCAGAAATAAGAATAATGGATAATTAGAGCTCTGTTCCATCTTGTAGTCCTATTGGGGGTACCTTACACATTGGGAAATTTTCATCTGTTCTTCCATGAAAAGAAAAAAGATGATTTTTTTTCTAACACTGCGTGACCAAAGTATTCTTCAGACACTGGAGGAAAACAGCCAACTCGACAGTCTTTTGATATTCCAAAACTGTTTTTTTTTTGGGTTTTTTTTTGCATATATCTGGCTTGATAAAGTATCTTTTCAAAATCCTGACCCTAAAAAAATAAAAGTATTGCTAAGTTATAACTCTTATGTCATGTCCTTGAAATGCAAACACAGCCCACATTGCCTGAGACTATGGCCTTAGCTAAATTAGTAGAACTTTAAGAAAAAAGAATCCTTTTAAACTTGAGTGAGTAAACTTAACTTATTCCAACGGTTATTTATAAACTAATAAGTTTTATATTAAAATATATGGTTCATGACTAAGTTTTTTTTCTTTTTTAGTTTAAAAATGTTTTTGAAATACAGTTGATTTACAAGTGTTGTGTTAGTTTCAGGTGTAGAGCAAAGTGATTCAGTTATACATATATATTCCTTTTTATATTCTCTTCCATTATAGGCTATTACAAGATATTGAGTAGAGTTCCCTGTGCTATACAATAGGCCCTAGTTGGTTACCTATTTTCTACATAGTGGTGTGTATATTTTAATCCCAAACTCCTAATTTATCCCTTCGCCCTTCCCCTTTTTCACCTTCCTATACTGAAACACTGTCCCCATTAAACAAGTTTTTAAACGAAGCTACAAAATCTCTGGTTCTGTCTGACCTCATGTAAAAATTAATTTGTAAATGGGTTCCATTTAGTTGGCTTAAAGGAAAGTAAGTGCTTACAAATAAAATATTTCTAAGTACAACAGAAACTAACCCAAATTTTTAAAGGATCATGTGATCTAGGACTAATTTTTTAATGAATAAAAACAAGTTTAAGATTGTAGGTTTAATTCATATAGACATGTTTTTATAGTCATCAATGTTAAGTATAATACTTTAATTGTACCTAAGTTTACTGAAATCAAATAAGTTCATATTATTTCTGTTGCAAATTTGTCAGCAAGGAAAATAACTTGATATGATGAAAAATTAAATGTAAACGAGGTAAGAGTATTGGGGTGAACTCTTTGGGAATAATTATGTTCTAGGAATGTCTACTTAAAAATAGTCTTGTTACCAAATCAAACTTGGGTCCCTCACCCATGCGCAGTAAAGTCAATCTACTGACTCTGGGTTGTGGTGAAGAAAAGTGCAGCATTTATTGCAGGGCGCCAAGCAAATGTCCCAGGTAGGTAGTGGTCAAAAGACCCAAACTCCTTGATGGCATTCAGAGAATGGTTTTTTTTTTTTTTTTTTTTTGCGATACGCCGGCTTCTCACTGCTGCCTCCTCTCCCGTTGCAGAGCACAGGCTCCAGACGCGCAGGCTCAGCGGCCATGGCTCACGGGCCCAGCCGCTCCGTGGCATGTGGGATCCTCCCGGACCGGGGCACGAACCCGTGTCCCCTGCATTGGCAGGCGGACTCTCAACCATTGCACCACCAGGGAAGCCCCCCAGGGAGTGGTTTTTAAAGCCAGGGTGAGGGAAGGGCGTCTGAGGTACATGATCAGCTCATGGACATTCTACTGATTGGTGGGTGGTGAGGTAATTTGGAGTCAACATCATCAACCTTTTGGTTCCAACCACTCTGGAGTCTACATACTTGTGAGCATCATAGACTTAACTGAAGAACAATAGAGGTCATTACTGATGGTCCCTCATTATGAGCCCATCTGATGGTTCTTCTGGTCTCCTTTTGAATTTATGTTACCCTACAAGCCTCTGCAACATAAACGTGAGCAGGACATAAGGTCAGAAGAAGTGAAGGGTGAAACAGAGCCAAGGGAAAGCTTGTAATAACTAGGGTACTGTGAGAGGAGAGTGTCCTTGGCAGGAAAGTAGCCTGGGAATCTTCCATATTAGGACCCTGGAAGCTATTCATCTGCCATCACCCATGGCTTCTGGTGATCAAGGCAGGGAGGAAGCCTGTGTTGGAGAGAGTCAGGATGACTTGCAGATTCCTAACAGGAGCTCTCCAGTTTCAATATGTTCAGCAAACCGAGAGCGCTCTGAACCGCATAATTTTGGGATTTTTATGGAGGCATCATCATGTAGGCATAATCAATTATTAACTCTGTTTGCAGCCCCTCTCCCCTGTCTAGAGGATGGGGGTGGTGCTGAAAATTCCAAGCTTCTAATACTGGCTTGGTCTTCCCGGTGACCAGCCCCCACCCAGGAGCCATCCAGGAGCCCACCCAGATTGCCTCAAAGTATTTAGGAGTTTATGTCCAGGAAGGGGTCAAAGAATATATTAGAACAAGAGTTGGTCCTAGTGTTCTTACCACTTAGGAAATTACAAGGATTTCAGAAGTTCTGTGCCAGGAACTGGGTGCAGAGAACAATATATATTTTTTATTATCTCACAACCCTGGGACCCATCTGAAAACTAGCTCCAATACTGAGACTCTGTGTGGCCCCTCAGAGCCTGGTGTTCTCTCTGGGAAGGGAGTAATCACAATACAGTCTCGAAAATGTCTTGATATAATTCGATAAGAAAGCACATATAAGTTATTTCATTAATGTATAGTGCACTATATGATATAAGGTCTTCTTCATATCAGTCCTTAAGAGGTAATCCATGCCTCTCACAACCCCTGTCTCCTCCTGTCCTGATGACTCCCAGCCCTTGGGGGACCCAGGTCAGTTGGTGATTATGGGGGAAGGAGAAATGACCCTGCCAGAAACCTTTTTTTCTTGGTCCTGGGCCACAGGAACCAAGCCAGCCATAGCTGGTCTCCTGTGTGATCCTCCTTCCCTTCCTCTTCCCCTTGGTCCCATGGACCCCATGCTCTCCACGTTCCCAACCTCCCAGGTAGTCAGATCACAGACTTTTGCAGGGGGTTCTCATTGCTCCAAAAAGGACACTGATCCCCCAATGGTGCAAAGGCCACATGCAACTTAGTGCCTGGGCGGGGACCAGAGCTGGGGTTCCTGTCTCCTGGTCACATTCCTGACCCTTTGGTTCCCTCCACAGGGCCTCCTCCCTCAACACCCACTAGCCCCATGTGTGTAGGACTAACATTTCAGAAGATCCCGTGTTAACCCTGGGGAGTTTCCAGGGGGGGAAGCTGTGAGTAAGAGATAAAGGAGGAATCTGGGAGAGGAAGAGCTGACGATGTGGGAGATGTGAGAACAGAGGAGCAGTTTATGACCCAAACCCACCCTTGCCTTGGAAGGGGGCTGGGGTAACAGAGGGGTCCCCTCTGAGAATGCTGAAGGAAAGCCCAGGTGCCCAGGCTCTTTGTTTCATGTTCAGTTTCATGACAGTTGACAATCCCACTGGCCACCTCACACAGAAGTCCTCCCAGCTCATAGCAGGGTTCTGCATGCAGCCACCACTGGGCTTCACAGCCCCAGAGAAGAATCCTCTCCTTCCTTAACTTTTAAGCTGATTTTTTTTTTCTTTCGTTTAAAACTGTTACCAAATTAGGACATATGGACCCCCCACTCAGGCCATGGACTGGCCGAGGCCCCGTGTCTCAGCGGGGAACGTAATTTTTCTGTTTCAGTTCGCATAGCCAAAATGAAACTGAAGCTGAGATTGAAGCAGCTCAAGCTTTATTCAACGGCCAGAGAATAGAGAAGCGGGAACTTGTTTACAACTATCAACTTAGTTTACAACTATCACCTTTAATGGTGGGAGGAATTTGCTTTTAATGAGTAAGGACAATGGGTGGGAGGAGTGAGACTAATGATGGGGGGCATGTGCATTAGTTTTCTGGAAGAGAGTCAGGGCTTTCCTGGAAATGGGATGTCATTCCTTTTCTGTCCTTTTTGGTCCATGACTTCCCATCATGGCCCCTGGTAGGTGTGTCGTTTAGTACCTAATGCACTAAAATCAGGGTAGAATGAAACTCAGGGTCTGTTAGAAGTCAGATTTGTCACCATCTTGGTTTTAGCTAGTTCTATCTGGTTTTTGTTTTTCTCTTCATACAACTTCTTGTGTGTGTGTGTGTGTGTGTGTGTGTGTGTGTGTGTGTGTGTCCAGACCTTGTGACTTAAAAATATATGTTAGTTCCTGTTCAAGGGAGGTGTTGGTGTGTTTTGAGCAATGTCTGTGGCAACTCTGGTAACGAAATCAATTAACTTTTTTGGGCCCTCCAGTGCAGAGGGCTGAATTGGCCCTGCTGTCCAGATCATGGCAAAGCACTGTCTTTGTTTTGTGCACAGCACACCTGTTGTTTTTAATATTAGCTCATTAGTGAATCAAGTCCCATCCATTCATTCTGCTTCTCTCCCACACAAATGGCACTTGTCTCCTTTGATACAAATTGTTAAATTCATTTTGATCTTTGAAAATTCTGCGTTGTGTTTTTATTTTATTTTTTGTGGCTTAAAATGACACAAATTTATTATCTTATAGTTCTGGAGGTCAGAACTTTGAAACGGGTCTCACGGGGCTAAAACCAAGATGTAAGCAGGGCTGGAGGTTTTCGGGAAGAGTCTGTTTCCTTGCCTCTTCCACCCTCTAGAGGGTGTCCTCATTCCTTGGTTTGGGCCCCCAGCCAGCAATTGTATATCACTCCAACCTCTCTTCCTGTCATTACAACTCCTTTAACTCTTCTGCCTGCCTCTTTCACACCTTAAGGACAGTTGCGATTACACTGAGCCCAACCAGACAATGGAGATGTAACTTTGCCAGATGTAACTCAATCACATCTGGCAAAGTCCCTTTTGACATGTGGGGAAACATATTCCAAGGTTCTGGGGACTAGATGTAGACATCTACCAGGACCCACTCTTCTGCCTGCAACAAATCTATTTATTTATTATGGGAGTATAATTGCTTTACAATGTTGTGTTAGTTTCTGTGATACAAAGAAATTAATCAACTATATGTATACCTATATCCCCTCCTTCTTGGGCCCCCCCTGCCCCCACATCCCACCTATCTACGTCATCACAGAGCACCGAGCTGGGTTTCCTGTGCTTTATAGCATGTTCCCGCTAGCTATCTATTTGACCCATGGTAGTGTATATATGTCAATCCTAATCTCCCAATTCGTCCCACCCTCCCCTTCCCCCACTGTGTCCACATGTCTGTTCTCTATGTCTACATCTCTATTCCTGCCCTCCAAATAGGTTCATCTGTACCATTTTTCTAGATTCCACATATATGCATTAATATATTTGTTTTTCTCTTTCTGGCTTACTTCACTCTGTATGACAGACTCTGGGTCCATCCACATCTCTACAAATGACTCAGTTTCATTCCTTTTTATGTGGAGTAATATTCCATTGTATATATGTTCCACACCTTCTTTATCCATTCATCTGTTGTTGGGCATTTAGGTTGTTTCCATGTCCTGGCTATTGTAAATAGTGCTGCAATGAACATTGGGGTGCATGTGTCCTTTTGAATTATGGTTTTCTCAGGGTATATGCCCAGTAGTGGGATTGCTGGGTCATATGGTAGTTCTATTTTTAGTTTTGGAAGGAGCCTCCATACTGTTCTCCATAGTGGCTGTATCAATTTACCTTCCCACCAACAGTGCAAGAAGGTTGCCTTTTCTCCACACCCTCTCCAGCATTTATTGTTTGTACATTGTTTGATGATGGCCATTCTGACCTGTGTGAGGTGATACCTCAGTGTAGTTTTGATTTGCATTTCTCTAATAATTAGTGATGTTGAGCATCTTTTCACATGCCTCTTGGCCATCTGTATGTCTTCTTTGGTGAAATGTCTATTTAGGTCTTCCACCTATTTTTTAATTGGGCTGTTTGTTTTTTTTGACATTGAGCTACATGAGCTGTTTGTATATTTTGGAGATTAATCCTTTGTCCATTGCTTTGTTTGAAAATATTTTCTCCCATTCTGAGGGTTGTCTTTTCATCTTGTTTATGCTTTCCTTTGCTGTGCAAAAGCATTTAAGTTTAATTACATCCCATTTGTTTATTTTTGTTTTTATTTTTATTACTCTAGGAGGTGGGTCCAAAAAGATCTTGCTGTGGTTTATGTCAAAGAGTGTTTTTCCCCTAAGAGTTTTATAGAGTCAGGTCTTACATTTAGGTCTTTTACCCATTTTGAGTTTATTTTTCTGCATGGTGTTAGGGAGTGTTCTAATTTCATTCTTTTACATGTAGCTAACCAGTTTTCCCAGCACCACTTATTGAAGGGGCTGTCTTTTCTTCATTGTATGTTTTTGCCTCCTTTGTCATAAACTAGGTGACCATATGTGCATGGGTTTATCTCTGGGCTTTCTATCCTGTTCCATTGATCTATATTTCTGTTTTTGTGCCAGTACTATATTGTCTTGATTACTGTAGCTTTGTAGTATAGTCTGAAGTCAGGGAGCCTAATTCCTCCAGCTCCATTTTTCTTTCTCAAGATTGCTTTTTCTATTCAGGGTCTTTTATGTTTCTATACACATTGTAAAATTTTTTGTTCTAATTCTGTAAAGAATGACATTGGTAGTTTGATAGGGACTGAATTGAATTTGTAGATTGCCTTGGGTAGTAGACAATTTGACAATATTGATTCTTCCAATCCAAGAACATGGTATATCTCTCCATCAGTTTGTGTCATCTTTGATTTCTTTCCTCAGTGTTTTATAGCTTTCTGAGTACAGGTCTTTTGCCTCCTTAGGTAGGTTTATTCCTTTGTGATGGTAAATGGGATTGTTTCCTTAATTTCTCTTTCTGATTTTTTATTGTTAGTGTATAGGAATGCAAGAGATTTCTGTGCATTAATTTTGTAGCCTGCAACCTTACCAAATTCATTAGTTAGTTCTAGTAGTTTTCTGGTGGCATCTTTAGGATTTTCTATGTATAGTACCATGTCATCTGCAAACAGTGACAGTTTTATGTCTTCTTTTCTGATTTGGATTCCTTTTATTTCTATTTCTTCTCTGATTGCTCTGTCTAAAACTTCCAAAACTATGTTGAATAATCGTGGTGAGAGTGGGTTAACCTTGTCTTGTTCCTGATCTTAGAGGAAATGGTTTCAGTTTTTCACCATTGAGAACAATATTGGATGTGGGTTTGTCATATATGGCTTTTATTATGTTGAGGTAGTTTCCCTCTATGCCCACTTTCTGGAGAGTTTTAATCATAAATGGGTGTTGAATTTAGTCAAAAGCTTTTTCTGCATTTATTGAGATTATCATATTTTTTTTTTTTTTTTTTTTTTTGCGGTACGCGGGCCTCTCACTGTTATGGCCTCTCCCGTTGCGGAGCACAGGCTCTGGATGTGCAGGCTCAGCAGCCATGGCTCACGGGCCCAGACACTCCACGGCATGTGGGACCTTCCCGGACCGGGGCACGAACCCGTGCCCCTGCATCGGCAGGCGGACTCTCAACCACTGCACCACCAGGGAAGCCCTATCATATGTTTTTTATCCTTCAGTTTGTTGATGTGGTGTATCACAGTGATTGATTTGAGGATATTGAAGAATCCTTGCATCCCTGGGATAAATTCCACTTCATCATGTTGTATGATCCTTTTAATGTGTTGTTAGATTATGTTTGCTAGTATGTTGTTGAGGATTTTTGCATCTATGTTCATCAGTGATATTGACCTGTAGTTTTCTTTTTTGTGATATCTTTGTGTGGTTTTGGTACCAGGGTGATGGTGGCCTTGTAGATTGAATCTGGGAGTGTTCCTCCCTCTGCAATTTTTTGGAAGATTTTGAGAAGGATGGGTGTTAGCTTTTCTCTAAATATTTGATAGAATTTGCCTGTGAAGCCATCTGGTCCTGGATTTTTGTTTGTTGGAAGATTTTTAATTACAGTTTCAATTTCATTACTTGTGATAGGTCTGTTCATATTTTCTATTTCTTCCTGCTTCAGTCTCAGAAGGTTGTGCTTTTCTAAGAATTTGTCCATTTCTTCCAAGTTGTCCATTTTATTGGCATATAGCTGCTTATAGTAATCTCTTATGATCCTTTGTATTTCTGCCATGTCAGTTGTTACTTCTCCTTTTTCATTTCTAATTCTGTTGATTTGAGTCTTCTCCCTCTTTTTCTTGATGAGGCTGGCTAATGGTTTATCGATTTTGTTTATCTTCTCAAAGAACAAGCTTTTAGTTTTATTGATCTTTGCTATTGTCTTCTTCATTTCTATTTCATTTATTTCTGTTCTGATCTTTATGATTTCTTTCCTTCTACTGACTTTGGGTTTTCTTTGTTCTTCTTTCTCTAATTGCTTTAGGTATAAGGCTAGGTTGTTTATTTGAGATTTTTCTTGTTTCTTGAGATGGGATTGAATTGCTTTAAACTTCCTTCTTAGAACTGCTTTTGCTACATCCCATAGGTTTTGGATCCTTGTGTTTTCATTGTCAATTGTTTCTATGTATTTTTTAAATTTCCTCTTTGATCTCTTGGTTATTTAGTAGTGCACTGTTTAGCCTCCATTTATTTGTGCTTTTTACAGTTTCTTTTTCCTGTAATTGATTTCTAATCTCATAGTGTTGTGGTCAGAAAAGATGCTTGATATGATTTCAATTTTCTTAAATTTACCAAGGCTTGATTTGTGACCCAAGATGTGATCTATCCTGAAGAATGTTCCGTATGCACTTGAGAGGAAAGTGTATTCTGCCACTTTTGGGTGGAATGTCCTATAAATATCAACTAAATCTATCTGTTTTATTGTGTTAGTTAAAGCTTGTGTTTCAGTATTTATTTACTGTTTGAACGATCTGTCCATTGGTGTAAGTGGGGGTTAAAGTCCCCTATTATTATTGTTTTACTGTTGATTTCCCCTTTTACGGTTGTTAACATTTGCCTTATGTATTGAGATGCTAAATTTACACAACTAATACTATTCTCTGGAACAGTTTCTTTCTTACTTTTTCCTCACAGCTTTATGTCCACTTTGCCATGTGTATGGACAGGACATGATAACCCGCAGTGGGTTCTTCCTGCATCCTACTCACATCACATCCATTACCCAACCTCTGGGTTGCCTCCCAGTCTCTGCTACCGGCTCAGCTGCAATGCACATTTGGGTCATGTTTCCGCCTGTGCCTGTTTGAGAAATTCTGGCACTGACGACTTTGCCTGATGTCTCTCCAG
The DNA here is from genome assembly GCF_964270905.1 of Leucopleurus acutus. Taxonomy (NCBI): domain Eukaryota; kingdom Metazoa; phylum Chordata; class Mammalia; order Artiodactyla; family Delphinidae; genus Leucopleurus; species Leucopleurus acutus. The sequence continues at coordinate 14,518,796 of NC_139145.1, forward strand.
AAAGGCTGCAGCACCCACCCAGAGGTCAGCAGAATGAATTTCTTGCTTCCCTCCATCTCCCCCCACACTTGGCACTCCTCTGCTTTCTTATCTTTGATAGGCATGGATGGGTGTCCCTCTTTTGTTTTAATTTCCATTTTTTCCTAATGACACTTGATTTTTTTATTTTTTATTTTTTGCGGTACACAGGCCTCTCACTGTTGTGGCCTCTCCCGTTGCGGAGCACAGGCTCCGGACACGCAGGTTCAGCAGCCATGGCTCACGGGCCCAGCCGCTCCGCGGCATGTGGGATCTTCCCAGACCGGGGAACGAACCCGTGTCCCCTGCATCGGCAGGCGGACTCTCAACCACTGCGCCACCAGGGAAGCCCTGATTCAGTCCTTTTATACACTACAAAATGTTCACTATGATAAGTCTAGGTACCTTCTGTCACCATACAAAGTTATTACTACATTATTGACTATAATCTCTATGCTTTACATTACAACCCTGTGCGTTATTTATTTTATAAGTCAAAGTTTGTATCTCTTAATCTCCCTCACATATATCACTCATCCCCCAAACCCCTCCATCTGGCAACCACCAGTCTCTTCTATACATCTAGGAGTCTCTTTTTGTTTTTTTATGTTTGTTCATTTTTCTTATTGATAAATTCCACATATAAGTGAAATCATATGGTATTTCTTTTTCTCAGTCTGACTTATTTCTCTTAGCATAATATCCTCTAGGTCCATCCATGTTGTCATAAATGGCAAGATTTAATGCTTTTTTATGGCTAATATTCCATTGTAAAGATATATACCACATTTTCTTTATCTGTTCATCTATCAAGGGAGACATAGGTTGCTTCCATATTTTGGCTTTTGTAAATAGTGCTGCAATGAATATAGGGGTGCATATACCTTTCAAATTAGTGTTTTCATTTTCTTTGGAAAAATTCACAGAAGTGAAATTGCTGGTAGTTCTTTTTTTAATATTTTGAGGAACTTCCATACTGTTTTTCATAGTGGCTGCACCAAAGTACATTTCACCCCACAGTGTCCAAGGTTTCCCTTTTCTCCACATCTTTGCCAACACTTTTTATTTGCTGTCTTTTGATAAGAGCCATTCTGACTGGTGTGAGGTGATATCTCACTGTGGTTTTGATTGGCATTTCCCTGATGATTACTGATACGGAGCATCTTTTGATGTGTCTGTTGGCCATTTGTATATCTTCTTTGGAAAATGTCTATTTAGGTCCTCTGCCCATTTTTAATTGGATTGGCTGCTTTTTTTTGATGTTGAAGTGTATATTTTGGATTTAAGCTTATACCAGATATCTGGTTTGCACATATCTTCTCCCATTCAGTAGGCTACTTTTTTATTTTATTGTTAGTTTCCTTTACTGTGCAAAAGGTTTTTGGTTTGATGTAGTTCCACTTCTTTATTTTTCTTTTGTTTCCCTTGTGTGATAAGACATATCCCCTCAAAATTGCTAAGACCCATGTCAAAGAGCTACTCTCTGTATTTTCTTTAGGAGTTTTATGGTTTCAGGTCATACATTTAAGTCTTCAATCCATTTTGAGTTTATTTCTGTATATAATGTGAGAAAGTAGTCTCGTTTGATTCTTTTGCATATAGTTGTCCAGATTTCCAAACATCGTCTATTGAAAAGACTGTCTTTTCCCCATTGTATATTCTTGCCTCCTTTGTCATAGATTAATTGATGATATATGCACGGGTTCATTTCTGGGTTCTCTACTTTTTTCCATTGATCTATGTATCTGTTGTGCAAATATAATACTCTTTTGATAACCTTAGCTTATAGTATAGTTTGAAATCAAAGAGTGTGACATTTCCAGCTTTGTTCTTCTTTCTCAAGTATATTTTGTCTATTTTGGGTCTTTGTGTTTCATATAAATTTAGAATTATTTGTTCTAGTTCTGTGAAAAATGACATTGGTATTTTGATAGGGATTGCTTTGAATCTGTAGACTGCCCTGAGGAGTATGGTTATTTTAACAATATTTATTCTGCCAATCCATGAGCATGTTATAACTTTCCATTTGTTTGTGTCATCTTCAATTTCTTTCATCAATGTCTTCAAGTTTCCCAAGTATAGGTTCTTTTACCTCCTTGGTTTTATTTATTTCTAGGTATTTTATTCTTTTTGATGCAGTTGTAAATGGGATTGTTTTCTTAATTTCTCCTTTGGGTAATTTTTTGTTAGTGTATAGAATAGAACAGATTCATGTATATTAATTTTGTACCCTGCAATTTTACTGAATTCATTTATTAGTTCTAATAGATTTTTGGTGGTGTCTTTAGGCTTTTCTACATACAGTATCATGTCATCTGAAAACACTGACAGTTTTACTTCTTCCTTTCCAATTTGGATTCCTTATATTTCTTTTTGTTGCAACGCTGTGGCTAGGACTTCCAATACTATGTTGAATAAAAGTGACGATTGTGGGTATCTTTGTCTATTTTCTGATCTTAGAGGAAATGCCTTCAGCTTTTCCCCATTGAGTATGATGTTGGCTATAGGTTTGTCATATGAAGCCTTTATTATATTGACATATGTTCCCTCTGTATTCTCTTTGTTGAGAATTTTTATCATAAATGGATGTTGAATTTTGTCAAAAGCTTATTCTGCATTTATTGAGACCATGTAATTTTTACTCTTCAATTTGATAATGTTGATAATGTTTTTCACTTGATTGATTTGCAGATATTGGACCATCCTTGCATTTCTGGAATAAGTCCCAATTGATCATTGTGTGCGATTCTTTTAATGTATTGTAGAATTCAGTTTGGTAGTATTTTGTTGAGTATTTTTGTATCTATGTTTATTAGTTATATTGGCCTGTAATTTTCTTTTTTTGTGCTGTATTTGTCTGATTTTGGTATCAGGGTGATGCTGGTCTTGTAGAATGAGTTCAAAAGCATTCCTTCCTGTTCAGTTTTCTTGGAGTAGTTTGAAAAGGATAGGCATTAACTCTTCTTTAAATGTTTGGTAGGGTTCATGCATGAAGCTGGATGGTTGTGGACTTTTGTTCGTCTGGAGTTTTTTGATTACTGATTTAATTGATTACTAGTAATCCATCTTTTCATATTTTCTGTTTCTTCCTGATGCATTTTTGGGAGCTGGTACATTTCTAGGATAGTATCCATTTATTCTAGGTTGTTCATTTTATTGGTATATAATTGTTCATAGTAATCTCTTATTCTTTGTATTTCTGTGATGTCCCTGTCATATTGTGTGGGCCTATACTTTTCCAGAAGTTGATTAATAACTTCTCCCTGTCATTTGCTGCCTGTGGCACATCTGTCTGGATGGAGTGATTGGGAACAGCTGTCTGCTGACCCCTGGGGCTTCCTGCATTCTGTAATTACTGGTTTTCCACTGATTGTGGGCAGGAGGGAAAGAAGAAAATTTGAGGGATTCATATGAAGACCTTATATCATATAGTGCACTATACATTAATGAAGTAACTTATGTGTGCTTTTTTATTGAGTTGTATTAAGGCCCTTTGGAGACTGTATTGTGATTACTCCCTTCCTGGAGAGAACACCAGGCTCTGAGGGGCCACACAGAATCAGTGTTGGAGCTGGTGTTCAGATGGGTTCCAGGGTTGTGAGATAATTTTAAAAAATGTTGTCCTCTGTCCCGAGTTCCTGGCCCACAGCTCCTGAAATCCTTGTAATTTGCTAAGTGATAACACTAGGAGCAACTCTTGTTCTAGTATTTGTCTTTGACCCCATCCCTGGCACAGAACTCCTAAATTAGAATTTTCTGGATGATAACACTCTCTTTTCCTCTATTTAGGCAATTCTGGGTGGGCTCCTGGATGTCTCCTGGATGGGGGATAGTCATCAGAAAGACAAAACCATGATTAGAAGATTGGAATTTTTCAAACCCATCCCTTTCCTCCAGAAAGGGGAGAGGGTTTGGAAATGGGATTAACAATTGATTATGCCTACATGATGAAGCCTCCATAAAAATCCAAAAATTTTATGGTTTGGAGAGCTTTCAAGTTCGTGAACACATTCAAACTGGAGAGTTCCTGTTAGGAATCTGCAAGTCATCCCGACTCTCTCCAACACCAACCTTCTCCCTGCCTCAGCCACCTGCAGCCATGGGTGATGGCAGCTGAATAACTTCCAGGGTTCTAATATGGAAAACTCCCAGGCTACATTCCTGCCAAGGACACTCTCCTCTCACAGTACCCTAGTTCAAGCTTTCCCTTGGCTTTGTTTCCTCTTACACTTTCTCTGACCTTATGTCCTGCTCACGTCTATGTGGCAGAGGCTTGTAGAATAACATGAATTCAAAAGGAGACCAGAAGAAACATCAGATGGACACATAATGAGGGACCATCAGCAATGACCTCTATTGACTGTGGATATGTGCAGACATCAAACACTTATTGAGCACCTACTGCACACCAGCCATTGAGCATAGCAACTTGCTACTATGATAAGTGCAGTGAGATCAGCCCTGGACACAGAGTTGCTGTGTCACCAGAGAGATGGTCTCACTTCTCAGCATAGAATTCCAGATCCCATTCCTTGTTTTTTCCCTTAGGGATATTTTAAGTGAGTCTTTAAGACTGATCCCATATTTTGTCAAATGAAAGTCACTGAGGTGGAGGTTGTCCAGGAGTGGGAGCATGGAAGTATCTGGGGGTCCTCGCTTGGGGCAGGGGGACCAGGCTTGCTTAGAACAACTCCACCATCAGGTCAGCTGGTGGTGAAAAGTTTTTCTTTTTTAGGAAAAGCTTTAGTATTGCTCACTACAGTATCAAGGAAGTGATTTTGCAAATAGAAGGTCTTTATAAAGTAAAGGCCAATAGCAAGGGCTCCCCCAGTGACTGAGCAATGTTTCTCAATGTATTTTAACAGTTTTTCCCCTAAGGACTCGTTATCCTTTTCAACAGAAAACAGGGAGACATAATGTTTGCCTTGAATTTCTATGCCAACACATACAAATCCTTGGCCATGATTTCCAAGGATGTGTCAACTAGCCCAAAGTAAGACCTATAGAGAGTTAAAGTCTCCTTTAGCTTCTCCACATTATCATCATTGGCCAAGTCACAAAAGGGATAGTGGCTGGGATTCAGCATTTAAGGCCTCCAGCCAGACCTTCTGTTTCAGAGAATCCCTCTTCCCATTAATGGCAGCTTCAGTAATACTGAGAAGGCATTGCGTGAAGATGTGCTGCTTGTGGGCTGCTTGTGGGCTGGGAGCTCCCATGGAAGAGTGGTCTCCAGGTTTGGGAAATCAGTCAGACACACAAATGCTGAAGACTAAGAAGACCTGAGGCTCCTTCACACTGGCCACCAGTAGTTTTTCCAGACAGTTGTTTCAAATCTTTTGTAGGATTCTCTCCTTATCCAAGGTCACAGTTTTACACCTTTGTTCACTATCTAAATCACTATCTACATTGGTTCAAATGAAATTCTTCTTCATTTTTCCAATTACTATGTCCAGCTCTGTATCATTTTCTTTGAAGTGTATAGGAGAGATGATAATATAGTCTTTCTTCCCTCAAACTTGCTGTGAAGTCACGGGTGTGCTGTGTTACCTTTCAGGATCTGTTAATAATTAACCTTGTTTTTTCAAAGTTGCCTGACGGTTGTTGCTGAGATGTGTCTTGTAATCATAATAAGAACCCCAAGGGCCAGTCCAGCCACAGAAATATCTCCAACTTGGGAAATTTTCATAGCAGTGACATATATCCTACCATTTTTTACATACTAAAGTGCTTCCCTTATTATTTTAGTAGCTATAATTACTTATATATGACACTTTTTTTTTTTTTTTTTTTTTTTGCGGTACATGGGCCTCTCACTGTTGTGGCTTCTCCTGTTGCGGAGCACAGGATCCGGACGCACAGGTTCAGCGGCCATGGCTCACGGGCCCAGCCGCTCTGCAGCATGTGGGATCTTCCCGGACCAGGGCACGAACCCGCGTCCGCTGCATCGGCAGGTGGACTCTCAACCACTGCGCCACCAGGGAAGCCCTATATATGAAACTTTTTAAACTTAAAAACTTTAATCTCTAGTGAAAACCAAGAAGTATGTCATTGTGAACTATTTGTCATACCAGCATTTTCTGATTGGCAACTTTATGAACATATTTGATAACCTCTGAAAACATACATTGTCTCATAGCATAATTTCTTTCTTCTATGTGGTACAAGACATGTGTCTAATAAACCCAAACATCTCTAGTTTTTTTTCTCATAAGAGGACAAATGTAGGTAAATTTAGACTTGTCTAGAAATCAATGTTTCAGTATTTTATCTTATTGAAGACTTTTCTAGACACTCAATGAATTCTCATTATTTAATTTAATTTAGCAAAACTCTGAAGTTCCAAGTACTAAAAATCTGGAGAGACTGTAACTGAGCAGGACCCTATTGGGCCTGCCCAGAACACATCCCCCACAATGTCCGCTACCTGTCTCTTATCTGTAGAAAAACTTTAGCCTCCTAGGCCTTCCCTGAGTTCCAAAGAATACATTTCATCAGAGAGGTGAGAAAAGGCAGAGATAAAGGAAAACAGTCAAGCAGACAAAATAGTAATAGTTTAGTCATTAAACAAAGTCAAAGACCTTTAGTTCATCCTTGAGGGGTATAGATAATATTCTGAGTGGTGCCCTTTGAGCTGTTTTTTAGGTAACTGTATGATGCCCACAGCCAGTCTGACCCCAGACTGGTTGGAAGCAAAAGGCTGATGATGTTGACTCCAGATTACCTCATTACCAACCAATCAGGAGAATGTCCACAGGATGATCATGAACCTCACAGCCCCCCTCCCATTCCCTGTCTTTAAAACATTTCCCTGAATGCCATTGGAGAGTTCAGGTCTTTTAATCCCTAGCTTCCTGGCCTCCTTGCTTGGCGCCCTGAGATAAACGTTGCACTTTCCTTCACCACAACCCAGTGTCTGTAGATTGGCTTTATTGCACGTGGGTGAGCGGACCTAAGTTTGGTTTGGTAACAAGATTATTTTTAAGAAGACATTCCCCAAACATAATGATTTCCAAAGAGTTCACCCCAGAACACTTATTTACATTTAATTTTTCATCATATCAAGTTATTTTTTTTAATTTGCCACAGAAATAGTATGAACTTATTTGACTTTCAGTAAACCTATTATACTTGACATTGATGACTCTAAAGACATTATTAATTAAACCTACAATCTTAAACTTGTTTTTATTCATTAAAAATTAGTCCTAGGTCATGTGCTCCTTTAAAAATTTGGGTTAGTTTCTGTTGTATTTAAAAATATTTGATTTGTAAGCACTTACTTTCCTTAAAGCCATTAAATAGGGCCCATTTACAAATTAATTTTTACATGAAGTCAGACAGAACCAGAGATCTCGTAGCTGCATTTAAAAAGTTAGTCATGAATCAGGTATTTCAGTATAAAGCTTATTAATTTATAATAACAGATGAAATAAGTTGTTTATTCACTTGAGTTTAAAAGGATTCTTTTTTCTTTTATTAAGTTCAACTTCTACTAATTTAGCCAAGGCCATAGTCTCAGGCAATGTGGGCTGTGTTTGCATTTCAAGAACATGACATAGAGTTATAACTGCAAGTTTTGTCCTAGGAATACTTTTATTTTTTTAGGGTCAGGATTTTGAAAAGATACTTTATCAAGCCAGCTTTCTCTAAACACACTGCAAAAAAAAAAAAAAAAAAAAAAAAACACAAAATAACAGTTTTGGAATGTCAGAAGAGTTTCATGTTGCCCGTTTTCCTCCAGTGTCTAAAGAATACTATGGTCATGCATGTTAAAAAAATAATAATCTTTTTTTCCTTGGGAGCATAGCTGAGAAATTTCTAATTGTGGAAGATACACCCTAGGGGACTACAAGATGGAACAGAGCTCTGATTATCCATTATTCTTATTTATGGTCAATATTACCAGAAACAGACAGACCAGGACCAGATGAACCAATACTCAGCAGTTTCTCAGGGTCACAGCTCCCTAGCAAGAGAATGGAGGATTGTCTACCTACCACTGCAGATGGGGGTACCAACAAGACTTGGTCTAACAGGGAGTTTCCCAGTTACCAATCAGGCAGCATCAGATGGCGAGGGACTCCTTGACCCAGAAGGAAAAGTCCAATTAAAGTGGCAGTATGTTCAAAACCAGATGACCAAATTTTATGCCTTTTCCCCCCAAAGGAAACCTCCAATCAAGGCAACCAGTAAGTCAGAATACCCTGGTGTCATCACATGCGAGATTCCACCACTTACCAGAGACATATCATAGACCAGACCATGACCAGGACCTTGTTGCTTTCACCCTGGAATTGAAAGCACTGTGGGCCAGTGATGCCTGGTCAGTGGCAGTGCTTGGGGCTGTCCCTGAGCCAAAGGTGCTCAGGTAGCTGCTGGACATGTTCTGAGAGCTTCCACCGTAACAGGGTGATAGAGTGGGTCTGTTTACCGAGGTTTGGGCAGAGACTGCAATGTCGATAACAGGTTAGGAAACACTTACCCAGCTAAGAGATTGTGAACCTGGCTTTGCCACCCTTGATTCCATCCCTGGGTCAGAAAACAATGACTGACAGGTGAGGAGAAGGGAAGGCAAGGATCACTTTTTAGTGAGCCCTTTGCAAGGGAATGTGCTTTCATTTTAAGCCAGCTATGGGTTGGGACTTGGTCTTCCTGGGTAAGATACCTTCATCCAATAAAAGCTGGATTTCTTCACCATTTGTAAACCCTGAACAGGAAGTAAGAGGCCTGTGGGTCTGGGCTGTGCCTGTCCCTGAGATTCCAATGGGGATGTTAGTGTGAGCCACTCCCACCCCTACCATTGTCCCTCCTATGTAAGGGGCATTCACTACACCAGGGGTCATCAGTAGGATTGTAACTGTCTCACCCAAGTATGTCATTCCTACCCTTTATATTTCCTCTCAGCCAGCTCCCATCCTTGTAATGGGGTCAAGTGTGATGAAGAAAGAGGAAGGAGCTGACTCTTTCCCTAGCCCCACTGCAGCTATCTCAGTTGAAGGAAGGACTGAGCCAGGGCAGGGGAGATTTCAACTTTATAAGAGTCTGGAGATCGTTTATTAGACCAACTGGACTTTTGCTTACCTGAGTGGAGCTAGGAGACAGGATATTTCCTGAGCTGTTCCTTCCCTCTGTCAACCAGGAAATGTGTGCTTTGCCTCTGTGCATTTCAGAGACCATATTGATATCCAGGGATGCGTGCCCCATCCTGAACATGTCATGCCCTGAGGAGACCAAGATATTAGAGGCCTAGTCTTGTCAGTCACCACAGAACATTGCCCAATGTCAACTGAAAAGCTTAGTAAACATTTGCAGGGTAAAGGAAGGACCACACCCATTTTCCACTTCAGCTACTGCTTTTAGAGTTAAGGCACTTTCAGAGGGTTTTCTGGACAAACTCAGCCATTCTAGGCAACCCATTTTCTGCCTGTCCTCCTTCCCTTTACTCGTGTTCCCTGCTTTGCTTACCTGCATCCCCAGTCCTAGCCTGGTCTCTGATGGAGGCCTGGCACTCAGCTTCTTTGTCCACACTCTAGCCTGTTCAGTGTCTGGTGGTGAAAGTCTTAACATGCAAGCATCACATGGGTTGAGGGTCTGCCAGAGGTGGAGGAACATGAGAGGAGGTGGTACAACCAAAAGAGGCTGTTTCCTGGACCTTGTGAATTCCCTTGAGCCCAGTTCCAAACCATTTCAGGCATCTAATAGACAGATTAGCCTAAAAGGAAAGCCCAAACCTAGAAAAGGTTTCCAAAGGGTGGCCCTAAAGTGCAATCAGCAACCTTTGTATGTCTCTTGTAGACTTTGCCCAGATTCTACTTTGGTTCCTACTCTGTGCGGGGAGAAAGCATCTTTGCAGAGGTTCACAGACCTATGACAGAGTCAGTTAAGAGTTTCTCCTGCAGAGGCTGCAGCTGTCCGGGTGCCCAAAGAACAATTCCACTTGGTAGGTGACCAGTAGTGACCATGACAGGTCTGTGTCACTTGTGGTCCTGAAGAAGATTCATGTGATCACAGGGCACTTAGGAGCAGAAGGTCAGACTGTGGGCTGTGAGATGTGTATTCAGGGCATCAGGTCCCAGCCTGTGGACAGTTCAGAGCAAAGATGGAGAAGGCATGAACTTGGTTTTCTTACTTATTTCTTATTTTACTCCTGAGGTCTTTAATTAGCTGTTTGTCTGTGTTCACCTGCATGCACAACTCATTGTCAAGTTCATTTGTAGTTTTCATCTTTGCCTTGTAGTTCTTTCTACCTGGAATGCCAGTCTCTCTTGTCCCCACAATGATTTCTCAGTCTCTCTTCCATCATAGCATTGATTGTCTCTATAGGTCAGACAGAGAATTTCTCTGATGTACCCAAACTATGGAAGGAGGGAAAGATTCATGACTGACTGCAGAGAAAAGAATATATGCAGCACCAATTTGGAAAGAACTGAGATACTTTTCTTTTTAGAATCCTCTAGTTACTTACATAACATAATGATTACCTACACACTGAACAACTATCCCAAGAAACAGAACATCTTCAGTAACTATACCTATCTATGTGGTCCTATTTACTCCATGCTCTGTCACCAGCCCTTGGGTAACAACTTCATGAAGTATGTGTTTATGATTGCTTTCTTTCATTTGTTGTTTTATCACTGACATATTCATGCCTTAACAATATTTTGTTGTGTTCTCATGAAACTTTATTTAAACGGCATTATACTGGTTCTTAATTTAAAAACTCGGCAATGGGCTTCCCTGGTGGCGCAGTGGTTGAGAGTCCACCTGCCGATGCAGGGGACACGGGTTCATGTCCCGGTCCGGGAAGATCCCACATGCCGCAGAGCGGCTAGGCCCGTGAGCCATGGGCGCTGAGCCTGTGTGTCTGGAGCCTGTGTTCCACAGCGGGAGAAGCCACAACAGTGAGAGGCCCGCGTACTGCAAAAAAATAAAAATAAAAACTCGGCATTATGCTACTAATATTTATTTATCTATTATATCTATGACCCATTCTTTACGATGCTGTAGAGCTCAATTTATTTATCCCTTCTCTGTCATTGGTTATCCTCTCCTTTTTCACAGTTATGAAGACTGCTGTTAGGAACACACTTCTACATATCTTCTGGACATTTGTGCATAGTGACTCTTAGGTACCATCTTAGGAGTGGAAATGCTTGTTCTCAAGGTACGTGAATGTACAGGTTTTTTTTGTTCTGTGGGTCAGTTCATTCATCCCTGTGCCAGCACTCAAGTACAGCATTAAAGTATACTTTATTTTTACAATGTATAAAATATACATGAAAAATACCATATATGGTACTGCAAAGCCTCCCATTTCTTCTTCTAAAGAAAATTTGGTATTTTCTCCTTAATCTTCCATGTAAATTAGGAATCCAGACTCCTCCCTCCTCTCTGTGCCCAGCTCCTTGCAGTTTTGCCTTGTGTCCCCAGAGGCCCTTCCGATAGTTTGATTCGCTCATCAGATGTGACCCCATGACCCACCAGAGTGATCCAGGCCCCGGGTTGACAATATGGCAGTCAGGTATAGGTCTCCTAACGATGAAAGAACAAAAAAGACAGAGAAAAGTTAGAGAAATGCTTCTCCCTCATTCACTGGAAGCTTTGAAAAGTTGCTCACAGCCTTCCTCCTTCCCTGTCCTCTGTGCTCCCCTGGGTGTCTTGGCTAGGTGACCTCCCAGGGGTCCTAAGAGACCTGCCTTTCCTGACCCCTAGTACCTCTCTGCCCTCTCCTTACTCACTGATCCTCTGGAAGTCACATTCTTGTATTTTCTTTACTGGAAAATGTGGTGCTGTAGAGAAAGACATAAACACGATTTCCCTGGTTTCATTTTCATTTCTGGAAATGTTAGTTTCAACTATCAATCTTTTCCTCCTAAGGGAGGGGCTCAAGTCAGAGGCTATTGTACTCCCTGCTGCCTCCCATCCTGGGCCTCATTTCCCAGGCAGGACCGAAGTTTGCCAGTCCTTGCTCTCTACTGTGTCTGCCTTTATCTGGGTGAGGACAGTTCTCTGGATTGTTCCTGTGCTGGGGGCTGCGGGGAGCACTTCAGCAGACTCTGCATTTTCTACTGTTTTAGTGGAAACATTCGGGTCGGCGCTCTGACCAGAAATGTCTTTTCTCTCTTGAACTGGTGAGTGAGCAAACTCTTAGCACTTGCAGGGATGGGATGCTTGTTTTTTGTTTGGAGACCTGAGGGGCAGGGCTGGCGGCTGGTGGAGAGCTGTGGTTTGGTGCAGAAGGCCTGGTCATCCTTTTCAGGTGGTTAAGGGAGTGAGGGAGGGCCGAGAACTGCCCAGGGCTAGGGCAATAGTGGTGAGAATGGGAGGAGCGACTGGATTCTGGATACATTTGTTAGGTTGCAGGATTGGGGATGTGAAGTGCGAGAGAAAGAAGATTATGCAGACAGCCCCATGTGCAAATGAGGGGTGGCATTGATATTACCTGAAAGGGATAAGACTATGGGAAGAGAGGGATGGGGGCTTGAGACAGGTTTGGTCTTGTTCAGTTACTAAAGATCATCCTAGACATACAAACAGGAGATGTTGTATAAACAATAGGATATTTAGGTCTGAGGTCAGGACAGATGCCTGGGGTAGAGATATAAATTTGGCAGTTGCCAGCACATAGAGGGTGCCGGACAACATGGGACAGGTTAAGATAACCTAAAGGGCGCATGTATGTGGAGCAGGGTGAGGACTGAGCCTGTTGTAGGGGAGGAAATAATTTTCCTCTACCCTTGTAGGTTCTTATGGCTGGTTTCAGAATTAAAATGACATGAGGCAGATTAATAGAAGAAAAACACAAATTTAACTTGTATGTGCAGGGGTTCCATATTGTGAGGCACACCTGCATTCAGGCAATTGAGGCTTATACGCTATTCAGATTTCAGGAGCAGGGATAGGAGTCTGGGACTTCGAAGAGGAAAGTCAATTTACAGGACGATGGAAAAATAAATGTTCGGTAAACAATTGTTTGCCATGCCTTGCAGAAACAATGGGAAACAGAGAGGACTTTGATCAAACAGGCCTTGCGAATTTTCCCCAAGTCTACCACACTAGCTCATAGTCTTAGTAGAAATCTCTGGTGATAGCTCTTCTTCCTGAAATAGGCCCTTTATCTAAGTTCTTTTAGGCAGTTAAGGGGAAAGTAAAAGCTCTTTCTTAAAGATAATCATCCTAAAATAATCCTATGCCAAAGAGATACATTTTGGGACAGGAAATTTTCTCCCCTATGCTGTGGGCACCCCAATTTCAGATCACACTGTGTGGGGGGACATGCACACAAAGCAAGGAGTGGTCGGCCACACCCACTTCCTGCTTTAGTTTAACAAAATGGTGTTGGGGAGGAGAAATTTTTCCTCTGCCCTTCTGGGTTTTTGTGGCTGGTCTAAGAATTAAATTGACATGAGACAGATTAACGGGAGAAAAAAACAAATTTAATTACTATACCTATGAAAGAGAGCTCCAGAAGATTATGGGGTGCAGAGGCAGTCAGGCAATCAAGGCTATATATTCATTCTGAGCAAAGGAGTTGGGGCTAAGGGCATAGGGCTTCAAAGGTGAGGAAGATAAGGCACAGGGTAATGGGAAGAGGAAATGTTTGGTAAACAAGTATGTGACCCGCCATGTAAAGACAATGGGACACAGAGAGGAACGTGAACATATAGACCTTGGTAAATTTCCCAGTCTACATGTCTAGCTCATATTCTTTTTAGTTACCTCTGGTGACAGCTCCCTTCTTGGAACAAGCCCCCCCGATCTAAATGCTTTTAAGCAGTTAAGGGGAAGGTAAAAAGGACAACTTCCTGAGTCTTCTGTTTCTTAAAAATAACCAACCTAAAATCATCCTCATGTTAGAGAAGCATTTTGTGGTGGCAATTATATCCCCTACGCTGGTCATTCATCTGATTTTTCTTTCACCTTTGAAACAAAATGTCTTCTCATTGCTCTAGTACCCTTCGTTTTTATGACTTAAAGGTCACATTTCAAATACATTCAAAATACCCTCTCTCCAGGCTGAGGTCCTTGATGCTCCGTGTAACATCAGAATGGGACTCATTCTTTCTTTCTCCCTATTGGCTCATACATGGCAATAATTGCTGCTCCATTTCAAGGTGAACCACCACAAAGATACTTCAAATCAGGTGGCCACAAACTAGTTAGACCACTGTCAAAGCTCTCACCTGAATAGCAGGTACAAAAGGGTTGGGGTGAGGGAATTTGTGAAGGGATATTTTGAGGGAGATGTTACGGTGTGGGATCCCCAGGGCAAAGATGGAGGGTGATGCCTGCTCCTCACCTCAAACTCAGAATGAGGGTTTTAGCAGGAGCTTTGGGAGAACAGCTAGAGGACAGGGAACTGGGTCTTTCCCAAGCCTGAGATATCTAAACGTGAAAGTCAGGTTAGCAAGATGTGGCAGGCAAGCCCAAGAAGGAGCTGGGCAGAGAGTATGTTGGGGTGAAGGGGGTGATGTGTGGTCCATACATCTGATCCAGGCCACGTGCAGGAGAGAGCTTGTGTGGGGTCACCTCAGGGCATTTCTCAGAGGGCTACCTGCAGGAGGGACCAGTCTGGAGTGTGGAGTTGATGAGAGAAGTGTGGGATGTGCATGCAAACCTAGGAGTCATCAGTGAGTATGTGGTCTTGTATCGTAGGGGCTGGAGGAGATGTGGGGGAACTGAGTAGACGGAACAAGGAGGTTCCCTAAGGCTACACATCTCACCTCTCTTTAGGGTTCCCAAGGGGAGACAGTGTTTGTAAAGGTCTTCACCCCTGGACTGGGTGGTTTCACTTCTAGGGAAATGATAGGAGTGTCCATTTTCAAATTATCTTGCCTTTTGTGACTCTAAAATCCACCTTAAAAATCTCTCTCCTCTTTCCCCTAGTTTACTTCTCTTCCCATCACAGACTACCGCAGTCTTTTCAATTTGATATGGGCCAGGATATTCATCTTGAACATACTTATTAATGTATATTAATGTATGTATGTACCCATGAAAGCTATATAGTAATGCTTTATGTTTATCCCTTTAATTGTCCACAAAAAGTATTGAGCTTAAAGTCTGTTTTATAATAAAAATACCTATTTGGTCTTTGTCCACAATTCCTGGAAGGAGCTCCTAAAAATGTCGAAATTTCCTCAGTGATAGGAATGTCTTTTGTAAGATAATGAGATTATTGGGGCAGGGAGCCTACAGAGCATCAGGATGGGGGCTGGTGGCCAGAAAGATCGAGCCAGAATTAAAGGGTGGGCAGTTTCAGTTCCTTCCTACCCTTCCTCCCTCCAAACTTCAGGGAGTGGAGGAGGGCTGGAGATTGAGTTCAATCATCAGTGGTCAATGACTTATTCAACCGTGCCTATGTAACAAAACATTAAAACCCCTAACAAGGTCAGTTTCTTACTTCCTAAACTCAATATTATTGGGGGCATCTCTCTATGTTGATGTGCATAGATCTACTTTATATTTTCTGACACAGCAGTCAGTCAAATGTATATCCCATTATTTATTAATTATAAAAAGGACACAGTATTACGTAGGGTACAGACAACGCTGTTGTAAAAGAGGGACTCAAACACGGAGACAGAGAACCAGGGAAGGCTTTCCCTCCCTCTGAGGGCAGTGCAGAGGTTAGCACACTGCACAGCCGGGTGCTGGTTTCGTCTTGGTCTGGTAGAGCTCAGGCCCTTTCCATCTTCACAATCCACCATCTCCTTGCCCTTGTCCCCATCTGTGTGTTTGTCTCTAGGGGAGCAATCTAATCTTCTCTGATGATCACATCAAGCTTGGCCCACATTTCACTTGGTTCTCTCACTCCTCTGTCTCTCCCCTGGAAAGCAATCTCTATGAAATCAATGATTTCCATTCCTGAAGCTCCAGGGCTGGGACAGTGCCTGGCACAGAGCAGACACTCAATAAGAATTTGATTAGAGAATAAAGGAAAGAATAGAGAATGATTGTGCTTAGAGAATAAAGCGAGGATTTGCTTCTAGAATAAAGAAGTAAAGGAAGGAATTATTTGACAGTTCACGTGCTGTTTTCATTTCCCCTGTGATTGCTTTGGGCTTATTGAGACCCCTTCTGTAAGGAAGTGATAGTTTCTGAAGATATGAACTCAATATTACTGGTACTATATTTTCACAAGTCCCAAAGCCTTCACATCAGAGGGGAGGCTAGACTAGGTTTTAGGCAGTGGAGTAAGATGGGATACAATTATCCTTAAGCACAGTTACTCTCTGCTTAAACAACTAAGTTGAGGCCACACAGAGTCTCAAGTTAATACCTGCGGTTTGCGGTCAGTTTGAATGTGAGCCATGGATACAGGACTTTTCAGTAAGCTCAGAGCCGTTCACAGCACTAATGTCACCTTTGCCACCACTTAAGAGCTAAGCATCCATTCAATTTCTCTTGAAATAGTAGGAATGGTCCCCATCTAAGAGTTTGGTTATAAAATAGCATGGGGATATATCCATTTAAAGTAAATTTTACAACAAGCAGACAGAAAGTGACATGTGGAGAAATCCCTAATTTCACAGGACTGCTCCATGATTGCTTCTAGGTGAAGGTCTGGGCAATTGTCCACTCCTTCCCAACTGCTCCTAATGCTGGCTTTACATTCTCCCTCCACCACCAGTGTTATGAATGAGTCCAGGAGTAAAAGATGCATTTTGCCTAGGAACCAAGTATACTCAACACACATGCACAGACACAGGCACATACCTGAAAAAGAGATCTTACCACAGAATTTGCCGTCTCTTCACTTTATTCAATTCCAGTGGGTAACTTTAAAAAAAAAAACAACAACTCTTGTTATAACCCACACAATAGATTTCACAACTTCAGACAAGCAGAATGAAAACCACTCATTAGTGGATTTCCCGTGCTGGTTTCTATATAGCTCCCAACATGCCCAATTATCCCCAGTCCCAACCAAAGGGACCCATGGAGAAGTGTGGCCCACCTTGCACCAGATGTGGAATCTGAGGTATCGAGGACTTCTGTGAGCCCAGAATCCAATGTATGTCAAGCCCCAAGTTTGTTCCCCATTTGGTCATTATCATGAAAGGCTGACAGAAAATCAACATGCTCGTTTATTCCAGGAAAGTATGCTAAGCCTCAACACCATCAAAGGGCCTGGTACTGAACAGGACACATCTGGGGAGACGGTGTTTGTAAAGCTCCCACCTCACTAACATCATCTGTACAGGGAAGAGTTGGAACCCTGCAATAGAGATAGTTTCTCCAATGCTAATACACAATTAAACTGAGGGGGACTGAAATGTCCCATTAGACATCTCATCCTTGAAAGCCCACCTAAGGTCCCTATTCCATGGGAGGTCCACCCTGGAGAACTAGTGGACTCACAATTCCAGATGCCCCAGAAATGGCCAGCGGCTCCTTCTCCAGCTCAGACGCTAAGAGCGTATGAGTGGCACGTCCTGCCCTCCTTCTACACGTGTGGTCTCTATTAGAAGACCCCAAATGCCAGGAACGTGGAGATGAGAGGCACACTGCCTCCACACTGGAGGGCTGGATGGGTTTGAAGCAGCAAAGTATTTGTGGGCTGATGTGGTCCCTGAAGAATGTCAGAGAGGGGTTCTGCTATGAAAACTCACTGAAATGAGTAAGCCTGATGCCAAGTTCTCCTGTCCTGGTGTGGGCTCCACCTTTCATGTCCTTAACAGTAGCACAGTTATCAAACAAGTTCCATCTTAGGAGCCCTCTCCCTTACGCACTCCGTGGAAGCAGAGGGTGACGGTGATGAGACAGATGTCAGTGGCCCTCCTGGCATGTCACCCCTCCCTGGGGAACAGTCCTCTCCTCAAACAGAGGCAATTCCTTCTGGGACCATCCAAGCTCAGCTTGCTCCAGAAGGAAGAAATGGAATTGTGGAGGGTTGGGGTTGTCCTAGGGAGAGCTGCGGGAAAGGAGGGAAGGGGAGCTGGCAAGGACAGTTGGTTGTCCTGCAGTTTTCTCCTTCAGCGGCCCCTCGGGGACACTGGAGCTCTCCGCTGGGTTATTTCTAGATCTGAATGCTGGCAGGGCCCCAGCTCCAGGGGGACTCAGGCAGTGGAAGTTTCAGTTCTATTCCTGGAAATGACTCTAGGTGTCCAGGAAAGGAGTGCCAGTTTCCTTTCTGCATTCCGTAGTGGAGGGGGCACTGGCCTGAGCTAGACTCTAAGGCATCAATGTCAAGTCAGTGCACAGAGGCCAAGCACAGAGTTGGGGTGTCCTGGGTCCAGCCCTGCTGCTTCCCTCCAGAGCCATGTCCTCGGATTTGGTCCTCAGCTCCGTCCTATGTCCACATTCAGCTTCACCGTCACTCAGACCCTGCCCTTTCCTGAGGCTCAGGACACTGTCTGCAGAGATGCTCCCTGGTGTTGCCCAGCTCACTCAGCACTTGGGTTCACTTGCTACCACCAGCTTTGCTCAGAGTGCGTATTCTCCATCCACCACTGCCGACTGCAAGCTCTGACCCCTACCTGCTGTCAATGCACCTGCTGGGGGCCTGAGACCCAGCAATGCTCACCACTGGCCAGGTGACCCTGGGCATCTGCCTAACATCCTAGTGATTGTCATGTGCTCGCTCTCAGATCAGAGGGAAAAGCTCCCCAAGTCTTCTGTGGGCAGGAGAGAGGCCCCAGACAGAGGACTGTGTGAGTGTAACAGAGTTAGAAATTTTTCAAGGATTACAATGCTTCCAAGGTTTGGGCAGAGATTGCAAACGTCAATAATAAGATAGGAAATTCTTATGCATCTAAGAGATTGTGAATTCAGTTTAGCCACCATTGATTCCTTCCCTGGGTCAGAAGAAGACAGTTGAAAGGTTGAGGAAAGGGAGAGGCAAAGATCACTTTAGTGAACTTGTTGCAAGGGGTGTGGCCAACAGTGAGGGCTGGATGTTCTTTTCTGGGTAAGATGATATCAGGAGGTAAGAGGCTGGGGCTACCCACCTTGCCCAACTCTAAGGAGGAGGTAGCAGGCCTGCAGGTCTGGGCTGTGCCTGTCCCTGAGATCCCAATGGGGATGTCAGTGTGAGCCACCCATGGCCCCACCTACGTGAGAGACAGTCACCACACTAGGGGCTTCAGTGGGATTGCACCTGTCCTACCTGAGTGTGTCTTTCCTACTCTTTATTGTTCCCATCCTTGTAACAGGGTCAGTAGGAGGAAGAAAAAGGGAGAAGCTGACTCTTTTCCTGTCCCTGCTGCAGCTATCTCACTTGGTGGAGGGACTGAGCCAGGGCAGGGGAGATTTCAACTCTGTAAGAGTCTGCAGATTGTTTATGAGACCAATTGGAATTTTTCTTACGTGAGTGGGACCAGGAGACAGGATATTTCCTGAGACATTCCTCCCCTCCTCCAACCAGGACATGTGTGTTTTGCCTCTGTGCACTTCAGAGACCTTATTGATGTCCAGGAATAACTTCCCTGTCCTGAAGGTGTGATGACCTAAGGAGACCGAGATATTAGAGGCCTAGTCTTGTCAGTCATCCACAGAACAGGGCCGAATTGCAACTGAAAAGCTCAGTAAATATTTGCAAGGTAATGGAAGGACCACACCCATTTTCAACTTTAGCAACACTTTTCTAGTTAAGCCACTTGCAGAGGATTTTTCTGGAGGAACTCAACCTGAACCCTGCTGGCCCACACCCCAGCCTGAGGGCTTTAGGCAAAGCATTTAAGGCCTGTCCTCCTTCCCTTTTCTCCTGTTCCCTGTTTTGCTTTGCTAGTATTCCCAGGCCTAGTCTGGTCTCAGATACAGGCCTGACACAGTCTCTTGTTCAGCTCTCCAGCCTGCCCAGATCCTGGTGGTGAAGTGATGACCATGCAAACATCACATGGGTTGAGGGCCTGCCAGAAGATGGAGAAACATGAGAGGAGGCGGTACAACCAAGAAAGAGGCTGAATTTGGCTGCCTGCCTGGACCTTGGGAATTCCTTTGAGCCCAGGTTCAAACGATTTCAGGCATCTAATAGACAGATTAGCCTGAAAGCAGAACCCAAACCTAGAAAAGGTTTTCAAAGTGTGGACCTAAAGTGCAATCAGCAACCTTTATATGTCTCTTGTGGACTCTACCCAGATCCTACTTTGGGTTCCTACTCCGTGCAGGGAGAAGCCACCTTGCCAGAGACTCACAGACTTCTGATGGGACCTGTTAGGAGTTTCTCCTGCAAAGGCAGAAGCCGTGCTTGAGTCCAAGAAACAATTCCATTTGGTAGGTACACAGTAGTGACCATGACATGCTGTGTCACCTCTTGTCCTGCGGAAGGTTCATGTGATCTCAGTGGACTTAGGGCTAGAAAATCTGACTATGGACCATGAGGTGTACATTGAGGGGCATCACTGAGCAATGGCCTCTCCAGGCCAGAGCCTATGAAATGGGGTGCCAGACTCAGAGTGACCCTCACAATCAGGACCAGCCCAGCCCTGGGGAACTCTGAGTGGTGTTTTTAATTAATACTGATGTCTTTTATTTTATTTTATTTATTTTTTGGCTACGTTGGGTCTTAGTTGTGGCACGTGGTATCTTCGCTGAGGCATGCGAGATCTTTAACTGTGGTGCACAGTCTCTTCGTTGTGGTGCGCGAACTTCTCTCTAGTTGTGGCGCGCAGGTTTTCTCTTTTCTATTTGTGGCGCACAGGCTCCAGGGTGCGTGGGCTCTGTAGTTGTGGCATGGGGGTTCCAGAGCACATGGGCTCTGTAGTTTGTGGCATGCAGGCTCTTTAGTTGGGGTGCGCGAGCTCAGTAGTTGTGGCACGCAGGCTTAGTTGCCCCACGGCATGTGGTATCTTAGTTCCCTGACCAGGGATCGAACCTGTGTCGCCTGCATTGGAAGGTGGATTCTTTACCATTGGACCACCAGGGAAGTCCCAAAACTGAAGTTTGTTTTTGTTTTTTTTTAAATTTATTTTTGCTGTGTTGGGTCTTCGTTTCTGTGCGAGGGCTTTCTCTAGTTGTGGCAAGCGGGGGCCACTCTTCATTGCGGTGCGTGGGCCTCTCACTATCGCGGCCTCTCTTGTTGAGGAGCACAGGCTCCAGATGCGCAGGCTCAGTAGTTGTGGCTCACGGACCTAGTTGCTCCGTGGCATGTGGGATCCTCCCAGACCAGGGCTCGAACCCGTGTCCCCTGCATTAGCAAGCAGATTCTCAACCACTGCGCCACCAGGGAAGCCCCTAAAACTGAAGTTTTTAATTGGGTGTCTGTATGTGTTCATCTGCATCTACAGCTAGCTGTCAAATTCATTTGTGATCTTTCATCTTTGCCTTGCAGTTCTTTCTGCCTGGAATGACAACCTCTCTTGTCCCCACCTCCTCCCTCAATGATTTTTCTGTCTTTCTTCCATCATAGCATTGATTCTCTCTATGTGTCAGACAGAGTATTTCTCTGATGCTCCCAAACTATGGAAGTAGGGAGAGATTCATGACTGACTGCAGAGAAAAGAATATATGCAGCACCAATTTGAAAGAACTGAGATATTTTTCTTTTTAAAGTCCTTTGTTTACTTATATGATGATCACCTACACACTGAACAACCGTCCCAAGAAATAGAACATCTTCAATAACTATACTTACCTATGTGTTCCTATTTACTCCATACTCTGTCACCAGCCCTTGTTCAGCAACGTCATGAAGTATGTATTTACGATTCCTTTCTGTCATTTGTTGTGTGATCCCTTACATACGCATGCCTAAGCCATATTTTTTTGTGTTTTCTTGAAGATTTATTTAAAGAGTATTCTTTTTTCCTACTATTTTTTTCTACCATTTCTACTAAATTCTATTTATTTTAAACTCAGTGTTGCGTTACTAAGATTTATTTACCTATGTATAACAATGGATCAGTGTTGTAGAGCTCAATTTATTTATCCATTCTCTGTCAGTGGCTATCCTCTCCTTTCTCACAATAATGAAGACTGCTGTTAGGAACACATTTTACATGTTCCCTGTACATTTTTGCACAGTGACTCCTAGGTACCATGTTAGGAGTGGAAATGCTGGGTCCTAAGGTGCACGAATGTACAATTTAATAAAATTAATCCATATTTTTTCATAGTGATTGTATTGATTTTACATTCCCAGCAGCTATATTTCAGAGATTCTACTGATTCACATTCTCCCTAGTACTCAATATCGTCCAACTTTAAAATTTTTCCAGTTGAATTGACGTACAATGTCATCTCACTGTGCACAGTTTTGCATTTGCCTCATTACTAAGGAGGATGCTAAACTTTCTGTGTGCTTATTGACCACACCTGTTTTTTTTGTTTTCCTGAGAAAGATCTGTTCATTTCCCCCCATGCCCTGCACTTCCATACTGGTTTGTTTTGCTTCTTAGTGATCTCTGGCATTTTAAAAATACCTTCTTAGTATTGATTTTTAGTTTACGACATTTGTGCCAATATCTTCTCCACATGTCTGGAGAATTTTTGCTGCCCTGAAGCATTTATTTTCATAAACAGAAACTTTTCATTTTAATGTACTCTAAGGCACCCCATTTGTCAATCTTATTTATGCAGTTATCTTCTGGGTATCTTGTTTAAAAATTTTTTCTGTACCCTAAGATCTGCTATATTTTCTAATAGAGTTTTCTATTTGAAGTTTAGATCTTTACTCTTCCTCTAGAGTTGATTATCAAAAGTGATATAGGTAGGGAATCTGTAACATTCTCCAAATGCAAAACCAGTTTGTACAGCTCCATTTACTTGATAGAGCCTTCTTTACTCACTGACATTCCATGTACTGGGTTGGCCAAAAAGTGCCTTCAGTTTTTAAGTAAAAATAAAAGACACACTTTTCATTTTCACCAAGAACTTTATTGAACAACATAGTCACCCTTTTGTTCCACTACCTTCTGCCATTTTTCAGGAAACTTCATAATTCCATCTGCCCAAAAGTTTGTCATCTTTTTGAGCAAAGAACCGCTCCAGGTGTCTTTTACAGTCTTTCAGGGAATTGAAAGTTTTTCCATTAAAAGAATTTTGTAAAGACCTAAATAATGGAAACCTGAAGGTGCAATGTCTGGTGAATACGGCAGATGAATCAGAACTCCCCAGCTGAGCTGTAACAGTTTTTGCCTGGTCATCAAAGAAACATGTGGTCTTGCATTACCCTGATGGAAGAGTATGCGTTTTCTGTTGACTAATTCTGGATGCTTTCGTCGAGTGCTGCTTTCAGTTGGTCTAATTGGGAGCAGTACTTGCTGGAATGAATCGTTTGGTTTTCCAAAAGGAGCTCATAATAGAGGACTCCCTTCCAATCCCACCATATACACAACATCACCTTCTTTGGATGAAGACCAGCGTTTGGTGCAGTTGGTTGTGGTTCCTTTCACTTGCCCCACGATCTCTTCCATTCCACATTATTGTACAGTATCCACTTTTCATCGCCCATCACAATTTATTTATTTATTTATTTTTTACCACAATTTATTTTAAAAAAGATACGTTTAAGTAGAGAATTACATGTGAAAATATGGTCAAGAAGGTTT
This sequence comes from Leucopleurus acutus, assembly GCF_964270905.1. Lineage (NCBI taxonomy): Eukaryota > Metazoa > Chordata > Mammalia > Artiodactyla > Delphinidae > Leucopleurus > Leucopleurus acutus. The sequence goes on from NC_139145.1 coordinate 14,542,309, forward strand.
ATTTTAGCATAAGTTATGTAAGGATCCTAAACATCAAAGCGCTTAACATAACCAAGCTGGTGCAAATGATTTTCAACACTTGATTTGGATATTTTGAGTATGTCGGCTATCTCCCACATGGTATAACATTGGTTGTTCTCACTTAATGTCTCGATTTGATCGCTATCAACTTCAACTGGTCTATCCAACCGTGGAGCATTGTCCAGCGAGGAATCTCCAGCACGAAACATCGCAAACCACTTTTGACATGTTCAGTCAGTCACAGCACCTTCTCCATACACTGTACAAATCTTTTTTGTTGTTGTTGCGTTTGTTTCATTTTTACCCTTCTTGAAATAATAAAGGATAATATGCCAAAAATGTTGCTTTTTTCTTCCATCTTCAATATTAAAATGGCTACACAAAAACTCAATTTTGATGTCATTTTTTATTTTTATTTATTTTTTTGCGTTACGCGGGCCTCTCACTGTTGTGGCCTCTCCCGTTGCGGGGCACAGGCTCCAGACGCGCAGGCTCAGCGGCCATGGCTCACGGGCCCAGCCGCTCTGCGGCACGTGGGATCTTCCCGTCCCGGGGGAACGAACCTGCGTCCCCTGCATCGGCAGGCGGACTCTCAACCACTGCGCCACCAGGGAAGCCCTGATGTCATTTTTTAAATGCACACTGATATGACAGCTGTCACATACACGCTAGGAAAATTTTTTCAAATGAAGTTAAAGACAACTAAGTGCTACTAGAGCCATTTTATGGAAAAAACCGAACGAACATTTTGGCCAACCCATATGTCTCCGTTTCAACATAATTCCACACATGCCTGAGTCCAAGACAGGGATTTTGGTATTGTGTTCTGTGGGTCAGTTGGTTTATCCCTATGCCAGCCAGCACCCGAGTACAGCATTAAATATACTTTGTTTATTTTTATAATGTATAAAATATACATGAAAATATACCATACAGGGTATGGCAGGTCCTCCCATTTCCTCCTTGAAATGTGGGTTCTCAAATATCGATCAGATTTTCCAGAGGGAGAGGCTCAGGTTAGAAGGTATTGTACTTCCTGACGCCTCCCCGTTCTGGGCCTCATTACTCAGGCAGCTGAGGTTTGCTAACGTTTGTTCTCTACAGTGAGCACAGGAGCACACTGTGTCTGCATTTCCTGGTGAGAACAGTTCTGGGGAATGGCCCTGCGCAGTCTCAGCATTTTCTGCTGTTTTAGTGGAATCATTTGGATCTGATCTCTGTCATAGGAAGTCTGTTTTCTCTCTGGAAAACATGCTCTATACCTGCAGTGGCCAAGGCCAGCTTTGTGCTTGGAGGGCTGAGGACAGGGCTGGCTGGTGGAGAGCTGGAATTCCATCCAGCTGTTCATGCCAACCTCTTTGAAGAACAGACAACCCCTGTGTCTGAAGAAGCCTTTCCTTTCTTTCTTTTTTCTTTCTTTTTTTCTTTGTTTCTTTCTTTGAGAAAGTTGTAAGAAAATTTGGGGCAACAGAATGTTTACTGGTTTCTCCAGTAGTAAACTATGTAATGTTTAATGCACACTCAGGGTTTTCTGATTCTAGCCTTTCATTACCACAGAGATATTTAAATCTCTTTGAGTTTTGGTAATTAATAGCAATGCAAAATAATTCATTTCTTCGCCATTTCCTTACTCTGTGCAGGCTATAACCAAATACCACAGACTGGGTGCCTTATGAAGAAAAATCTATTTCTCATACTTCTGGAGGATGAAAGACCAAGATCAAGGCACATGTAGATTAGGTGTCTGATGAGAACACACTTCCTAGATGAATGTCTTTTCTGTTTAAGCTCATATGTCAGAAGGGTTAAACTAGCTATTTGGGGTCTCTTTTATGAGGGCACTAATCCATTCATGATGGCTCTGCCTGCATGACCTAGGCACATTCGAAGGGTCCACTTACTAATAAAATCACTTTGAGCATTACATTTTATCTATGGATTTATGGGGACACATTTAGTCCATACCCATACAGAAATACAATCTGTCTGTTGAGGTTCAATAGTCTTCCCAACTTCTTAGAAGACAGCACTCTTGTCTCACTTTGACATTCATTTCAATATTCCTGAGCTATAAATGTGTCTCTTCTTTTGTATTCTCCTTTCAACTAGCATTAACATCTGCTTATTTCCTTCATTAGTGATCAGTTAAATAAAATCCTTAACATGTATTCATTTAATATTTTTTGATAGTAATGATTTTACTTTTTAAAAAAAATTGTCTTTACACAATATGTAGAATGGGGGTGGAGGGCGTTCAGCACACCCCTGCGGGCCTCTCACTGCCGTGGCCTCTCCCTTTGCAGAGCACAGGCTCCGGACGCGCAGGCTCAGCGGCCATGGCTCATGGGCCCAGCCGCTCCGCGGCGTGTGGGATCTTCCCGGACCGGGGCACGAACCCGCGTCCCCTTCATCGGCAGGCGGACTCCCAACCACTGCGCCACCAAGGAAGTCCTAAATATTTTTTAAATCACAGTCTCTTGGTATAACTTTCCTCACTCATAGTGAATGATAGGAGGTGTCATCAATATCATATTAATAATTTCTTTAAATTGCCTTGGTTTAATCAGATGCCCATGTTTCAAAACTGTGCTGAATTGGATAGGGAAAATTAGAGCTCTTATTTACTTCCTCTGCAACTTCCTGTCACATGTTTTAACTTCCACCCAAACTGGTCCATAAAGTGAGGTAAATAGACATTAAGCTGCCATGGGGTAACTATTACCACAATGACTATGTTCTTGGTTTTTCACCTTATGGAACATACATCCTGGCAGGCAGGCCACCTGATGGGCTTGTCTCTTTCTCCTGCCTCTCCCACAAGGCAAGTCCTGTCCTGATTTGCTGTAGGTTATTGGAAGTGAAGGTCTTTCTGGAAGTCGTCTGTGCTCACTAATGTGTTGGCCTAAGTGATTCTTCCTGCAGAATGGAAAGGTGCTGGGCTCTGTATTCAGGTTTCAGGAAAATACAGACAGTCTATATTAGTTTCCCATTGCTCTGTAACAAATTACTACAAACTTAGTGGCTTAAGACAATATACATTCATTCTTTTATAGTTTTGGAGGTGAGCATTCAAAATGAATCTTAAGGGGCTACAATTAAAGTGTCAGTAGGACCGGTTCCTTCTGGAGGCTCCAGGAGGTACTCCATTTTCTTGTCTTTTCCAGGCTCGAGACACTGCCTGGCATTCATTGGCTCGTTGCCCTCCCTCCATCTTCACTACAACCTTTGTTCCTATTATCCCATCTTCTTTTCTGCATTTGGCCATGCCTCACTCTTATAGGGATGCCTGTGATTATATTTAACCCATGTGGACAAACCAAGATAATTTTTCCATCTGAAGATCATTAACTTAATCACATCTGCAAAGTGCTTCTCGCTATGTAAGTAACATATTCACAGGTTCTGGGGTTCAGGAAGTGGACATCTTAGGGGCCATTATTCTGTCTCTACATTGTCCTGACTCCTGGAACATATAAATCATCAGCTTAGAAAACAGGTAGTCTTTTCTGTAGCAATGGAAACAAAAGTCATCAGGAAAAATAAATGAACTGTAGTAACATGAGTAAGTGTGAGAGATGGGACCGATCTGTTGAGACCACTGTGTTTCCTCAGCTGAACCTGCCTGTTCTGCTGCTTCATTCACCTTACCTCCTTATTCCCTTCCTTTTCCACAGATCATCCAGGGTTAACTGGCATGGATTGGTTCACCTCCTATTTCCTGTCAGGAAAGAATTTTGAGCAATTGGCCCAAAAATGTGTCCCTCACTACTCCACCTTGATCAGCAAGGCAGTGGGGATCCTCTCTCAGGAAAGTGTTGAACGTATTCAAAGAGCCTTTCAGGAGGGGAAGCTAAAAGAGGTGGTTGAAGAGATCCAGGAAGCACTTCAGAACTCTGAGAACGCTCCCTTGGATGTGGCTGTGATCGGGCAATCTGGTTCTGGGAAGTCCAGTTTCATCAATGCCCTGCTAGGTCTTGGTCATGAAGAGGAGGGATCTGCTCACGTTGGAGTTGTGCCAACCACCATGAAGAAAACCCCCTATCAACATCCGAAATATCCCAGTGTGACCTTCTGGGACCTGCCTGGAACTGGGACTCCCAATTCCCTTCCAGATCCTTATCTAGAAATTGTGGGAGATGATGACTATGACTTTTTCATCATTATTTCTTCCTTACGGTTCAGCTCAAATGATGCTCTCCTGGCCCAGAAAATCAAGGAGAAGGGGAAGAATTTCTACTTTGTTAGAACAATGGTGGATGTTGAATTACACAGTGAAGAGAAAAGCAAACCCATATCCTTCAAAAAGGAGAGAGTCCTTCAGCAGATCCGAGATGACTACCTGGCTATTCTCAGCAACCTCGGAGTATCTAATCCGTGTGTCTTCCTGGTCTCCAACTTTCACCCGGATAAGTTTGATTTCCCAAGACTGCAGGAGACATTGCTGCAGGATCTCCCTGCACATAAGCGCTACACCTTTGTGCTCCAGTTGTCCAATTTGTCTGATGCTTTCATTGAGGTGAAGAGAGTTATCCTCAAAGAGAAGATCTGGCTGAATGCCCTGAAATCAGCCGCTTTGGCCATCGTCCCTTTCATGGCCTTCTTCAGTGGCTTTGACTTGCCTAAACAGGAGAAGTGCTTGAACCTTTATCGAAGCTATTTTGGTTTGGATGAGCAGTCAGTCAAAGAGATTGCCCAGAAACTGGGCACATCTGTGCAAGAGATCAAGAGCTCCACAAAGTCCTTGGATTTCTGGTTATTTGTGAAGAATGACAGTATAGCAGCAAAGGCCATGAAATGTGCTGAATCCTTTTGCTCAGTGAACGGAGGACTCCGATCTTCTATCTTTCAATTTTTGAAAGTATATTTTTTACGTTTGAAATTCATCAATACAGTGGCTGATGATGTTAAAATGCTGTTGCATAAGACTTTAGAGAGCTGAAGTCTAAGAGAATGAGGCAGAGATGGGTAGAGTTGCCTAACCGAATAACAAAAGGGCCTCAGGTCTTGTGTTCTCTGGGTGGGAGCAGGATCCTCTTCTACCCACCACCAAGGCCAACACTACCCTAAAGTAAAAAGATTGTCTCACTGTTGGAAAAAGACAATTGCTCCACATTGATGCTACACTGCTAAGTAAAGGAAATTTGACCATAACCTCTTTTCTGTACTCTCTAAGCTATTTTGCTCTAATCATGACAGATATGCACCATATAACTTTCATTAATCTCCTGGTGTTATAAGGTATTTTTCATTTGCAAGTTTTACTCTGATAATAAACATTTGGTAATAATTATGATAACTGTTATCTATTGGCTTTTTATGAATTATTATCCCCCGTCATCATTTCAATACCATCCTCATCAAAATAAGGGAAAATACACAACTATGGGAATATGGCCAAGTGAACAGTTGATGATGTGTATGGGGAACCACAGCAGGTAGAAGAAGACAGGATTAGAGAAATGGTTTAGAATGTAATATTTCTAGATACTGTTAGAGATTAAAGGAAGGGAAACCAAGGCAGCGTTTATATCTCTAGGACTTTTTCAACACTGGATGGATTAAGAGGCCAGTGAACAGGGCATGATGAAGGACAGGAGATTTGAGAGAGCGAAGTTGAATTAGGAAGGAAAGAAAAGATTAACTGAACTGGGATAAATGAGAGAATAGAGTGTTTTTTTCTTTCACCCAAAATTTTCCATCAAACTTCTGAAACAGAAGCACACAACAACAGTACCTGTCTTGAGTTTTTGGGATTCTCACTTCTGCTGTAACTGTAATTGTACATGCGACTTTCTTCTCTTCTTCCCTATATCACTGGTATAGGGTGGATGCTGTATGGTCTAAGAGATGTACATGGCTGAGGCCTTCCCTTAGATCCCCACACTCCAGAGGCTCTCTCAGTGGGTGGAAGGCACTGAGATGTGAAGTAGGGCATGAGGAGCCCACAATCATCCTGCTCCTCTCTGTTCCCCCACTGCTCAGCAGAGGACTCCTGTAGGGCAGAAGCAGTCAGTGGGGGATGAAGCAGATCACTATGTGTGCTGCCTCATATTCAACAGATGTGTGAAATGATAAAAGGGAAGGAACTCTTGACTTTCTGTTATGGACAGATTGCATTAAAAAATTTTTGTTCGTCAGATGTGACCAACATGGGGACTCACACGACCTTCCCCTTCTCCAGAAATTATGACTCTCCACATTCCCCAGGCTTTTTCACTTCATTTCAGTGGCCTTTCATCAAGATAGCAAAGGACAAATCAAATGGGTCTGGTGTGGGTCCCAGTGGAAACACCCTTGCTACAAAATGAGAGTTATCAAATATTTACATCTGTGGGTTTTTTTTTTTTTTCAAATTTCCCTTATTCCCAAATAAGACAGGCAGGGTTAATGAGTCTTTCTCTCTAGGAAGAAAGGACTCAGAGGAGGAAAATAGAGAATCTGTTCTGGTGTCTTGTTTTCATCATCCAGAGTGAACAGGAGGGTTCATGTACCTAGGAGAACATTCAGGAAGTGCCTGAATGATTCCCCTCGCAGGGAAAAAAGTGGGGAAATGGGAGGAGGCTGTGAAGATGAAGAGAGGTCTCAGAGTCTGGTAGGAAGGGACAGAACTGTGCGGTGTCTCTAAACTGAGACTTTTGAGTCTAGGACATCAATATGTGTGAGCATCAGGCTTTTATAAGGGCAGTTTCTGAAGTCCAGCCAGACTCTGTCAGCAGAAGATTCAGAAGTTCCTGTGGGTGGTGCTGTAATGGTTGACCACCACGTTAGGCATTGGGTGAGCATCTCTCATTCAGCAGCCTGCAGCCCATAACCTGAAACACCACCTCACTGTGCCATCCACTTCCTTGGTCCACCATGTGTCTTACCTTGTGAGCACAAAACTCCTTTTCATGACCACTAGAGGGTTGGTGTTACTGAGAAAGGGAAGCCCCTCTTTTCCCCTCATCCCTGCCTCTCAGGGCTACTGGTTGAAGGCATCTTCCTGTCTTCTTACCACTGGATTAGTGGTAAAACAGTTCCTATCCTGTCTTCTCTCCCAAGTCAGTGTCTAGTAGATACAAATTGGTTCTCTGCACTGGGACACTTTTGAAAAGCATGCTGTGAATGGTACGGTTTCCTGGATACCTGACACTTGAGCAGAGACAAAAAATATGCATATATGTTGGGAGAGTGCCCCCAGTAAAGGGAATAGCAAATGTAAGTTTGTGAAAATGGGAGGTACTTGCCATGTCCACTGAGTAGGTAGTAAGCCCCAGTGGTGGAGTAGTGACCAATGGGAGAGTGGTAGGATATGAAGGCTTAGGAGTAATCAGGTAACAGGAATGTAGGATGATGGTGGGCATGGTCTTTTCTTCAGAATTTATTCTAAGTATGATAGAAACATTGAAGGTGTTAGGCATGACTTAATTTAGGCTTGGCAAATAGATTACAGTGGAGGCTGAAAGGATAGGTCTAAAGCACCTAAAGGTGATTATTCATTCCTTCTTGTTAGAGATGATGGTGGCTTGGACAACAGTGAGAGAGACAGAGAGTGTGAGAAGAAACTGGGTTCAGGATGTATTTTGAAGATAGACCTGCCAGGTTTGCTGACTAACTAGATGAGGATATTAGAGGGAAACTATAAGAATCACCTGATGATTCCTTCTGAGCAACTAAGTAAGGGGGATGCCATTCAAAGAGATGGGGAAGTCTCTGGGACAGTAGACCTGGGGGTAGGGGTGGGGCTGGGGAATTAAGAGTCAAGATCTAAGAAAAGGACTGTTAGACTTGAGGTGTCTGTTGGAACTCTGAGTGGAGGTGCCATGTGGACAGGTGGAGGTTTGAGTCTGAGGGTCAGCAGAGATCATGGTTGTGCTGCTTTCTATCTGTCTAACCTTTGGCAAATCACTGAGAAGCACTTCCCTTTACCCTCAAAATGGGGATCAACTTACCCACTCAAGGACCTTTTGGGGAATACAAGTCCTGGGATGATTTAATATTTACATGAAAGGAGTATGCTGCAGTGAAAGTGCTCCATGGAGTGGAGAATTTATTAGGAGGTAAGCCACAGGTAAATTAACTTGGGAGAGAAAAATTTATCATTATAAACCTGTCTCCAGGGAACAAATGAGGAGGGGAATGCAGGCAAACTGGTAAGGTAATCACCATACTTCCCCCTGAATCTGGGGCTCCATTAGGTTCCCTCGACTTCTCCCTTTTATTGACTACTTTTTTTCCTGTCAATGAGTTAATTTGTTCATTTTTTCCCATATTGATATTCACTTGTTGCAGCAACATTTGTTGAAAAGGCATTCGTTTTTCCATTGAATGTTGTCTTAGCCACTTGTTAAAAAATTATGTGATTATTTTTGGGTTAACTTCTGTCCTTACTATTCTATTCCATTGTTCTGTAGGTCTATCCTTTCTTCAATGTCTCAGTGTCCTGATTATGGAAATTTTCTAGCAAGTTTGGAATAGGATAAGTTTACAGTGTGAGCCTTCAAACTTTATTCTTCTTTTTCAAATTGTTTAGTCTATTCTGTTCCTCTTGTCTTTCCTGTATAAATGTAGAATTAGCTTGTCAATATCTATGAAAAAAGCTTGCTGGGATTTTGATCGGGATTTTTTTCAATTTATAGATCAAACTGAGGAAAACTGACACCAGCACACTATTGAGGCCATGAATCCATGAACACAATATGTCTCTACGTGTATTTGAATCTTCTTTTATTTCTTTCATCTGTGTTGTGTAGTTTTCGTGTGTATCTCCTGCATATATTTTGTTGTTTATATCTAAGTATTTTATTTATTTAGTGCTATTATAAATGACATTTTTTAAAAAAACAAATTTCAATTGTTCTTTGCTGGAATATAGGAGTACTTTTGTATTCTGATCTTGTATTTTGCAACATTTCCACTCACTTATTAGTTCTAGGAGTTTTTTGTGCATTTGTTGGGATTTTTTAATGCAGAATATTACACCCTGTGAACAGAGACATTCCTATTTTTTACTTTTCAACAAGTATATCTTTATTTTTCTTGTCTTGTTGCACTAGCTAGGACTTCAATATTATGTATCATAGAGTGGTGAGAGAGGGTATTTTTGTCTCATTCCTTACCTTAGGGAAAAGCATTCAGTCTTTCATTATTAAGAATGATGCTAGCTGTGGTGGGGGGAGGGTTGTTTTTTTAATATAAATTGTTTTTATTAGGCTAAGAAAATTCTCTTCTTAGTTTCTGTAAGTTTTTATCATGAATAAATGGTAAATACTATTGAAAGATTTTTATGCACCTATTGAGATGATCATATGGTTTTCTTATTTATTATGCTAATCTAGTGAAATTATGATTGATTTTTCCATTGTTCAAACAGGTTTGCTTTCCTGAAGTGAATCTCACTTGGTTGTGATGTATTATTCTTTCCATATATTGCTGTAATTGTTTATGTAACCTTGTACTCATTATTTTTGCAGATATATGCATATATATAGATAGATAGATAAATTACTTCTTGATGGTTTTCTGTTGTAATTGTGTTACTTTTCTTTGTCAGGCTTTGGTATTGGAGTGCACTGGCCTCATGAAATGAATTGGAAAGTCTGCCTTACTTTTCTAGAAGAGCTTTGTAAAATTAGAATGATTTCTTCCTTACATGTTTGGTAGGATTCACCAGTGAAGCAATCTGGGCCTGGCATTTTGTTTCTATTCTATGAATTTTAATAATTTCAATTTCTTTAATAGATGCAGAATTCTTACATCCTCTATTTTTCTTGTGAGTTTTGGTAGTTTATGTCTCTCAAGAAATTAGTCCATTTCACCTAAGTTGTTGAATTTATGAGGGTACAGTTCTTAGTATTCTCTTATCACCCTTTTAATGTCCATGGGATCAGTATTGATGTCCCTTGTTTCATTCATTATTGGTAATTTTTGTCTTCTATCTTTGTTTTTGGCCAATGTGAATAGAGGTTTATCAATTTTGTTCATCTTTCCGGAAGAAACAAGTAAAAGAGTTGAAAATGGTTGTGTCTGGGTGTTGAAATCTATTGTGAAGCAGGGAATACTCTATCTGGTCATAAGTCTTTTTTTTTTTTTTTAATTTTTTTAATTTATTTTTTTGCGGTACGCGGGCTTCTCACTGTTGTGGCCTCTCCCGTTGCGGAGCGCAGGCTCCGGACGCGCAGGCTCAGCGGCCATGGCTCACGGGCCCAGCCGCTCCACGGCATGTGGGATCGTCCCGGACCGGGGCACGAACCCGCGTCCCCTACATCCGCAGGCGGACTCTCAACCACTGCGCCACCAGGGAAGTCCCTGGTTATAAGTCTTTTAGAACCATTTGAATTTTAAAGTTACTCTTCTCTCTCTTATTCTTACATCCTTAGGTGTACAATGTATTGATCCGATATATTTATTTTGCAGTGTGATTGCCATAGTAGTGTTAATTAACACCTCATCACATCACACAATTATCATTTCTTCTAGTAGTAGAAAAATTAAGATCTAATCTCTCAGCAGTGTAATGTTTATAATACAGCTCTGTGTTCATAATCACTGTACTGTGTATTATATCTCCAACTTATTTATTTACTAGTTGTAAATATTGTGTACCTTTAAACATCATATCTTCCATTCCTCAACGCCTGGTAACCACAATTTCACTTTCCGTTTTTTTGACTTTGGTGTTTTTAGAATTAAGATACATGATATATCATACAGTATTTGTCTTTCTCTGTCTCTTTTTCACTTACACTCGTGTCCTCAAGGTTCATCCATGTTGCTGCAAATAGTGGAATTTCCTTTTTCCTCATGGCTGAAGTGGATTCCACTGTACCTACATACCACATCTTCCTCATTCATCTGTTAATGAACACTTCTTCAGTTGTTTCAGTATGTTGGCTATTGTGAATAGTGAAGCAATAAACACAGGAGTGCATATATTTCTTCAATAACCTGTTTCATTTCTTTTAAATATATACCTGGAAGTATGATTGCCAGATTATATGGCAGTTCTGTTTTTAATATTTTCAGGAACCTCTACTGTTTTCTATAGTTGGCTACACCAGTTTACATTCTCACTAATGATGCACGAGTGTTCCCTTTTCTCCACATCCTCGCCAACACTTTTTATTTGTTGTCTCTTTGATAATAGCCATTCTGAAAGATGTAAGGTGATATCTCATTGTACTTTTGGCTTGCATTTCCTGATGATTAGTGATGTGGAGCATCTTTTTTTGGTGTCTATTGGCCGTTTGTGTGTCTTCTTTGGAAAAATGTTTATTTAGGTCCTCTGCTCATTTTTAAATTCAGGTTTTTTTAATGTTGAGTTTTATGAGTTCTTTGTATATTTTTTATATTAACCCCTTATCATATATATAATTTGCAAATAACTTCTCCTATTCAGTAGACTGACTTTTTTGTTGATATCTCCTTCACTGTACAAAGCTTTTTAGTTTGATGCTGTCCTAAATGTTTATTCTACTTTTTTCCCCTTGCCTGAGGAGAGAGATGGAAAAAGAATATTGCTAAAAGTGATGTCAACCAGCTTACTATTTATGCTTTCTTCTAGGAGTTTTATGACTGCAGTTCTTATATTTATGTAATTAATTCATTTTAAGTTTATTTTTGTATACACTGTAAGAAAATGATCTAGTTTCATTCTTTTGCATGTAGCTCTCAAGTTTTCCCAACACCATTTTTGAAGAGGTTCTCTTATCCGTATTGTATATTCTTGCTTTCTTTGTCATAGATTAATTGACTGTAGGAGCGTGGGTTTATTTCTGGGGCTCTGTACTCTGTTCCATTGATGTATGTGTCTGTTTCTGAGCCACTACCAGACTGCTTTGATTATTATTGCTTTGTAGTCTAGTTTGAAATTAAGGAGTGTAATACCTGCAGCTTGGTTCTTCTTTCTCAAGATTGCTTTGGGTATTCAGGGTCTTTTTTGTTTCCATACAAATTTTAGAATTATTTTTTCTAGTTCTGTGAAAAACGTCATTGGGTATTTGATAGGGATTGCATTGAATCTGTAGGTTGCTTTAGGTAGTATGGATGTTTTAACAATATTTATTCTTCCAATCCCTGATCATAACTTTCCATTTATTTGTGTTGTATTCAACTTTTTTCATCCAAGTTTTCTAGATTTCAGAGGACATGTCTTTCACCTCCTTGGTTAGGTTTATTCCTAGGTATTGCATTTTTTAAATGAACATATAAATGGGTTTTCTTCATTTCTCTTTCTGATAGATTGTTGTTATTGTACAGAAATGCAACCTTTCTCTGTATGTTAATTTTGTATTCTTTAATTTTACTGAATTCATTTATTAGTCCTAATAGGTTTTTTTGTAGAGTCTTTAGGGTTTATATATATATATATAATCATGTTTTCTGCCAATAGTGATAGTTTTGTTTCTTCCTTTTCAATTTGAATTCCTTCTATTTGCTTTTACCCTCTGATTGCTATGGCTGTGACATAGAATACTATTTTGAATAAAAGTGGTGAGAGTGGGCGTTCTTCTCTTATTCCTGATTATAGAGGGAAAGCTTTCCTCTTTTCATCATTGAGTATTATGTTGGCTATGGATTTGTCATATATGGCTTTTATTATGTTGAGGCTCCCTCTGTATTCACTTTGTGGCAAGTTTTTATTATAAATACATATTGAATTTTCTCAAATGCTTTTTCTGCATCTATTGAGATTATTGTGATGATTTTTAACCTTTGTTTTGTTAATGTGGTATACCACATTGATTGATTTGTAGATATTGAACCATCCTTGCATCCCTGGAATTAATCCCACTCGATCATTCTGTATTACCTTATAATGTGTTTTTGTTTTGTTTGATAATATTTGTTGAGGATTTTTGCATTTGTGTTCATCAGGGATATTGGCCTGTGATATCTTTTTTTGTGGTGTTTCTGTCTGGTTTTGGTATCAGGGTGATGTTGACCCTGTAGAATGAGTTTGTAAGCATTCCTTCCTCTTTAATTTTTTGAAATGGCTTGAGAAGGACTGGTATTAGCTTTTCTTTAAATGTTTGGTAGAATACCCTTGTGAAGCTGTTCGGTCCTGGACATTTGTTTCTGGGAGTTTTTGGATCACTGGTTTAATTTCATTACTAATAATTGGTCTATTCATGTTTTCATTTCTTTCCTGATTCAGTCTTGGAAGATGGCATGTTTCTAAAAAGTTACCCTTTTCTTCTAGTTTGTGTAATTTGTTGGCATATAATTGTTTGTAGTAGACTTTTATGATTGTAAGTATTTCTATGGTAAGTTTGTAACTTCTCTTTTATTTATTTTGCCCCTCTCTTTTCCTGATGAGTCTGTATAAAGTCTAATCAATTTTGTTTATCTTTTCAAAGAACTAGTTCTTAGTTTCATTGATCTTCCTATATTTTGGTCTCTATTTCTTTTCTTTTTTTAATTGGAGTATAGTTGCTTTTCAATATTGTGTTAGCTTCTGCTGTACAAAGAAATTGAATCAGCTATATGTATACATATATCCCCTTTTATTTCTGCTCTGATCTTCATTATTTCCTTCTTTCTACTAACTTTGTGCTTTGCTTGTTTTCCTTTACCTAGTTTGTTTAGGTGGAAAGTTGGATTGTTTATTTGAGACTTGTCTTGTTTCCTAAGATAGGCCTGTATTGCTATGAACTTCCCTCCTAAACCTGCTTTTGCTGCATCCCACAGATTTTAGAAAGTTGTGTTTCATTTTTATTTGTCGCAAGGTATTTTTGGATATCCTCTTTGATTTCTTCATTGACCTATTGGTTGTTTAATAGCATGTTGTTTAGGATCCACGTGTTTATGTTTTTTCCAGATTTCTTTTTGTAATTGATTTCTAGTTTCATACTGTTGTGGTCAGAAAAGATGCTTAATATGATTTCAATTTTATTAAATTTATTGAGACTTGTTTTGTGACCTAAAATGTGATCTATCCTGGGGAATGGTCCTTCTGCACTTGAAAAGATTGTGTATTCTGCAGTTTTTGGATGGAATGTTCTGTATATATCTCTAAAGAAATCTGGTCTATTTTGTCTTTTAAGGCCTTTGTTTCCTTATAGATATTTTGTCTGGATGATCAGTCCATTGATACAAATGTGGTGTTAAAGTCCACTGCTATCATTGTATTACTATCAATTTTTGCCTTTACGTCTGTTAATATTTTCTTTCTGTATTTAATGCTCCTATGATCAGTGAATACATTTTTACAAAGTTTATATCCACTTCTTGGATTGACCCTTTTATCATTATTTACTGCCCTCTTTTTCTTTTGCTACATTCATAGTTTTAATATCTATTTTGTCTGATATGACTTTTGATATGCCAGCTTTCTTTTAACTTCCATTTAATTGGAATATCTTTTGGCATCTCTCACTTTGTCTGTGTGTGTTTAAGATCTGACGTGAGTCTTGTAGCAGCATATAGATGGGTCTTGTTTGTTTATCCATTCATCCACCATGTTTTTGATTGGAACATTTAGTCCATTTATATTTACTTTTTTTTTTAGGCCATACCATGTGGCTTGTGAGATCTTAGTTCCTTGACCAGGGATTGAATTCTGGTCCTCAGCAGTGAGAGCATGGAGTCCTAACCATTGGACAAACAGGGAATTCCTTAGTCCATTTATATTTAAAGTGATTATTGATAGATATGAACTTATTGCTATTAAAAAAAGCTTTGTGATTTTTTTGGTAATTTTCCTCTTCTTTTACTGTTTTCCCTTGTGGTTTGGTAAATTTTTTTTTTTTTTTTAGTGTTATAGTTTGATTGTTTCCCTTTATTTTTTGTGTCTCTATTGTAGGTCTTTGGTTTGTGGTTACTGTGAGGTTCATACATATCAATTTCTCTCTCTCTCTCTCTCGCTCTCTCTCTCTCTCTATGTGTATATATATATATATATATATGCACACACACATACATATACAGTTATATATACCTATATATATATAGTTATAGTTACATATATTAGTTTACCTTAGCAGATAGTTATTTGAGTTCAAAGACATTCTAAAAACAGTACAGTTTTACTCCCTTATCCCACGTTTTTTATGTAATAGATGTTATATTTTACATCTTTTTACTTAATGTAGTTATAGTTTCTTTTACACTTTTTTTTTTTTTTTTGTGGTACTCAGGCGTCTCACTGTTGTGGCCTCTCCTGTTGCAGAGCACAGGCTCTGGACGAGCAGGCTCAGCAGCCATGGCCCACGGGCCTAGCCACTCCATGGCATGTGGGATCTTCCCGGACCGGGGCACGAACTCATGTCCCCTGCATCAGCAGGCGGACTCCCAACCACTGCGCCACCAGGGAAGCCCCTTTTACACTTTTGTCTTTAAACTTTTGCACTAGCATTTTAAGTGCCTGATCCACTGACTTTATTATATATTTTCCTTTACCAGTGAGATTTTTTCTTTTGTTCATTTTCATATATCTATTTATTGTCTTTTCTTTTCCACTTAAAGAAGATACTTAACATTTCTTTTTTTTTTTTTTTTTGTGGTACGCGGGCCTCTCACTGTTGTGGCCTCTCCTGTTGCGGAGCACAGGCTCCAGACACGCAGGCTCAGCGGCCATGGCTCACGGGCCCAGCCGCTCCGCGGCATGTGGGATCCCCCCGGATCGGAGCACGAACCCGTGTCCCCTGCATCGGCAGGCGGACTCTCAACCACTGTGCCACCAGGGAAGCCCCGATACCTAACATTTCTGGTAAGGCCTGGTTAGTGATGATGAACTCCTTTAATTTTGCTTTTGTGGGAAATACTTTATCTTTCCTTCGAGTCTCAGTGATAACCTTGCTGAAAGAGTAGTCTTTGTTGTAAAGTGTTTCCTTTCAGCACTTTAAATACATCATACGTCTCCACCAGGCCTGATTCTTGCTGAAAAATCAGCTGATGGCCTCATCAGTTTTTCCTTGCATGTGACTAGTTCTGTTTCTCTGGCTACCTTGAAAATTCTTCCTTTAACTTTTGCCATTTTAATTATGATATGTCTTGGAGTGGATCTCTTTGGGTTCATCATGTTTGGGACTCTGTGCTTCTTAGACCTAGGTATTCTCCCCACATTAGGGAAGTTTTTAGCTATTATTTCTTCAAATAAAATTTTTGCCACTTTCTCTCTCTCTTCTCTTTCTGGGATTTCTATAATGCATATGTTGACATCTTTGACATTCTCTCAGAAGTCCCTTAAACTATTCCTCAAATTTTAGTTTGGTTTTTTTTTTTTTCCTGTTCTGATAGGGGATTTCCCACTATTGTCTTCCAAGTAGCTTATGAATTCTTCCGTATCACCCAATCTGTTGTTTTCGCAGTGTATTTTTCACTCCAGTTATTGTATTCTTCAGCTGGTTTGGTTCTAACTCAGTTGAAGTTCTCACTGAGTTCCTGTATTTTCTCCTGAGTTTGGTGAGCATCTTTATGATCATTACTGAAACCCTTTATTAGGCATGTTACTTATCTCTATTTCATTAGATCATCTTGTTCTTTTGTTTGGAACATATTCCTCTGCCTCCTCATTTTGTTTGACTTTCTGTGTTTGTTTCTATGAACTTGGTAAACTAGTTTCCTCTTCTAGTCTTGAAGGCATGGCCTTGTGTAGGAACACCCCATATGTAGACTACATGTTCCTGATTCTCATTAGGCTGGATGGGGCTGGAGCAGGCACAAGCCAGTGTTTCCTGGGATGTGCAAGGCCTGAGTCACCTTTGTAGGACAACTGTTTCTGGAGTGGTTATGAATGGGGGGTTGGTCACCAAGGTCACCTTTGTGGGATGGATGTAGCTGGAGTAGGTGCAGGCTGGAGGAGCTTTCTCAAGGTGTGCTGGAATGAGCCAGGGCTGCCTTGGTGGACATTACATCTGGAGTGGGCACAAGCCAGGTTTTTCATGGGGTGTGCTGAGCTGGGACAGGGCCACATTGGCAGAATGACTGGGGCTAGAATGGGCACTAGCTGGGGTTTTTCACAGGGTATACTGGACCAGCCTGGTGAGAGTGAAACTTGGTGGGGTGGCTGTAGCTGAGTAAGTGCAGGCCAGACTTTTCTCAGAGTGCACTGGGCTGGGCTGAGGTTGCCTTGTGCGCTCTGGTTGCCATGGCTGGAGCTAGAGTGAGCATGAGTGATAGAAGTCCCTGGACATGCCAGGCCAGCTGTGGTTGTCTTGATGGGGTGGCTGGTGCTGAAGCAGGCATGGGCTGTGAGGCAAGCTGGGGCAGCCTTGTCAGGGTTGCTGGAGCACCGGGAACCTTTCAAACTACTGCCTCTGTACTGGGACTTGGAGTGAGTTGGTTTGCGCACGAGCCCTTTAATAGCAGGATCCTGGTTTCCTACAACTTTCTGGTTCTCCTGGGTGTAAGCCCTGCTGGCTTTCAAAGCCTGGCATTTTGGAAGCTCAACTTCTGGGCCAGGCCCCCAGGGCTGGTATGCATGATACAAACTTCCTAGTTCACGATATCCTCTCATGCCTGTGGGTCACTGCACCAGGGGTGTGCGTACTGACTAGATTGTGCCTTTGTCCTTCCTACCTGTCTCAGTGTGTTTTTTTCTTAATATCCTTAATCGTAGATATTTGCTCTACCAATCTTCAAGTCATTCTCAGAGACAGTCATTCTATACGTATGTATTTGTAGTTTTGGTGTGTCCATGGGAGGAAATCAGCTCAGGATATTTCTACTCTGTCATTCAGATCCTACCCATATATGTTTCCTTTTCATTTTGTTAATTGTTTCTTTCTCAGGGCAGAAGCTTTTTATTTTGGTGTAGTTCTACTCATTGATTTTTTTTCTTTCATTCATTTTACTTTTGGTGTCATATTAAAAAAAATCACTGCCAATGTTAAAGAGCTTTCGCCCCATGTTTGCTTTCAGGTGTTTTGTGGTATCAAGTTTTATGTTTAAGTCTTTGATCTATGTTGAGTCAATTTTTGTGAGTGGTGCAAGATAAGAGTCCAATTTTATTTTTCTTCATGTTTTCACCACACCATTTGTTGAAGAGACTATCCTTTCCCCCTTGGGTGTTCTTCACTCTCTTGTCAAATAAAAGTTGCCTGCATTTATTGGGGTTTAATTCTGAGGGCTCTATTCAGTTCTAATTGTCTCTGGGTCTATTTTTTTTTTTTTTTTCAGTACGTGGGCCTCTCACTGCTGTGGACTCTCCCGTTGCGGAGCACAGGCTCCAGACGCGCAGGCTTAGCAGCTATGGCTCCGTGCCATGTGGGATCTTCCCGGACTGGGGCACGAACCCGTGTCCCTTGCATAGGCAGGTGGACTCTCAACCACTGCACCGCCAAGGAAGCCCTCTGGGTCTATTTTTATGTCAGTACCGTGCTGTTTTAAATTCTATAGCTTTGAAATCAGGAAGTGTGATGTCTGTTTTTTTTCTTCTTTCTCATGATTGCTTTGGCTATTTGGGGTCTTTTGTGGTTCCATACACATTTAGCATTCTTTTTTCTATTTGTGTGATAAATGCCATTGGGCCCTTTGGTTTCGGATAGGTGAGGTTGTCAGGAAAGCAAATGGTTAGTAAGAAGTTGGAGGCATGGCAGCAGAGACACATGGCAAGAAGCATGATGACAAGGAAATTTCCCAGGAGCTTGCTTTCCTTCCAGCCACCCATTTCTGGTTCTGACCCCCATGCATCCCTCATGACTATGCCCAGAGCTTTTCTAGTGACCATAGTCTGTGCTTCTCATTTCCACTCAGCCTTAAGTCAGTGAGTTTTTCCAACTTGATCTTTCTCAGCTGCTCCTGGCTTGGCTCCTGGGGCTTGGATGTATCAAAGAAGGGCCTGGGATGTGATATTTTTAGCCCTGCTTGGTGCTGAGGCCTCAAGCTGCATTCAGGCTAGGCTTCTTTCCTTAGGCTCCTGGGGTGCGCAAAGCCTAGAGGAGGTTACCAGGAGAGCCCAGGCCTAAGTGAAAGAAACATCTGGAAGAAATGCACAGGGATTTTTGAGAGGGCAAAAGAGGAAGAGGACAAAGCAAACAAAAAAGTGATAGTGATTGCATTGAATCTATAGATGGTTTGGGTCAGCATGGATATTTTAACAATATTAACTCTTCCAATTCATGAACACAGATATTTTTCTATTTGTTTCTGTCTTCTTTGGTTTCTTTCAACAAAGTCTTGTAGTTTTCATTGTACAAAACTTTTCGCTTTTTTGTATTCCTAAGTATTTTATTGTTTTTGATGTTATTGTGAATATGATAGCTTTTTAAAATTTCTTTTTCAGATGTTTCATTGCTATTATATAGAAATGCAACTGATTTCTGTGTATTGATCTTATATGCTGCAACTTGACTGAATTCATTGATTAGATCCTATAGCTTTTTCATTGAGTCTTCTAGATTTTCAATATGTAAGATCATGTCATCTGCAAATAATGACAATTTTATTTCTTTCTTTCTGGTTTGAAAACCTTTTATTTCTTTGCCTTGCCTGATCGCTATAGCTAGAACTTCCTTCCAATACTATGTTGAATAATAGTGGTAACTCTTAGCACGCTCGTTTTGTTCCTAACCTTACAGGAAAATCTTTCAATTTTTCCGTTTTATAATTAAAAAATAAATTATACTCTATTGAGTATGTTAGCTCTGGGGTTGTCATATAGTATTTATTATATTGATATATGTTTCTTCTATATCTAATATGTTGAGGCGTTTTGTCATGAAAAGATGTATTTTCTCGAATACTTTTCTGCATCTATTGAGGTGATCCTATAATTTTTATTTTTCATTCCACTGATGTGGGGTATCACATTTATTGATTTACATATGTTGAATTATCCTTGCATCCTAGGGATAAGTTCTACTCGGTTATGGTGTATAGTCTTTTTAATGAGTGTTCAAATTTTGTTTGTTAGTATTTTTTGAGAATTTTTCATCTTTATTAATCAGGGATAATGGTCTATAGTTTTCCATTCTTTTAGTGTTCTTATCAGGCTTTGGTGTCAGGATAATTCTGGCTTTATAAATTGAGTTTGGAAGTGTTTCTTCCTCTTCAGTGTTTTGGAAGAGTTTGAGAAGGATTGTCATTACTTCCTTAAATATTTGGTAGAATTTTCCAGTAAAGCCATCTGGTCCTGGTGGTTTCTGTGTTAGGAGGTTTCTGGAATGTTCTAGAGATGTTTGTTAGTTCCATTTATTATATTATACAGTTTAAGTGTATTTTTTCCATTCTGATTTTCTGTCAGGATGATCTATCCATTGTTGAAAGTGAGATATTTAAGTCCCCTACTATTTTTTTTAACATCATTATTATTTGTTTATTTTTAATTTACTTTGTATACAGCAGGTTCTCTTGGTTACCGATTTTATACATATTAGTGTATATATGTCAATCCCAATCTCCCAATTCATCCCACAACCATTACCCCCCACCCCTGCTTTCCCCTTTTGGTGTCCATATGTTTGTTTTCTACATCTGTGTCTCTATTTCTATGTTGCAAACTGGTTTATCTGTAACATTTTTCTAGATTCCACATATATGTGTTAATATATGATATTTGTTTTTCTCTTTCTGACTTTTACTTCACTCTGTATGACAGTCTCTATGTCCATCCACGTGTCTACAAATGACAATTTCATTCCTTTTTTATGGTCGAGTAATATTCCATTGTATATATGTACCACAGCTTCTTTATCTCTTTGTCTGTCAATGGACATTTAGGTTGCTTCCATGACCTGGCTACTGTAAATAGTGCTGCAATGAACATTGGGTGCATGTGTCTTTTTGAATTATGGTTTTCTCTGGGTATATGCCCATTTCCTGTCTCTATACTTTGTTTATACCACATTCTCTACCTAGAGGCCTGGAAGACCTATTGAAATAACCTGCCTTTCACATTCAGAGCAACCTAAGTTTCTGATGATCACAGATAAAAGAGATCAGCCTTCACAGTTAACATGACAATTTTTGTTTTGGAAATTTGTGTCTTCCTAAATTTACAACTCTTTAGACATAACTGTAAGTTCCTTTAATAATCACTCTCTCTTTTCTAACCACTGCTTCTTAACTATCATATTATCTCCATTCTTGGACTTACTTCTTGACATACAATAGTACCTAACTGAGCAAATCTTTAAAAGAAGTTCTAAACATGGTAGGTATAATGTCAGCATCCTTAGACATCTAAAAATATACTTATTTTCTTTCATATATTAATGATAATTGCCTGGATAATAAATCCTAGGTTCTTGCTTGCCTTTTTTAGGACTTTGAAAATATACTTCATTTTCTCCTGTATTCATTATTAAAGATGAGCTGTCTGAAGTCTGCCTATTTTTTATCCTTTTAAAAAAGAAAAATTGTAGATGGCTTTCTGTATCCTTGGGGTTTTAACACTTTTTCCAGGGTCTGTATAAGTGCTAGTCTTTTCTCAGTTATGTTGCTCAATCCACAGAGCTCCTTTAAGTATAAAAAAGTATGTTTTCTTCAAAGCAAGAAGATTCTTTTCATATTTTTTAATTTTTTTCCCTACTCCTACCTTTTAATCTATTTCCATCTGTAACTCTCTTTAGGAAGAGCTAAGGCTCATCCTTCGGAGTTCAGATCCCAGGGAGAGGACTGGGGTTGGCTGCGTGAACACAGCCTGAAGGGAGCTAGTGTGCCACACTTAGCATAGAGGGAGTCCGGGAAAAAGTCTGGAACTGCCTAAGAGGCAAGAGACCATTGTTTCAGGGTGCACAAAGAGTGGGGATTCAGAGCAATGCCTAAACCAGCTCCCGAGAGGGATGTGAGCTGCGGCTATCAGTGTGTATACCAGAGATGGGCATTAAATGATAAGACTGTGTTGCTGCAGCCTCCAAGAAGCCTGTGTGCAAGAACAGGTCACTATCCACATCTCCCCTCCCAGGAGCCTGTGCAGCCTGCCACTGGCAGAGTCCCGTGATCCAGGGACAACTTCCCCAGGAGAACACACAGCATGCCTCAGGCTGTTGCAACGTCATGCCAGCCTCTGCCACCACAGGATCACCCTGCATTCTGTACCCCTCCCTCCCCTGGCCTGAGTGAGCAACAGCCCCCTAATCAGCTGCTCCTTTAACCCCGTCCTGTCTGAGCGAAGAACAGACGCCCTCAGGTGACCTACACGCAGAGGCGGGGCCAAATCCAAAGCTGAACCCCAGGAGCTGTGCGAACAAAGAAGAGAAAGGGAAATTTCCCCCAGCAGCCTCAGGAGCAGCAGATTAAATCTCCACAATCAACTGGATGTGCCCTGCATCTGTAGAATACCTGAATAGCTAATGAATCATCCCCAAATTGAGGTGGTGGACTTTGGGAGCAACTGTAGACTTGGGGCTTGCTTTCTAAATCTAATTAGTCTCTGGTTTTATGTTTAAATTAGTTTAGTATTTACAACTTATTATCATTGGTAGATTTGTTTATTGATTTGGTTGCTCTCTTCCTTTATTTATATAGCTATATATTTTTTCCTTTTCCTCTTTTTGTGAGTGTGTATGTGTATGCTTCTCTGTGTGATTTTGTCTATATAGCTTTGTTTTGCCATTTGCCCTAGGGTTCTGACTGTCCCTTTTTTTTTTTTTTTGATAGGTTTTAGTGCTTTTTGTCATTGGTGGATTTGTTTTTTAGTTTGGTGCTCTCTTTCTTTTTTTCTTTTTTATATTTTATTTTAAATATTTTTTCTATTTTAATAACTTTATTTTCTTTTATTTATCTTTTATTTGTTTATTTTTCCTTTCTTCCTTTCTTTCTGTCTTTTTCTTTCTTTCTTTCTTTTTCTCCCTTTTCTTCTGAGCCATGTTGCTGATAGGGTCTTGGTGCTCTGCCCTGGTGTCAAGCTTGAGCCTCTGAGGTGGGAGAGCCGAGTTCAGGACATTGGTCCACCAGAGACCTCCTGGCTCTGCATAATACCAAATGGCAAAAGCTCTCCCAGAGATCTCCATCTCAATGCTAAGATCCAGCTCCACTCAATGACCAGCAAGCTACAGTGCTGGACACCCTATGCCAAACAACTAGCAGGACAGGAACAAAAAACACCCATTAGAAGAGATGCTGCCTAAAATCATAATAAGTTCAAACACAACCAAAAACACACCACTGGACATGGTCCTGGCCGCCAGAAAGAAAAGATCCAACCTCATCCACCAGAACACAGGCATCAGTCCCCTCCACCAGGAAGCCTACACAACCCACTGAACCAAACTTACCCACTGGGGGAAGACAGCAAAAACAATGGGAACTACGAAACTGCAGCCTGCGAAAAGGAGACCCCAAACACAGTAAGTTAAGCAAAATGAGAAGACAGAGAAATACACAGCAGATGAAGGAGCAAGGCAAAAACTCACCAGACCAAACAAATGAGGAAATAGACAGTCTACCTGAAAAAGAATTTAGAGTGATGATAGTAAAGATGATCCAAAATCTTGGAAACAGAATGGAAAAAATACAACAAACATTTAATGAAGACCTAGAAGAACTAAAGAGCAAACAACCAATGATGAACAACACAATAAATGAAATTTAAAATTCTCTAGAAGGAATCAATACCAGAATAACTGAGGCAGAAAACAGAGAAGTGACCTGGAAGATAAAATAATGGAAATAACTACCACAGAGCAGAATAAAGAAAAAAGAAGGAAAAGAATTGAGGACAATCACAGAGACCTCTGTGACAACATTGAATGCACCAACATTCAAATTATAGTGGTCTCAGAATAAGATGAGACAAGAAAAGGGACTGAGAAAATATTTGAAATGATTATAGTTCAAAATTTCCCTAATATGGTTGAGGAAATCATTAATCAAGTCCAGGAATGGCAGAGAGCCCCATACAGGATAAATATAAGGATAAACACGCCAAGACACATATTAATCAAACTACCAAAATTAAATACAAAGAAAAAATATTAAAAGCAGCAAGGGAAAAGCAACAAATTACATACAAGGGAATCCCCATAAGGTTAAAAGCTTATCTTTCAGCAGAAACTCTGCAAGCCAGAAGGGAGTGGCAGGACATATTTAAAGTGATGAAAGGGAAAAACCTACAACCATCATTACTCTACCCAGCAAGGATCTCATTCAGATTCAATGGAGAAATTAAAATCTTTACAGACAAGCAAAAGCTAAGAGAACTCAGCACCACCAAACCAGCTCTACAACAAATGCTAATGGAATTTCTCTAGGCAGGAAACACAAGAGAAGGAAAAGACTTACAATAACAAATCCAAAACAATTAAGAAAATGGTAATAGGAACATACATATCGATAATTACCTTAAATGTAAATAGATTAAATGCTCCAACCAAAAGACACAATCTCACTGAGTGGATACAAAAACAAGACCCATATATATGCTGTCTACAAGAGACCCACTTCAGACCTAGGAACACATACAGTCTGAAATTGAGGTGATGGAAAAAGATATTCCATGCAAGTGGAAATCAAAAGAAAGCTGGAGTAGCAATTCTCATAACAGACAAAATAGACTTTAAAATAAAGACTATTACAAGAGACAAAGAAGGACACTACATAATGATCAAGGGATCAACCAAGAAGAAGATATAACAATTGTAAATATTTATGCACCCAACATAGGATCACCTCAATACATAAGGCAAATGCTAACGGCCATAAAAGGGGAAATTGACAGTAACACAATCATAATAGGGGACTTTAACACCCCACTTTCACCAATGGACAGATCATCTAAAATGAATATAAATAAGGAAACACAAGCTCTAAATGATACATTAAAAAAGATGGACTTAATTGATATTTATAGGACATTTCATCGAAAAGCAACAGAATATACTTTCTTCTCAAGTGCTCAAGGAACATTCTCCAGGATAGATCATATCTTGGGTCACAAATCAAGCCATGATAAATTTAAGAAAAGTGAAATTGTATCAAGTATCTTTTCAGACCACAACACTGTGAGACTAGATATCAATTACAGGAAAAAATCTGTAAAACACCCCACAAACACATGGAGGCTGAACAATACACTACTAAATAACCAAGAGATCACTGAAGAAATCAAAAAGGAAATCAAAAAATACCTAGAAACAAATGACAATGAAAACACGATGACCCAAAACCTATGGGATATAGCAAAAGCAGTTCTAAGAGGTAAGTTTATAGCAGTACAATCCTACCTTAAGAAACAAGAAACAGCTCAAATAAACAACCTAACCTTACACCTAAAGCAATTAGAGAAAGAAGAACAGAAAAACCCCAAAGTTAGCAGAAGGAAAGAAATCATAAAGATCAGATCAGAAATAAATGAAAAAGAAATGAAGGAAACGATAGGAAAGATCAGTAAAACTAAAAGCTGGTTCTTTGAGAAGGTAGACAAAATTGATAAACCATTAGTCAGACTCATCAAGAAAAAAAGCGAGAAAACTCAAATCAATAGAATTAGAAATTAAAGAGGAGAAGTAACAACTGACACTGAAGAAATACAAAGGATCATGAGAGATTACTACAAGCAACTATATGCCAATAAAATGGAAAACCTGGTAGAAATGGACAAATTCTTAGAAAAGCGCAATGTCCTGAGACTGAACCAGGAAGGAATAGAAAACATAAACAGACCAGTCACAAGCACTGAAATTGAAACTCTGATTAAAAATCTTCCAAAAGGGACTTCCCTGATGGCACAGTGGTTAAGAATCTGCCTGCCAATGTAGGGGACACGGGTTCGAGCCATGGTCCAGGAAGATCCCACATGCCACGGAGCAGCTAAGCCCATGTGCCACAGCTGCTGAGCCTGTGTTCTAGAGCCCATGAGCCCTGGCTGCTGAGCCCATGTGCCACAACTGCTGAGGCCTAAGTGCCTAGAGTCCGTGCTCCGCAGCAGGAGAGGCCACTGCAGTGAGAGGCCTGTGCACTGCAGCGAAGAGTGGCCCCCACACACTGCAACTAGAGAAAACCCACACAGCAACAAAGACCCAATGCAGCCAAAAAATAATTAATTAATTAATTAAAAAACAATCTTCCAACAAACAAAATCCCAGGACCAGATGGCTTCACAGGTGAATTCTATCAAATATTTACAGAAGAGATAAGACCTATCCTTCTCAAACTCTTCCAAAATATAGCAGAGGGAGAAACTCTCCCAAACTCATCCATGAGGCCACAATCACCCTGATACCAAAACCAGACAAAGATGTCACAAGAAAAGAAAACTGCAGGCCAGTATCACTAAGAACATAGATTCAAAAATCCTCAACAAAACACTAGCAAATAGAATCCAAGAGCACATTAAAAGGATCATACACCATGATCAAGTGGGGTTTATCCCAGGAATGCAAGGATTCTTCAACATATGCAAATCAATCAATGTGATAAACCATATTAACAAACTGAAGGAGAAAAAACATATGATCATCTCAATAGATGCAGAAAAAGCTTTTGACAAAATTCAACACCCATTTATGATTAAAATCCCTCCAGAAAGTAGGCATAGAGGGAACTTACTTCAACATAATAAACGCCATATATGACAAACACACAACCAACATTGTTCTCAATGGTGAAAACCGGAAACCATTTCCACTAAGATCAGGAAAAAGACAAGATTTGCCCACTCTCACCACTATTATTCAAAATAGTTTTGGAAATTTTAGCCACAGCAATCAGAGAAGAAAAAGAAATAAAAGGGATCCAAATCGGAAAAGAAGAACTAAAGCTGTCATTGTTTGCTGATGACATGATAATATACATAGAGAATCCTGAAGATAATACCAGAAAACTACTACAGCTAATCAATGAATTTGCTAAAGTAGCAGGATACAAAATTAATGCTCAGAAATCTCTTGCATTTCTACACACTAATGATGAAAAATCTGAAAGAGAAATTAAGGAAACACTCCCATTTACCACTGCAACAAAAAGAATAAAATACCTGGGTATAAACTTACCTAAGGAGATAAAAGACCTGTATGCAGAAGACTATGACACTGATGAAAGAAATTAAAAATGATACAAACACATGGAGAGATATACCATGTTCTTGGGTTGGAAGAATCAACATTGTGAAAATGACTATACCACCCAAAGCAATCTGCAGATTCATTGCAATCCCTATCAAATTACCGATGGCATTTTTCACAGAACTAGAACAAAAAATTTCACAATTTGTATGGAAACACAAAAGTCCCTGAATAGCAAAGCAATCTTGAGAAAGAAAAATGAAGCTGGAGCAATCAGGCTCCCTGACTTCAGACTATACTACAAAGCTACTGTAATCAAGAGAGTATGGTACTGGCACAAAACAGGAATATAGATCAATGGAATAGGACAGAAAGCCCAGAGATAAACCCACAACATATGGTCACCTTATCTTTGACAAAGGAGGCAGGAATATACAATGGAGAAAAGAGCCTCTTCAATAAGTGGTGCTAGGAAAACTGGACAGCTACATGTAAAAGAATGAAATTAGACCACTCCTTAACACCATACACAAAAATAAAGTCAAAACGGATTAAAGCCCTAAAGATAAGGCCAGACACTATAAAACTCTTAGAGGAAAATGTAGGCAGAACACTCTATGACATAAATCACAGCAAGATCCTTCTTGACCCATCTCCAAGAGAAATGGAAATAAAAACAAAAATAAGCAAATGGGACCTAATGAAACTTAAAAGCTTTTGCACAGCAAAAGAGACCATAAACAAGACAAAAAGACAAACCCTTAGAATTGGAGAAAATATTTGCTAATGAAGCATCTGACAAAGGATTAATCTCCAAAATATACAAACAGCTCATGCAACTCAATATCAAAAAAGCAAACAACCCAATCCAAAAATGGGCAGAAGACCTAAATAGACATTTCTCCAAAGAAGATATACAGATTGTCAACAAGCACATAGAACAATGCTCAACATCATTAATCATTAGAGAAATGCAAATCAAAACTGCAATGAGATATCATCTCACACCAGTCAGATTGGCCATCATCAAAAAATCTACAAACAATAAATGCTGGAGAGGGTGTGGAGAAAAGGGAACCCTCTTGCACTGTTGGTGGGAATGTAAATTGATACAGCCACTATGGAGAACATTATGGAGGTTCCTCAAAAAACTAAAAATAGCACTAGCATATGACCCAGCAATCCCACTACTGGGCATATACCCTGAGAAAACCATAATTCAAAAAGAGTCATGTACCACAATGTCCATTGCAGCTCTATTTACAATAGCCAGGACATGGAAGCAACCTAATTGTCCATCAGCAGATGAATGGATAAAGATGTGGCACATACGTACAATGGAATATTACTCAACCATAAAAAGAAATGAAATTGAGTTATTTGTAGGGAGGTGGATGGACGTAGAGACTGTGATACAGAATGAAGTAAGTCAGAAAGAGAAAAACAAATACCATATGCTAACACACACATATATATATAGAATCTAAAAAGGAAAATAAAGGTTCTGAAGAACCAAGGAGCAGGACAGGATAAAGACACAGACATAGAGAATGGACTTGAGGACACGGGGAGGGGGAAGGGTAAGCTGGGATGAAGTGAGAAGTGGCATGGACATATATACACTAACAAGTGAAAAATAGATAGCTAGTGGGAAGCAGCCGCATAGCACAGGGAGATCAGATTGGTGCTTTGTGACCACCTAGAGGGGTGGGATAGGGAGGGTAGGAGGGAGATGCAAGAGGGAGGAGATATGGGGATATATGTATATGTATAGCTGATTCATTTTGTTATACAGCAGAAACTAACACACACACACCATTGGAAAGCAATTATACTCCAATAAAAATGTTAAAAAATACCAATTTAATCATCTGTTCTACTGTGTCATTTAAAGCTTGTGTTTCCTTATTTATTTTCTGTCTGGATTATCTGTCCGTTGGTGAAAGTGAGGTGTTAAAGTCCCCCCCTATTATTGTGTTACTGTCGATTTCCTCTTTTATAGCTGTTAGCATTTGCCTTATGTATTGAGGTACTCCTATGTTGGGTGCATATATATTTATAATTGTTATATCTTCTTCTTGGATTGATCCTTTTTCATTATGTAGTGTCCTTCCTTTTCTCTTGTAACATTCTTCATTTTAAAGTCTATTTTATCTGAAATGAGTATTTCTAATCCAGCTTTCTTTTGATTTCCATCTACATGAAATATTTTTTCCATCCTCTCACTTTCAGTCTGTATTTGTTCCTAGGTCTGAAGTTGGTGTCTTGTAGACAGCATATATATGAGTCTTGTTTTTATATCCATTCAGCTAGCCTATGTCTTTTGGTTTGAGCATTTAATCCATTCATATTTAAGGTAATTGTCAATATGCATGTTTCTATTACCATTTTCTTAATTGTTTTGGGTTTGTTTTTGGAGGTCCTTTTCTTCTCTTGTGTTTCCTGCCTATAGAAATTCCTTTAGCATTTGTTGTAGAGCTGGTTTGGTGGCTTTAGCTTTTGCTTGTCTGTAAAGCTTTTGATTTCTTTGTCAAATCTGAATGAGATCCTTGCTGGTACAGTAATCTTGGTTGTAGGTTCTTCTCTTTCATCACTTTAAATATATTGTGCCACTCCCTTCTGGCTTGTAGAGTTTCTGCTGAGAAATCAGCTGTTAACTTTATGGGAGTTCCCTTGTATGTTATTTGTTGCTTTTCCCTTGTTGATTTTAAGAATTTCTCTTTCTCTTTAAGTTTTGTCAGTTTGATTACTGTGTGTCTCAGTGTGTTTCTCCTTGAGTTTATTCTGCCTGGGTCTCTCTGCATTTTCTGGACTTGAGTGGCTATTTCCTTTCCCATGTTAGGAAGTTTTCAACTATAATCTCTTCAAATATTTTCTCTGGTCCTTTCTCTCTCTCTTCTCCTTCTGGGATCCCTATAATGTGAATGTTGTTGCGTTTAATGTTGTCCCAGAGGTCTCTTAAGCTGTCTTCATTTCTTTTCATTCTTTCTTCTTTTTTCTGTTCTGTGGCTGTGAATTCTATGATTCGGTCTTCCAGGTCACTTATCCTTTCTTCTGCCTCAGTTATTCTGCCATTGATTCCTTCTAGCGTATTTTTCATTTCAGTTATTGTATTGTTCATCTCTGTTTGTTTGTTCTTTAATCCTTCTAGGTGTTTGTTCTTTAATTCTTCTAGATCTTTGTTAAACATTTCTTGCATCTTCTTGATCTTTGCCTCCATCCTTTTCTGAGGTCCTGGATCATCTTCACTATCATTATTCTGAATTCTTTTTCTGGAAGGTTGCTTATCTCCACTTCATTTAGTTTTTCTGGGCTTTTATCTTGTTCCTTTATCTGGTACATAGTCCTCTGCCTTTTCATCTTGTTTATCTTTCTGTGAATATGGTTTTCATTCCACAGGCTGCAGGATTGTAGTTATTGTTTCTACTGTCTGCTCTCTGGTGGATGAAGCTATCTAAGAGGTTTGTGCAAGCTTCTTGATGGGAGGGACTGGTGGTGGGTAGAGCTGGGTGTTGCTCTGGTAGACAGAGCTCAGTAAAACTTTAATCCACTTTTCTGCTGATGGGAGGGGCTGAGTTCCCTCCCTCTTGGTTGTTTGACCTGAGGCAACCCAGCACTGGAGCCCACAGGCTCCTCGGTGGGGCTAATGGCAGACTCCAGGAGGGCTCACACCAAGGAGTACTTCCCAGAACTTCTGCTGCCAGTGTCCTTGTCCCTGTGTCTCCTCTGCAGGAGACCCTCCAACACTAGCAGGTAAGTCTGGTTCAGTCTCCTATGGGGTCACTGCTCCTTCCCCTTGGGTCCTGAGGTGCACACTACTTTGTGTGTGCCATCCAAGAGTGGAGTCTCTGTTTCCCCTAGTCCTGTCAAAGTCCTGCAATCAAATCCCACTAGCCTTCAAAATCTGATTCTCTGGGAATTCCTCCTCCTATTGCTGGACCCACAGGTTGGTAAGCCTGACGTGGGGCTCAGAACCTTCACTCCAGTGGGTGGACTTCTGTGGTATAATTTTTCTCCAGTTTGTGAGTCACCCACTCAGCCGTTATGAGATTTGATTTTAATGTGATTCTGTCCCTCCTACCAACTCACTGCAGCTTCTCCTTTTATAATAACCTATAATGGAAAATAACCTGAAAAAATATGTATAAAACCGAATCACTTTGCTATACACCTGAAACTAACTCAATGTTGAAAATCAACTATACTTTAATTGAAAAAAAGCTAAAAAAACACACAAAATATAAATCTTTAATGTTCTCACCATAACAACAACAAAATTGTAAATATGTGAGGTGCGTGATTTGTTGACTTACCTTACTGAGGTAAACATTTTGCAATATATATGTGTATCAAATTATCATATTGTACACATTAAATACACACAATGTTATATGTCAATTATATCTCAATAATGCTTGAGGGCTTCCCTGGTGGCGCAGTGATTGGGAGTCCGCCTGCCGATGCAGGGGACGCGGGTTCGTGCCCCGGTCTGGGAGGATCCCACATGCTGTGGAGTGGCTGGGCCCGTGATCCATGGCCGCTGAGCCTGTGCGTCCGGAGCCTGTGCTCCACAGCAAGAGAGGCCACAACAGTGAGAGGCCCGCATACCGCAAAAAAAAAAAAAAAAAAAAAATAATGCTTGAAAAAATATTATTGAATACACTTAAAACACTGATGTACACATATATAGCAACGTTGGGGACACTTCATTTTTACATAATACAGATTTTTATTATAACATTCCCCCCAAAACGTTGTGTTCTTCCCCCCAAATTTCTTCTGGGGATCCTTCTAATTATCTAGAATATTTTTTACTCATTCTTTATAGTAGCTGTGCAGTTTCCCATGATATGGATATACTACAATTTATTCAGTCATTATCACATTTGTTGTTGCCAATATTTGAGAAAATAATTCCACAAAAAACATGAAAGCACATATTTTAAGTTTTGATACTTTTATTTCATTTATTTTCGAAAGTTCCTATAAGGAGAATTCCTGAAAAGGAACACAATTTAATTTTAATAAATTGGATTCCAAAAAAGCCATAACAGTGCACATTTATACCAGTGAAGCACATAAATGCCCTTTTCTGCACATCATATCCACCAATAGATTTTAGAGTGCTTTTGACTTCTGATGAGCTGAAGGTTGTTAAATAATATATATCACAATTTAATTCTTTTCTTTGTGGGGCATAACTGGTTATTGTTGACACTGGATTTTGCAATTTATTTCAATCACCAAGTGTCATTATGATTCATATGGCCTGCTATCAAGGACA
This sequence comes from Leucopleurus acutus, assembly GCF_964270905.1. Taxonomy (NCBI): domain Eukaryota; kingdom Metazoa; phylum Chordata; class Mammalia; order Artiodactyla; family Delphinidae; genus Leucopleurus; species Leucopleurus acutus. The sequence goes on from NC_139145.1 coordinate 14,574,478, forward strand.
ATTTCCTTAGTCACAGAAAACTAAAGAAAATCTTTTCTACATCAAGAGAATCTTGACTTGGACCTTATTACTGAGACTCACAATTCCAACAAAACTTTATCCTCTTTTGTCATGTGAAATGTGGCATTGCCCCAGATGACACTTTCACAATGTCAGAGAAGAGCCTTACCTGGATGCCTTTCACAGCCCTTGTTCTCAGTAGCAGCTGGTCAGCCTTTTTGCTTGTATTCTGTGTTCTAAGCAATAGAGGCATCATCCACTCTGGACTTAGGTAGCAATCTGGGTTTGCATGTAAAGTTTCCACATGCAGTCATGGATCTCCTCCTGGGAGTCCAATACAACACCTCTCTAATATTCATATAACCAACTGTGAAATGTTGTCTATCTCTATTGGTTACTTCGGCCTTATTCATAGTTCAATCTGTTTCATTGTTTGGTGAACCTTATAATTATTTTACATAGACTACCAAACTCAAAATCACTCTAATTATTTTTATCTCTGTGCATCAAATTTCACCTATTTATGCATTCATTATAGATAAATGACAGTGACTCCTAAGAGCTTAAAAGTATCCCATAAGGAAAAAGACAGCTATGAATATGCACTGATTCCAGAGAATCTGGGGAATATTTGGCATGGGCAGAGGGTACTTCTCTAAATAGATGACAGGTAGGTGTAGCTTTTTGAGACCCTTATTTCCACTTTCTATCTTGAGTTACCAGTGCACTTATTGGATGAAGGATCTGAAGCTAGACCAAAAAAAGCTTCTATCCAAGACAGGCATGGAGAATAGAGCCAAAATATTGAGTTTTCTAGGGCATTTAAGAGAAAAAAATGTTGTTTTTATTGTCCATGATAAAGCCAATTCTTTTTTTACATTGTCAGTCACATATGTCTTTCACAGGAACTTGGTACTTCTAACAATGGAAGTTAACAAGACCTGAAGCACCAATAATACCAAATAAAGCTGAGCCTCAAGGACACTAAAAAATGTCTAAATATTTCAGATATAAAAAGAGAAGATTGGAACTTTGTGTTTATGAACTGGTTTGATGAATAGCAATTGAATTGATCCATTTTGAAAACACATTATTAGAAACTGATTGGGAAAAATCTCCTTACAAACTATTTATGATTGAATTAATATTGTCAATCGAATTCAACCATGTGGTTTCCCTATAGGGCTACAGCAAAGTACCTCACGCTGGAAAATGCGAATGTGATGCTCCTGGAGTCTTTGTTCTTGACCCTCTAGATAACTGTTTTCCACCTTGATATGTATGTGTTCCACTTAGAGACTGGATGTTTCCTCAGGACCTTCTGGAAAGCTCCTACCACATCTTTGTTTCTCAAGCTGTAGATGAGTGGATTGAGCATGGATGTGAGGACAGTGCAAAATACTGACACAGCCTGCTCCTGATCAGGGGTATGGGAGGAACCAGGTGTCACGTACATATAAACATATGGTCCTAGATAAAAGCTTACCACTGTTAAGTTGGGAGAAGCAGGGGGCCAAGGCTTTGTTCCTGCCTTGAGGGGGATTTCACATGCAGGACAGTGAGGAAGATGAAGGTGTATGAAGCCATAATAAATCCAAAAGGGATGATGATAAATGTGATACCCATCACAAAGACCACCACTTCATAGGTGGAAGTGTCTTTGCATGAGATCTTCATGATTGCTGGTATCTCACAGAAGAAATGGTGGATTTCTCTGGAGCCACAGATAGGCAGATTCATAGTATAGAATGTGTGGGCTGTAGAAGCTAAAATGCCCCCAGTCCAAGACACTAGGACCATTTGCACAGACCCCTTGGTTTCTAATGACTGCATATCTCAAGGGGTTACAAATAGCTACATACCAATCACAGGCCATGAGGGTCAAGAGGATATATTCAGCACCCCAAGAGTAAAAAATTAAAATAGCTGGGTTCCACAGCCAACACGAGTGATGTCCTTCCTTCCAGAGAAAAAGTTTGCCATCATCTTTGCAACAGGACCGCTGATGAGGGCCAGGTCTATGAGAGAATGGTGGCTGAGCAGAAAGTACATTGGAGTGTGGAGCCTCAAGTCCATCCATATCAGGAGGAGCAGGATGAAGTTCCCAATTACTGCAGCAAGGTAGATCAGGATGATAAGGGAGATAAGAATACTGACATGCTTCCTATTGGGGAAGAGTCCTGAGAGAATAAAACCTGTTGTTAATGTCTCATTTCCTTCCTCAATGGCTGTGACTGATCTGGTTGAACCAAAAGAAGAAGGAAAGGGGAACAGGAGTCAAATTAAATGCTTTAAAGCCTTTTACAATATTTTTATTGGTCCAGTATTGCTGTAATGATGTGAGGTAAAAAATGACTTCACAAATTTCAATGGCTTATGACAATAAACATGTATTTTCTTGCTGCCACGTCTGTAAGTCAGGTGGAGCATTTTGCTTTAGGCTGCCAATCAAGTACAGATATACTCCACCAATAATCCTCTTTCTGGGGCTTGCTCTTCTTAAGGAAGATGGCAGAAACCAAAAATGGGCAAGAAGAACGACATGATTCCTCCTAATGCTTGAACTTAGAACTGACTCTATTACTTTCTACCACATTCCCCTGACTAGAGCAAGTCGCACGTAGAAGCCCAACATCATTGTGGTGGGGAAATAAACTCCACCCACAGTGAACCACAAAAGGATGAGGCATACGGGCTTCCCTGGTGGCGCAGTGGTTGAGTCCGCCTGCCAATGCAGGGGACGCAGGTTCGTGCCCCTGTCCGCGAAGATCCCACATGCCGCGGAGCGGCTGGGCCCGTGAGCCATGGCCACTGAGCCTGCGCATCCGGAGCCTGTGCTCCGCAGAGGGAGAGGCCACAGCAGTGGGAGGCCCGCATACCGCAAAAAAAAAAAAAAAAAAAAAAAAGAATGAGGCATGAAGAGAGAAATGGAAACAATTAACATGATCTATTATATTTCTCAGAGTTCCTACCTCCACCATCCTCAATTTCATGATTTTGATGCTGGGTTTTCAGATGTTTCATAATTTAATTTTTAGTCTTCTGTTTAATGTGTTCTGTTAAGCCTCAGTAATAAAGATCTATGGGTTTCCTATGATCACAAACTATTTTCACTATGGAGAATGCCTTGAGGTCATAGGCAGCCATTTCTTGTAGCCATGGCTAGATATGCAACAGGTAAACACACAAACTTTTCTTCTTAGCAGTCCTCTACCTATGGATCTGGTTACATAAATCCATGGAAGAAACCATAGATAAATGTGAAATAGAGCGCAGCAAAATGAATCTGTTGTCCTTGTACTTGAATCTAGGAGGTCATTTTCTAGAACAACACATGTCAGCCAAGGAATGAACCGATATAGTCAGTGGTGTGTTTTCCTTTAGATTTATTCATAGAAACTTATATAAACCACATCAGGGTAAATTCAGATATAATAACTAAATCAGATTTCATAAGCTCTAAATGAGAAATAAGATTGTGCCTGCATTCAAGAGGAAACATACCCCTCCCTAAAAGTTTGTGGAAATAGAAATGCAGAATTTTCTACTCTAAGCAGCTTGAAACAGCCTAGAAGCAACTAAGCATGAAATGTAATTTTTATGACCATGTCACTAGTTACGCAGATTGTATTTAGGTGTTAAGAAAACGTCAATCTACAACAAATCTGTAGGTTAGGAAAATGCAGTTAAGGGGTGGGGTAAGGGACAAATTTCAAAAGGAAAACTCTGATTGGTACATGAAAAGTTCATTAAGATTCCCCACTTTCCCAACCAACACTGCCAAGTGGTACCACCTGGTGGTAACAGTGGTGATGTGTAAATTCCCACTGAAAAATGAAGATGACACGGAGGATTTACTCTTAATGCTGCTTCATTGATGTTTACTAGGTTTACTTACTTCTGGGACCCAATAATTATGTTTTCCCATGAGCTGACTACTAAATTTCCAGATAGAGGTTGTGGAAAGCTCTTAAGAACAGTGGGACAAGGAGGTGAAAGTTGAAGAAAGAACCAGATCCAAAAGGTGATTTAATTTAGTAAAAATGTTCTTAACATTCATCCTATATCCTTAAAGTTGCACCATGTTAATTGAACTAAATATTCCCCCTTGGCTTTTCAAGTTGCTACAAAGGACTCTATTAAGGGCAAATATTACCCCGAAGAGAGACAAAACAGTTGATATAATTATTGGAAGACAGGCCAATCTCTTCATCATTTTACCTACATTTGTTTACCTATACATACTGGATTTTCCTCAAAAAAAACATGCTTCCCCAAAGTAGTGATGTTCCTGGTTGCTTCCTGAAGAAGGCTTGGTGTTAGGAGACTGGAGAATTTTGTTTTCCACCTGCAAGTGGTATTTCTGAGATCATATAGACAATTACATATACACATGACAACAGCAAGTGTCCCAGAGGATCCTTGAGGCAAATAGGAAACCACAGAGGAAGTGAGTCCCTAGATACCCATTAAGTGATATGTTTTTCTCTATTGCATTGGGTTTTCCTTAAAACAAGACTCTGGGGTGGGGAGGATTACCCTGTTTATCCGGGATTTTATTCTCCTGTGTTGCTTAAATATGTCCCACATTTTGACTTCTCATGAAGCCTCATTTATTTGGGATGGATTTTCTGACTCATCAACAAGAAATTATGTTCTGGTAAGCCATTATTGAATTTACCTGAAGATGGTAAATTTTACTTTCTCCAGTAGCAGTCACATACAGAAGGGATGTTTCTCTCTCACAGATTCAAAACACGTTGTCGCTGAGGACAAATATAGCTCTTCATCATCATGAAAACTGGCCATCTTGGCTTTTAAATAATTTCTTTCCTAATGGTTTTCCACAAGTAATATATAAATATATTATCAGTGATAAAGCTTTTTAAAAATACACAGTTACAAGAAGTAACGAGTGAAATCTACTTATTCTCCTATCTCTTCCCATACCCTCCCTGGAGGTAGTTATTGATAACAAATTGTTGTGCTTCTTTCCAACCATATATGAGGTTTCTCTCTGTTTCATTTCTAGCTTTTTAAAATAAATTTTTATTTTGAAATGATTTTAGATTTACAGAAAAGATGCAAGAATAATACAGAGAATTCCCATATACCAGCTTCAGTTAATGTTAACGTGTTTGTTAAAACTAAGAAATTAACATTGGTATATTACTATTAACTAAACTCCAGACCTCATTTGGATTTCACCGATTTTTCCACTAATGTTATCTTTTGCCCTTCCGGGATTCAATCCACGATACCATGTTTCGTTTAGTCATCATGCTTCCTCATCACCTCCTATCTGTGACATTTTCTGTCTTTCCATTTTTAAAGACTTTGAAAATTTAAAGAGTATTGGTCAGATATTATGTACAATATCCCTCAATTTGAGTTTCTCAGATGTTTTGCTATGACTACATTAGAGTTATGTATTTAGGGAAGATTATCACATAGATAATATTATGTCTTATCAGGGGATACATGACGTCAACATGAGTTATCGGTGGCTTGTTAACATTCATCACTTAGTTAAGGTAGTGTTAGCCAGCACGTTTCCATTTTAAAGCTACTATTTTCCCCCTTCTGTACTCTATTTTTGGAAGTGAACCTTTTAAATCCAGTTCACACTTCAGGGGATAAGGGCTTCAGCTCCACTTTCAGGGAGTGAGTATCCACATATTTATTATTTGGAATCCTGTAAGGAAGTTTTATCCCTTCTTCCCCATTTGTTTATTAAACCATTTATTTTTATCAGTATGCTCTCACGTATACGTATATTCAACTTTGTGTTATAATCCAACACCATGTTATTTATTAGTCACTGTGTAAATACCTAGAAGGAGAATTGCTGGTTTTTAGCAAGTCTGTATTTAACTTGATAAACATTTGCGAAAATGCCTTTGAAAGTGCTGTACCATTTTGTATTCCCACTCTGGCCAGCAGTTGGTATTGTCAGTTATTTGAATTTTAGCTATTCTAACAGATATGTAGGGCTGTGCTATGTGATTTAAATGTCATTTGTATTATTCACATTATTAACAGGTTTGATCATCTTTTAATTGATTTGGGGTAAAGTGTCAGGTCAAATCTCTTATATATATATATTCTAATTATTGATAATTCAGAGTTTAATATTTTGTTTAATTTTTAAATTTTGATTTATTTATTTATTTGGCTGTGCTGCAGAGCTTGCAGGATCTTTTTTCCTTAACTTTTATTTTGTTTTTTAACATCTCTATTGGAGTATAATTTATTTACAATGGTGTGTTAGTTTCTGCTTTATAACAAAGTGAATCAGTTATATGTATAACCAGTTATATGTATAGCCAAATACATATACATATATCCCCATATCTCTTCCCTCTTGCGTCTCCCTTCCTCCCACCCTCCCTATCCCACACTGCTAGGTGGTCACAAAGCACCGAGCTGATCTCCCTGTGCTATGCGGCTGCTTCCCACTAGCTATCTGTTTTACGTTTGGTAGTGTACACATGTCCATGCCACTCTCTCACTTTGTCCCAGCTTATCCTTCCCCCTCCCCGTATCCTCAAGTCCATTCTCTAGTAGGTCTGTGTCTTTATTCCCGTCTTGCCCCTAGGTTCTTCATGACCATTATTATTATTATTATTTAGATTCCATATATATATGTTAGCATACAGTATTTGTTTTTCTCTTTCTGACTAACTTCACTCTGTATGATAGACTCTAGGTCCATCCACCTCACTACAAATAACTCAATTTTGTTTCTTTTTATGGCTGAGTAATATTCCATTGTATATATGTGCCAAATCTTCTTTATCCATTCATCTGCTGATGGACAATTAGGTTGCTTCCATGTCCTGGCTATTGTAAATAGAGCTGCAATGAACATTGTGATACATGACTCTTTTAGAATTATGGTTTTCTCAGGGTATATGCCCAGTAGTGGGATTGCTGGGTCGTATGGTAGTTCTAGTTTTAGTTTTTGAAGGAATTTCCATAGTGTTCTCCATAGTGGCTGTATCAATTTACATTCCCACCAACAGTGCAAGAGGGTTCCCTTTTCTCCACACCCTCTCCAGCATTTATTGTTTGTAGATCTTTTGATGATGGATATTCTGAATGGTGTGAGATGATATCTCATTGCAGTTTTGATTTGCATTTCTCTAATGATTAATGATGTTGAGCATTGTTCTATGTACTTATTGACAATCTGTATATCTTCTTTGGAGAAATGTCTATTTGGGTCTTCTGCCCATTTTTGGATGGTGGTGTTTGTTTTTTTGATATTGAGCTGCATGAGCTGCTTATAAATTTTGGAGATTAATCCTTTGTCAGTTTCTTCATTTGCAAATATTTTCTCCCATTCTGAGGGTTGTCTTTTCATCTTGTTTATGGTTTCCTTTGCTGTGCAAAAGCTATTAAGTTTCATTAGCTCCCATTTGCTTAGTTATTTTTTTATTTCCTTTTCTCTAGGAGGTGGGTCAAAAAGGATCTTGCTGTGATGTATGTCATAGAGTGTTCTGCCTATGTTTTCCTCTAAGAGTTTGATAGTTTCTGGCCTTACATTTAGTTCTTTAATCCATTTTGAGTTTATTTTTGTGTATGGTGTGAGGGAGTGTTCTAATTTCATTCTTTTACATGTAGCTGTAGAGTTGTCCCAGCACCATTTATTGAAGAGGCTGTCTTTTCTCCATTGTATATTCTTGCCTCCTTTATCAAAGATAAGGTGACCATATGTGCATGGGTTTATCTCTGGGCTTTCTATCCTGTTCCATTGATCTATGTTTCTGGTTTTTTTTGTTGTTGTTGTTATTGTTTTTTTGTGTGTTTTTTTTGCAGTATGCGGGCCTCTCACTGCTGTGGCCTCTCCCGTTGCGGAGCACACAGGCTCTGGATGCGCAGGCTCAGCGGCCATGGCTCACAGGCCCAGCTGCTCCACGGCATGTGGGATCTTCCTGGACCAGGGCACGAACCCGTGTCCCCTGCATCAGCAGGCGGACTCTCAACCACTGCGCCACCAGGAAAGCCCTATATTTCGTTTTTTTGCCAGTACCATGCTGTCTTGATTACTGAAGCTTTGTAGTATAGTCTGAAGCCAGGGAGCCTGATTGCTCCAGCTTTATTTTTCTTTCTCAAGATTGCTTTTGCTATTTGGGGTCTTTTGTGTTTCCATGCAAATTGTGAAATTTTTTGTTCTAGTTCTGTGAAAAATGCTAGTGGTAATTTGATAGGGATTGCATTGAATCTGTAGATTGCTTTGGGTAGTATAGTCATTTTCACAATGTTGAGTCTTCCAATCCAAGAACATGGTATATCTCTCCATCTATTTGTATCATCTTTAAGTTCTTTCATCGGTGTCTTATAATTGTCTGCATAGAGGTCGTTGTCTCCTTAGGTAGGTTTATTCCTAGATATTTTATTCTTTTTATTGCAACGGTAAATGGGAGTGTTTTCTTAATTTCTCTTTCAGATTTTTCATCATTAGTGTATAGGAATGCAAGAGGTTTCTGTACATTAATTTTGTATCCTGCAACTTTACCAAATTCATTGATGAGCTCTAGTAATTTTCTGGTAGCATCTTTAGGATTCTCTATGTGTAGTATCATGTCATCTGCAAACAGTGACAGCTTTATTTCTTCTTTTCTGATTTGGATTCCTTTTATTTCTTTTTCTTCTCTGATTGTTGTGGCTAAAACTTCCAAAACTATGTTGAATAATAGTGTGAGAGTGGGCAACCTTGTCTTGTTCCTGATCTTAGTGGAAATGGTTTTCAGTTTTTCACCACTGAGGATGATGTTGGCTGTGGGTTTGTCATATATGATCTTTATTATGTTGAGGTAAGTTCCCTCTTTGCCTACTTTCTGGAAGGTTTTTATCATAAATGGGTGTTGAATTTTGTCAAAAGCTTTCTCTGCATCTATTGAGGTGATCGTATGGTTTTTCTCCTTCAATTTGTTAATATGGTGTATCGCATTGATTGATTTGTGTATATTGAAGAATCCTTGCATTCCTGGGGTAAATCCCACTTGATCATGGTATATGATCCTTTTAATGTCCTGTTGGATTCTGTTTGCTAGTATTTTGTTGAGGATTTTTGCATCTATGTTCATCAGTGATATTGGCCTGTAGTTTTCTTTCTTTGTGACATCTTTGTCTGGTTTTGGTATCAGGGTGATGGTGGCCTCATAGAATGAGTTTGGGGGTGTTCCTCCCTCTGCTATATTTTGGAAGAGTTTGAGAAGGATAGGTGTTAGCTCTTTTCTAAATGTTTGATACAGTTCTCCTGTGAAGCCATCTGGTCCTGGGATTTTGTTTGTTGGATGGTTTTTAAACACAGTTTCAACTTCAGTGCTTGTGATTGATCTGTTCATATTTTCTATTTCTTCCTGGTTCATTCTCAGAATGTTGTGCATTTCTAAGAACTTGTCCATTCCTCCAGGTTGTCCGTTTTATTTGCATATAGTTGCTTGTAGTAATCTCTCATGAGCCTTTGTATTTTTGCAGTGTCAGTTGTTACTTCTCCTTTTTCATTTCTAATTCTATTGATTTGAGTCTTCTCCTTTTTTTTCTTGATGAATCTGGCTAATGGTTTATCAATTTTGTCTACCTTCTCAAAGAACCAGCTTTTAGTTTTATTAATCTTTACTATCGTTTCCTTCATTTCTTTTTCATTTATTTCTGATCTGATCTTTATGATTTCTTTTCTTCTGCTAACTTTGGGGATATTTTGTTCTTCTTTCTCTAACTGCTTTAGGTGTAAGGTTAGGTTGTTTATTTGAGATGTTTCTTGTTTCTTAAGGTAGGGTTTTCCTGTTATAAGCTTCCCTCTTAGAACTGCTTCTGCTGCATCCCATAGGTTTTGGGTCACCATGTTTTCATTGTCATTTGTTTCAAGGTATTTTTTGATTTTCTCTTTGATTTCTTCAGTGATCTCTTGGTTATTTAGTAGTGTATTGTTTAGCCTCCATGATTTTGTGGGGTTTTTTTTACAGATTTTTTCCTGTAATTGATATCTAGTCTCATAGCATTGTGGTCAGAAAAGATACTTGAGGGCTTCCCTGCTGGTGCAGTGGTTGAGAGTCCGCCTGCCGATGCAGGGGACACGGGTTCATGCCCCAGTCCAGGAAGATCCAACATACCATGGAGCGGCTGGGCCCGTGAGCCGTGGCCGCTGAGCCTGCGCATCTGGAGCCTGTGCTCTGCAACAGGAGAGGCCACAACAGTGAGAGGCCCACGTACCGCAAAAGAAAAAAAAAAAGAAAAGATACTTGATATGATTTCAATTTTCTTAAATTTACCAAGGCTTGATTTGTGACCCAAGATATGATCTATCCTTGAGCACTTGAGAAGAAAGTGTATTCTGTTGCTTTTGGATGGAATGTCCTATAAATATCAATTAAGTCCCTCTTGTTTAATGTATCATTTAGAGCTTGTGTTTCCTTATTTATTTTCATTTTAGTTGATCTGTCCATTGGTGAAAGTGGGGTGTTAAAGTCCCCTACTATGATTGCGTTATTGTCGATTTCCCCTTTTATGGCTGTTAGCATTTGCCTTATGTATTGAGGTGCTCCTATGTTGGGTGCATAAATATTTACAATTGTTACAGCTTCTTCTTGGATTGATCCCTTGATCATTATGTAGTGTCCTTCTTTGTCTCTTATAATAGTCTTTTTTTTTTTTTTAGGTAACTCACAGATCTAAATTTCTTTGGGGTTGTTTACTGAAAAATTATTCTGTTCCTTTGGTGATGTCATGTTTCCTTGGTTTTTCATGTTTCTAATGGCTTTGCATTGATATCTGTGCATTTGAGTGAGCAGTCACTTCTTCCACTCTTTATGGACTGACTTCAGTTTGGAAAGACCTTCAGTTGAAGGTGGCTATGAGGGTACCTGTGAGGTGGGGTGTAACATCTCTGGTTCCAGGGAGGGTGCAGTGTTATGGTCTTCTTGAATCTCCATCAGCTGAGGTCAACTTTGGGAAAGACTCTAGGGTTCCATGGTGACCAAGACTAAGGGAATACTGCAGGTGTGTGTGGTGACAGTGGAGGCTAAATCTATTGAGGCTGTCAGTGCAAAAAGCTGCTGGAGTCCTCTTGTTCTCCTTTTTGCCCATTGGGAAAGTTCTAGCTGAGTAAATTCCTCTTAGTGCCAGGTCTGGGACACAGGTACTCAGAGCATCAGCAGATTCATGTCCTGGACTCAAGGTTTTGCAGAACTATAGTGACACCTGGGGCGTGCGGCACAGGAGCACTTGCTGTGGCAGTGGTGGTGGTGTGTGAAATGTAGACATGTGAAAGTCACTATGGAATGAGAGTCTGAGTTACTGGAGCTCGTAGTAGTGACTCGGTCCTTGGGGGGAAGAAGGACGAAGCATCATGGGACCAGGGATTAAAAGGCATAGCAAAGGCCTGGACCCCGCTGTGGGGTGCAATGGAAGCATGCCCTGGGGATGGCAGGTCAGAGTCCTGAATCAGGCCCCAGGGTGTAAGACACAGAGCAACAACATCATAGCTCAGTGATGGTGGCTTAAAGACCCAACTCAGGACCCTGGGGGCAGGGCATAGAGAAGCAATAGTGTGGCTTCTGTGATAGTGGGTCGAAGTTGTAACTTAGAACGCTGGGGGCAGTGAGCAGCACAGTGGCAAGGCATTTTGGCATCCAAGTCACTAAGAGAGAGGTGCATCAGGAACTTGGATCCCTGGAGCCATATCCAGACCCAGAGAAGAGACAGGGCAGAGGCAGTGTCATGATAAACAGGGTTTCCACACAAGAAGGACATTCTCAGGAGATACATGCAGTACCCCTGGAAACAAAGAGTTAACAATGTTAGGGCACCTCAAAAAGGCATGTATTAGTCAATCAGGTTAACAAGGCTCCCAGTGTGGTCTCCTGTCCTAGGGAGTTCTACCCTGGGGTGGCCAGTGCAGCCTGAATAAATTAGTTTAGTCCTTAGTTTCTCAGGGCCTGATCAAGGCAGTTAGATTCAAATGATATTGTTTGTCTATGACATCAGTTTATCCTTCTCATGAGTGTGGGTGATATCCAGAGATGTTTTGGGTAGAAAGTGCAGGAGCTCAAGCCTTCCTGTGCTGTCTCATAGTCAATGATGTCTGGTATGTCTTAGTAATTAAAACTTTACCTTTTCTAAGGCATTGTTTATTTTTATTCAGATCTTTTATCCAAAAAGGTTGTATGCAAGGAAAAAAAATTTTATTTAACCTAACCAGAAACACACATTGTGTTTAAGAATTGGTTAGCATAAAATCTTGAATTTTTAAAAGATTTTTAAATGAATTTACATAATCTCCCACCCATTGATGATTAATAGCCATCTTAACTTTTCATCTTTTCAAGCCTTTGGAAAAGAGGTGGATGGTGATGGAAGGCCTTTTCAGGGTACCCCATGGAGACAGAAGTATCAATGAATATAAGAGAAGAATTGTACAGTTAAAGGAAATGAAGATAAACTTGCTTACCTTACAATGCCCTGTTCAGCAAAATTATTTTTATAAAGAGGATACTGGTACATGACACGTTTGGACAATGGTAACCAATATTATCAGGGAATATCACACACTGTAGGAAAACTGAATTTCTAAAATGTTCGCCTATCTAACAAAGTTGCTTCTTAGTTCTGTTAAAATGAGCACTCTTCTTATACGCAACACGTTTCTCTGTTGCCCAAACAGAAGAAGGTAAAGAAGTATGTGACTTGTTTTGACCAATCAACGACCTCACTGTTTTCTCAACAGTGACCAGATCAATAGTGTGCTCCTGACCAGAATAGGGCAGACCTTGATGACCACATGAGTCTTTTTGCTAAAATTATTTGGATGGATTCTTTGCTGATGGCATTCCCTGACTACCTGTAGGGTGAGTGTCTTAGGTGTGTGACATATAACGTTCCCCTAAAAAGTCAGTTCAGCTAAGCTGGTTTCTATTATAACTGTAAAAAAACCTCTCAAAGCACAAGCTTGGCTGATATAGTTCTTTAGAAGATAAGTTCTTTGAAAACATTACATCTGTGACTTTAGTGTTACTGGTTAGAAGAGTAGCAAGAGACAAACTGTTTCAGGAGGATACTAGACAAGGCAATGCCTGGATTCAATCAGCCTTAGAGCTGGGGCCCTGGACTAATACCCAGAACTATCTAAAAAGCACAAGTCACCAGTTCCACTCAGAAACAGCCCTAGTGTAGAAGTGATGTCACCAAGATGATAAAGTAAGAAACCCCAACCTCTATCTCTCCACAAAGGTCAGCAATTAGACAGCTATCCATAAACAAAACAGCTCTGGGAGAGCCCAGGACTCCACTTAAGAAAGTTCAGCAACACAGTGAAACAAAAGAAACCCGGGGAATAACTGTATAAAAATAGAAAGAAGAAGTTTTATTTTGCCTGCATCATCCCAACCCCAGACCGGCACTGCTCATTGCCAAGAGAAAACTCCCCATCTGGAAAGAGTTTCTTTCACTGACAAGGGAAGAGTGGAGGAAGCAACCAGCTTCCCAAGCCGGCACCACATTAGGTGTCACTTAGGTTACCTCCCACCCACACAGTGACAAAGTCGAGATGTATAAGGATGGCCAGAAACAAGAATGAATATCAGGGGATACCAATAACAGCCATGCAACAAGAGTAACCACAATTCCTAGGGACCTGCTCTGCAGAGAAACCCATCAACTTTTGCCACTGAAGAAACCAATGGCCAGCGGAGCTGCTGTGGCCTACCTTCAGATTTAACTGGCTTTCACCCCACAAATACCAGTCACTCAGTCTCTTCCCACTCCCTCTCCCACACCCACACCCAACAGCGGCTGGTAGGCCTAGATCTGGCTCTGTCTCCTGTCACTGGCCTGCACCACTGGGCTCCCCTGCATCTAGCATCTTCAGCTGTATATCTGCACGATCAGGTTCAACTTCAGTCACTGACACCCACTGCCATGCACACATGGCAAGAACTTGCAGTCACAGGAATGCACGGAAAGCTAGGGCCCCCACAGCTGCCAGTGTGCCCACAGTTGGACCAGGCCCTTGTTATTGGCCACTGCCCACAACTATGTGTACATTAGAAGTCGGCCACTGCTTCTCACAGGCACTTAGAGCTGGCATCCACAAATGAGTATGTGCACACCACTATTCTGACAACCACTGCCTGCCCTGGTCCTAGCCACTAGACTGGGAGCAAAGCTGAGGATCACAAACACCCTTGCAGCCACTGCAGACCCCTGGCAGTGCTTGCCAAGGACCACAGAGTTGTTGATGCTGTGGATCACAGCAGCCTGACCCAACAAAATATTACACACATCCCAGACTCAGAGCCACAACACACCAAACTACACTTGGTGACGTACGCCACTAAACCTAGAGTCACCGGATGCTCCAGCATGTTCCAATGCAGGTAAATGTTTTTCATCACAGAAATCAGTTCATAAAGTCAGAGGTGACTGCTTTGTCAAATACATAGGTAACTATACAAGGTGACAAGAAGTTTAAAAATCAGAGAAAATGACACCATGAAAGGAACACAGTAAACTTACAATAACTGACCCAAAGAAATGGAGATACATAAATAGCCCAACAAAGTAATAAAAACAATTTTTCTAAAGATGTTCAGAAAGCTACAAGAAAACACAGACGCACAAGTTAACAAAGCCAGGAAAACAATACAAAAGCAAAATGAGAAGCTCAATAATGAGATAGAAAACATTAAAAAGCACGGAAAAGAAATTTTGGAGCTGAAGAATACAAAGACTGGCTTGGAGAATTTAATAGAGTGATTCAACATCAGACAGGACAAAGCAGAAGGAAGAATAAGTCAGCTGATGCTTTTGAAATTATCCAGTCAGAGAAGCAAAAAGAAAAACGAAAACAAATGAAAAAAGTCTATAGGACTTATGGGACACCATTAGTACAGCTAATCTAGGTATCCGTGGAATCCCAGAAGGAGCAGAGAGGGAGATTAATAATTAAAAGAAATAATGGTAGAAAACTTCGTAAACCTAGGGAGAGATTTGAACATCAAAGTTTGTAAACTAATAAGTGACCCCAAAAATACAATCCCAAACAATATTCTCAGGTGACTTCAGCATCATGTTGGTGTGTGTCCTTCCTCCTTTCTCTCCCCTTTGATTAACAACTAAATGAAGATCCATAACCAAACATAAATGCCTCTACACATTACACCAGGGCACCTGGAAGATTTCTATCCCCCTGTGCAACCTAAAGTGGGAGGATAGGACCTTGGTGCGAGCTGCAGAACCAAGGGAGTTGGTGAGACTGCCCCACTCCCACTTGCTGCAATCAGAATAAAGGAGAAACTAGAGAGTGCAAAATTGGGTGAATACCTACAGGCAATAGAGAATTTGTGGAGGTCCAGCCTGCCTGAGAGGAGAATCTGGCATGCCATCAGAGCAGAATAGAGATAAGTTTGGAGGCAGAGGAGAGGGTGGACACTTGCCAAGTGTCACCCAGGGTGACACTGCAAGGGGCTGAGCCTTTAGCAGCAGCTTCTACAGCAGAGGTGGTGGGAAGCAGCAGCCTCTCCTACAGAGCAAGAAAGCAAAATTGGTGAGCTGTAACAGTTGTGTGAGTTGCAGGTAGAAGGACCTATTTTTCTCCAGCAGCTCCCATATTTCTGAGGAAAAAATTCCGTGGCTGAGGGGAGTGAGAGAAAAAGAAGGAAAGCAGATAAAAATAGCAAAGGATATTGAAGGAACACATTTCCTTCAGATGCATTTCCTCCTGTCTGCTTTGGGACTTCAACAGGAGGTCTGCCCATGCACTTCTAGATGTGCCCCACTCAATGATCCCCCCACCAGTCCATGTGCACCCACAAAGCTTCAGGTTCTAAGCCCACACTTCCCCACACTCTGCTGCTGGCTCTGTGTGTGCGCTCAAGGGCATCCACAAGAGCCAGCTCTGGAAAAAGGAACAACAAACTTGTACATATAGCACCACCACCTGGAATAGAAAAGAAAAGTTTCTAATAGCCAATCTGTTGAATTGTAAGAACAAAAGAAGACATTAAAAAATCTTAAGGAGTTGTCTACTACTTCACTTGTGAAAGCAGAAGGCCATACCTTCAAAAAGAATTTTAAAAATCAAGGAAGCATGGTATCACAAAAGGAAAATGATCATTCTCCAGCAACCAAACTCAAGGCATGAAATATTTTGATCTAACTGGTAAAGAATTCAAAATAGCCATTATGAAGAAATTCAGTGAGCTACAAGAAAACGCAGAAAGATGTTTTAGTAAACTCAGGAATAAAATTAATAAAATTAATGAAGGAGAGTTTTACTAAAGGTATTGAAACTATTAAGAAGAAAAGTAAAAAGAACCAAACAGAAATTCTGAAGCTGAAGAATTCAATGATGAGATAAAGATTGAAATAGAGAATATTGCTAACAGGGCAGACCAGATCAAACAAAGAATAAGTGAGTTGGAGGATAGGAATATAGAGATAATTCAATTATAAGAGGAGAGAAAACTCAGATTTTTAAAAAGTAAAGAAATTCTGTGACAGCTATTGGATTTAATCAGAAGAGCAAATATAAGAATAATTGGTGTACCAGAAGAGAAGTAGAAAGAGACAGAAAGTTTATTTAAAGAAATAATAGGGCTTCCCTGGTGGCGCAGTGGTTGAGAGTCCACCTGCCAATGCAGGGGACACGGGTTTGTGCCCTGGTCTGGGAAGATCTCACATGCCGTGGAGCGGCTGGGCCCGTGAGCAATGGCCGCTGAGCCTGCGCATCCGGAGCCTGTGCTCCACAACGGGAGAGGCCACAACAGTGAGAGGGCCGCGTACCGCCAAAAAAAGTAAAAAGTAAATAAAGAAATAATAGCTGAGAACTTCCCAAACATGGGGAAGGACTTGGGTATCCAAACCCATGAAGCTAATAGAACACCTTATTATATCAATGCAAAAAGACCTTCTCCAAGACATATTATAATAAAACTGTCAAAAATCAATGATTAAGAAAGGATCTTTACCCAGAAATTCTAGTTCTGGGTATTTATCCAAACAAAACAAGAACTCTAGCTCAAAAAGATATATGCACCCCCATGTTCAATGCAGCATCATTTACAATAGTCAAGCCATGAAAACCTAAATTTCCATTTGACAGATGAATGGTTAAGGAAAATGTGATACACAGACATATAGACATAAATATAGATATTATTCAGCCATTTAAAAAGATGAAATCTTGTCATTTGTGGCAACATGGATAGACCTCAAGGACATTATGCTAAGTGAAATAAGTCAAACAGAGAAAGACAAAACCATATGATTTCTCTTATATGTGGAGTCTTAAAAAATAAAAGCTCATAGATACAGAAAACAGATAGGTAATTGCCATAAGCCGGAGTAGGGGAGTAGGATGGGGGAGGGAATTGATGAAAGGGATGAAAAGGTTAAAAAAAAGAGAAAGAATCTTAAAGGCAGTGAAAGAAGAAAAGAAAGTAACTGAAAAAGGAATTCCCATTAGGCTATCGGTGGATTTCTCAGCAGAAATCCTACAAGCCAGGAGAGAGTGAAATGACATATTCAGAGTGTTAAAAGATAAAAATTTCCTGTCAAGAATATTTTATCCAGCAAAGTTATCCTTCAGATATGAAAAGGAAATGAAGGTTTCCCATATAAACAAAAGTTGAGGGAGTTCACCACCACTAGATCTGCCTTGAAAGAAATGTTAAAAGGAGTTCTTTAAGCTGAAGTGAAAAGACATCAATCAGCAACATAAAGACATATGAGAGTACACAACACTCTGGTAATGGTGAAAATAGACAGTCATAATTAGAAAACTATAACTCTCTATTAGAATGGCATGTCAACCACCTACTTATCATATAAATGTTAAAGGATAAGATCATTATAAATAACTATGAATACTATAATTTGTTAATGAATACACAGTATAAAAAGAGGTAAATTTTTACATCAAAAATATATAAGGGGAGGGCTTCCCTGGTGGTGCAGTGGTTGAGAGTCCGCCTGCTGATGCAGGGGACACGGGTTCGTGCCCCGGTCCGGGAAGATCCCACATGCCACGGAGCAGCTGGGCCCGTGAGCCATGGCTGCTGAGCCTGCGCGTCCGGAGCCTGTGCTCCACAACTGGAGAGACCACACAGTGAGAGGCCCTCATACTGCAAAAACAAACAAATAAACAAAACAAAACAAACAAACATATATAAGGGGAGCAGTAAAATGGTGGAACCTTTATTAGATAAACAAATATATGTTGCTATCAGCACAAAATGGGCAGTTTTATGTATGAGATGTTTTATGTAAGCCTTATGGTAACCACAAAGCAAAATTCTACAGTAGGTCCACTAGACATAAAAAAGAGGAGATAGAGTGTACCACCATAGAAAACCACCAATTTACAAAGGTAGGCAGAAACACAGGGGGAAAAAAACCCCACTGGAGATACAAAACAAAGGAGAATACAAACAATAAGATGGCAGTGGTAGGTCCTTACATATCAATAATTACTCTAAATAAAAATGGATTTAATTCAATCCAAAGGCACAGAGTGGCTGGATGGATAAGAAAAACAAGACCCAAGTATGTGTTGCCTACAGGAGACCTATTTCAGTTGGGGAAATGGGTTGATAATATTTCCCAAAAAAGGGATGGAAGATAATATTCCAAAAAAGTGGCAACCAAAAATGGTGACAAGAGACAAAGAAGGTCATTATATAATGATAAATGGGTCAGTACATCAAAAAGATACAAGAGTTATGAATATATACACACCCTATCTGAAGGGAGAAATGGACAACAATACAGTAATAGAAGGGGGCTTCGATACCCCACTATCAACAATGGATAGATCATGAGACAGAAAATCAACAAAGAAACATTGGAATTGAACACTCCTTTAGACCAAGTAGGATCAACACACATATATAGAATATTCCGTCCAACATCAACAGAATATACATTCTTATCAAGTCCACATGGAATGTTCTCCAGGATAGATCGTATGATAGGACATAAAACAAGACTCAGCAAATTTAAGAAAATTGAAATCATACCAACAATCTTTTCTGACCACAATAGTATGAAGCTAGACATCAAAAACAGGAGGAAAGATGGAAAAATCTACAAATATATGGAAATTAAACAACACAATATTGACCAACATATGAGTCAAAGAAGAATTCAAATGGAAAAAATTTTAAGTATCTTGGAAAAACACAAAGAAGCACAATATACCAAAATATATGGGATGCAGCAAAAGCAATTCTAAGAGGAAAGTTCATAGTGATAAAGATTTTCCTTAAGAAAAAAGAGAGATCTCAAATAACCTAACTTTACACTTCAAGGAACTAGAAAAACAAGAAAAAGTAAGACCGAAGTTAGCTGAAGGAAAGAGATAACAAAGATCAAAGCAGAAATAAATGAAAAGAGGGGAGAAAGCAATAGAAAATATCAATCTAATTATGAGTTGGTTTGTTTTGAAAAGAAAGTATCAGAACTTTAGCTAGACTTATCAAGAAGAAAAAAAGAGAGAGACAGAGAGAGAGAAGACTCAAATTAAATCAGAAATGAGAGAGGAGACATTCCAACTGATACCAAAGAAATCCAAAATCGCAAGAAACTACTATAAACAAGTATACACCAACAACAGGACAACCTAGAAGAAATGGATAAATTCCTAGAATCATACAACCTACCAAGATGTAAGCATGATTTTTAAAGTATACATAAACAGACAGAGCATAGTTAATAGGAACACCAATGTTTAGAGAAAAAATGAATTTAGTCAAAACATAGGAAAGCAAGCTACCTAAAAAAATATCGTGAGTTTAAGTACAATTTACAAAATCTCTAATGGAAGCCAAGAGAAAAGAAAATATTATCTTAAAACTGTAAGAAATTTTAAACATAAAACTATATATAGCAAACCCCTTTAACTGTGTATTCATATTTATAATTTTACTTATTAAAACTTATTTATAACCCCCAAAACAATATTCACAGTATTTCCATAATGATTCAGAAATATGCATAGAAAATCAAAAACCTTGAGCCATCTGATATGCACATTCCCCACAAAAGTCAACAAGGCAATGCTCCGTCTTCTTGTCTCAGCTTTTATACAGTAAACAAGGTCATTTCTGTGAAATATTTAGAGCCACAATTTTGCATTTTGGTGATTTTCCTGTTTAAGATCACTCCCAAGTGTAGTGCTGATGTGCTGTCTAGTGTGACTAAGCATGGAAGTCTGTAATGTGCCTTACCAAAAACATTATATGTTACACTCACCTTGAGGCATGAGTTACAGTGCTGTTGGCCATGAGTTCAATGTTAATTAATAATAAATATTAAATAATAAATAAAATAAATACAAAAAATAAACATATTAAAGACAACAAATTGTCTTTAAACAGAAATACACATAAAACAAGGTTATGTATTAATCAATTGATAAAAACGTTGTGACCCCAGGGCCACAGTAACCTAACCTTGCATTTCTTCTAGGAACAATGAATCAGTATCTGCTAATTCAGTGTTTTAAGTAACATTGTAGAACATAACTCCCACAAATAATGAGAATCAACTATACTTTTTGACTTTAAGAAATCAAGAAAAGGGACTTCCCTGGAGGTCCAGTGTTTAAGACTCTGCACTTCCACTTCAGGGGGCATGGGATCAACCCCTGGTCAGGGAAATAAGATCCTGCATGCTGCAGTTCCCCATGCTGTGTGACACGGCCAAAAAACAAAAACAAACAAACAAACAAAAACAAGAAGGGCTTCCCTGGTGGCACAGTGGTTGAGAGTCCGCCTGCCGGTGCAGGGGACACCGGTTTGTGCCCTGGTCTGGGAAGATCTCACATGCCGCAGAGCGGCTGGGCCCGTGAGCCATGGCCGCCGAGCCTGCGCATCCGGAGCCTGTGCTCCGCAACGGGAGAGGCCACAACAGTGAGAGGCCTGCGTACCGCTAAAAAAAAAACAAGAAAAGTTAGACACTTTAGATCAAGAGGGAGTATTTATCTATAATCAATGTTTAATAAAATACTTTCCAATAATTAATTGAAGAAAAAGACAAAGGTTCCAGAAGTCGAGTCTGAGATGCAAAAATGAATGGAAAGCAAAAAATTAAAAGCCTATAGATATAATTGGTGTGTACAATTGACTCAATTGTATTTGCCAACCACATTACAAAGGTTAATATAACAAATATAACAGAGAATTTGTAATAACTCTCAATGAATTTATTCAGAAAAATAACCTGTAAAATTATTTGGGGACTGTCAAATTATATTAGTTGTAAATTTCCATTAATTTTTTTTAAACTTTATTACTTCTTCCCCCAAAGAGTTTGTACAATCTTTTTTTTTTGAATTTTATTTTATTTTTTTTTATACAGCAGGTTCTTATTAGTCATCAATTTTATATACATCAGTGTATACATGTCAATCCCAATTGCCCAATTCATCACACCCCCACCCCCACCCACGGCTTTCCCCTCTTGGTGTGCATACATATGTTCTCTACACCTGTGTCTCAATTTCTGCCCTGAAAACCGGTTCATCTGTATCATTTTTCTAGGTTCCAAATACATGTGTTAATGTATGATATTTGTTTTTCTCTTTCTGCCTTACTTCACTCTGTATGACAGTCTCTAGATCTATCCACGTCTCAACAAATGACCCAATTTTGTTCCTTTTTATGGCTGAGTAATATTACATTGTATATATGTACAACATCTTCTTTACCCATTCGTCTGTCAATGGGCATTTAGGTTGCTTCCATGAGCTGGCTATTGTAAATAGTGTTGCAATGAACATTGGGGAGCATGTGTCTTTTTGAATTGTGGTTTTCTCTGGGTATACGCCCAGTAGTGGGATTGCTGGATCATATGGTAATTCTATTTTTAGATTTTTAAGGAACCTCCATACTGCTCTCCATAGTGGCTGTATCAGTTTACATTTCCACCAACAGTATAAGAGGGTTCCCTTTTCTCCACACCCTCTCCAGCATTTGTTGTTTGTAGATTTTCTGATGAAGCCCATTCTAACTGGTGTGAGGTGACACCTCATTGTAGTTTTGATTTGCATTTCTCTAATAATTAGTGATGCTGGGCAGCTTTTCATGTGCTTCTTGGCCAGTTGTATGTCTTCTTTGAAGAAATGTCTATTTAGGTCTTCTGCCCATTTTTGGATTAGGTTGTTTGTTTTTTTAATATTGAGCTGCGTGAGCTGTTTATATATTTTGGAGATTAATCCTTTGTCCATTGATTCATTTCTAAATATTTTCTCCCATTCTGAGGGTTGTCTTTTCATTCTGTTTATGGTTTCCTTTGCTGTGCAAAAGCTTTTAAGTGTCATTAGGTCCCATTTGTTTATTTTTGTTTATATTTCCATTACTCTACGAGGTGGATCAAAAAAGATCTTGCTGTGGTTTATGTCAAAGAGTGTTCTTCCTATGTTTCCCCTAAGAGTTTTTACAGTGTTCGATCTTACATTTAGGTGTCTAATCCATCTTGAGTTTATTTTTGTGTATGGTGTTAGGGAGTGTTCTAATTTCATTCTTTTACATGTAGCTGTCCAGTTTTCCCAGCATCACTTATTGAAGAGACTGTCTTTTCTCCATTGTATATCCTTGCCTCCTTTGTCATAGATTAGTTGACCATAGGTGCGTGGGTTTACCTCTGGGCTTTCTATTTTGTTCCATTGATCTATTTTGTTCCATTGATGTTTCTGTTTCTGTGCCACTACCATATTGTCTTGATTACTGTAGCTTTGTAGTATAGTCTGAAGTCAGGGAGTCTGATTCCTCCAGCTCCGTTTTTTTCCCTCAAGACGGCTTTGGCTATTCTGGTTCTTTTGCATCTCCATACAAATTTTAAGGTTTTTTGTTCTAGTTCTGTAAAAAATGCCATTGGTAATTTGTTAGGGATTGCTTTGAATCTGTAGATTGCTTTGGGTAGTATAGTCATTTTCACAATATTGATTCTTCCAATCCAAGAACATGGTATATCTCTCCATCTGTTGGTATCATCTTTAATTTCTTTCATCAGTGTCTTCTAGTGTTCTGCATACAGGTCTTTTACCTCCCTAGGTAGGTTTATTCCTAGGTATTTTACTCTTTTTGTTGCAACGGTAAATGGGAGTGTTTCCTTAATTTCTCTTTCAGATTTTTCATCATTAGTGTATAGGAATGCAAGAGATTTCTGTGCATTAATGTTGTATCCTGCAACTTTACTAAAGTCACTGAGTAGCTCTAGTAGTTTTCTGGTGGCATCTTTAGGATTCGCTATGTATAGTATCATGTCATCTGCAAACAGTGACAATTTTACTTCTTCTTTTCCAATTTGTATTCCTTTTATTTCTTTTTCTTCTCTGACTGCCATGGCTAGGACTTCCAAAACTATGTTGAATAATAGTGGTGAGACTGGACATCATTGTCTTCTTCCTGATCTTAGAGGAAATGCTTTCAGTTTTCCACCATTGAGAATGATGTTTGCTGTGGTTTTGTCATATATAGCCTTTATTATGTTGAGGTAGGTTCCCTCTATGCCCACTTTCTGGAGAGTTTTTATCATAAATGGATGTTGAATTTTGTCAAAAGCTTTTTCTGTTTCTATTTAGATGATCATATGGTTTTTATTCTTCAATTTGTTAATATGGTGTATCACATTGATTGATTTGCGTATACTGAAGAATCCTTGCATCCCTGGGATAAATCCCACTTGATTGTGGTGTATGATCCTTTTAATGTGCTGTTGGATTCTGTTTGCTCGTATTTTGTTAAGGATTTTTCCATCTATATTCATCAGTGATATTGGTCTGTAATTTTCTTTTTTGTAGTATCTTTTTCTGGTTTTGGTATCAGGGTGATGGTGGCCTCATAGAATAAGTTTGGGAGTGTTCCTTCCTCTGCAATTTTTTGGAAGAGTTTGAGAAGGATAGGTGTTAGCTCTTTTCTAAATGTTTCATAGAATTCACCTGTGAAGCCATCTGGTCCTGGACTTTTATTTGTTGGAAGATTTTTAATCACAGTTTCAATTTCATTACTTGTGATTGGTCTGTTCATATTTTCTATTTCTTCTTGGTTCAGTCATGGAAGGTTATACCTTTCTAAGAATTTGTACATTTCTTCCCAGTTGTCCATTTTATTGGCATAGAGTTGCTTGTAGTAGTCTCTTAGGATGCTTTGTATTTCTGCAGTGTTTGTGGTAACTTCTCCTTATTCATTTCTAATTTTAGTGATTTGAGTCCCCTCCCTCTTTTTCTTGATGTGTCTGGCGAATGGTTTATCAATTTTGTTTATCTTCTCAAAGAACCAGCTTTTAGTTTTATTGATCTTTGCCATGGTTTTCTTTGTTTCTATTTCATTTATTTCTGCTCTGATCTTTATGATTTCTTTCCTTCTGCTAACTTTGGGTTTTGTTTGTTCTTCTTTCTCTAGTTCCTTTAGGTGTAAGGTTAGATTGTTTATTTGAGATTTTTCTTGTTTCTTGAGGTACGCTTGTATAGCTATAAACTTCCCTCTTAGAACTGCTTTTGCTGCACCCCATGTGTTTTGGATTGTCGTGTTTTCATTGTCATTTGTCTCTATGTATTTTTTGATTCCTCTTTGATTTCTTCAGTGATCTCTTGGTTATTTAGTAACGTAGAGTTTAGCCTCTATGTGTTTGTGTTTTTTACGTTTTTCCCCTGTAATTCATTTCTAATCTCATAGCGTTGTGGTCAGAAAAGATACTTGATATGATTTCAATTTTCTTAATTTACTGGGCTTGATTTGTGACCCAAGATGTGATCTATCCTGGAGAATGTTCTGTGTGCACTTGAGGAGAAAGTGTAATCTGCTGTTTTTGGATGGAATGTCCTATAAGTATCAGTTAAGTCTATCTGGCCTATTGTGCCATTTAAAGCTTCTGTTTCCTTATTTATTTTCATTTTGGATGATCTGTCCATTGGTGTAAGTGAGGTGTTAAAGTCCCCCACTATTATTGTGTTACTGTCAATTTCCTCTTTTACAGCTGTTAGCAGTTGCCTTATGTATTGAGGTGCTCCTATATTGGGTGCATATATATTTATAATTGTTATATCTTCTTCTTGGATTGATCTTTTGATCACTATGTAGTGTCCTTCCTTGTCTCTTGTAACATTCTTTATTTTAAAGTCTATATTACGTGACATGTGTATTGCTACTCCAGCTACCTTTTGATTTCCATTTGCATGGAATATCTTTTTCCATCCCCTCACTTTCAGTGTGTATGTGTCCCTAGGTCTGAAGTGGGTCTCTTGTAGACAACATATATATGGGTCTTGTTTTTGTGTCCATTCAGCAAGCCTGTGTCTTTTGGTTGGAGCATTTAATCCATTCATGTTTAATACCTTCACGTTTAAGGTAATTATCGATATGTATGTTCCTATGACCATTTCCTTAATTGTTTTGGGTTTGTTTTTGTAGGTCCTTTTCTTCTCTTGTGTTTCCCACTTAGAGAAGTTCCTTTAGCATTTGTTGTAGAGCTGGTTTGGTGGTGCTGAATCCTCTTAGTTTTTGCTTGTCTGTAAAGCTTTTGATTTCTTTGTCAAATCTGAATGAGATCCTTGCTGGTTAGAGTAACCTTGGTTGTAGGTTCTTCCCTTTCACCACTTTAAATATATCCTGCCACTCCCTTCTAGCCTGCAGAGTGTCTGCTGAATAATCAGCTGATAACCTTATGGGAGTTCCCTTGTATGTTATTTGTCGTTTTTCCCTTGTTGCTTTTAAAATATTTTCTTTGTCTTTAATTTTTGTCAATTTGATTACTATGTGTCTCAGTGTGTTTTTCTTGGCTTTATCATGCCTGGGACTCTCTGGGTGACTGTTTCCTTTCCCACATTAGGGAAGTTTTCAGCTATTATTTCTTCAAATATTTTCTCAGGTTCTTTCTCTCTGTCTTCTCCTTCTCGGACCCTTATTATGTGAATGTTGGTGCATTTCATGTTGTCCCAGAGGTCTCTTAGACTGTCTTCATTTCTTTTCATTCTTTTGTCTTTATTCTGTTCAATGGCAGTGTTTTCCACCATTCTGTCTTCCAGGTCACTTATCCATTCTTCTGCCTCTGTTATTCAGCTATTGATTCCTTCTAGTGTATTTTTCACTTCATTTATTGTACTGTTCATCTCTCTTTGTTCTTTAGTTCTTCTAGGTCTTTGTTAAACATTTTTTGCACCTTCTCAATCCTTGCCTCCATTCTTTTTCTGAGATCCTGGATCATCTTCATTATCAGTATTCTGAATTCTTTTTCCAGAAAGTTGCCTATCTTCACTTCACTTAGTTGCTTTTCTGGGGTTTTATCTTGTTCCTTCATCTGGGACATAACCTTCTGCTGTTTCATTTTGTCTAACTTTCTGTGATTGTGGTTTTCATTCCACAGACTGCAGGATTGTAGTTCTTACTTCTGCAGTCCACCCTTTGGTGGATGTGGCTATCTAAGAAACTTGTGCAAGCTTCCAGATGGGAGGGACTAGTGGTGGGTAGAGCTGGGTCTTGTCCCTCTGGTGAGCAAGGCCATGCTCAGTAAAGCATTAATCTACTTCTCTGATGATGGGTGGGGCTGTGTTCCCTCCCTGTTGGTTGTTTGACCTAAGGCTACATAGCTCTGGAGCCTACAGGCTGTTTTGTGGGGCTAATAGCAGTCTCCAGGAAGGCTCACACCAATGAGTACTTCCCAGAATTGCTGTTCCCAATGTCTTTGTCCCTGCAGTGAGCCACAGACACCACCCCCTACCCCATCCCCCCGCCTCTGCAGAAGACCCTCCAATACTAGCAGGTAGGTCTGGCCAGTCACTTGTGGGGTCACTGCTTTTTTCCCCTGGGTCCTAGTGTTCACAAGACTTTGTGTGTGCCCCCCAAGAGTTGAGTTTTTGTCTCCCCCAGTCCTATGGAAGTCCTGCAAATGAATCCCACTGGCCTTCAAAGCCAGATTCTCTGGGGATTCCTCCTCGCATTGCCAGACCCCCAGGCTGGGAAGCCTGACAGGGGGCTCAGAACTTCCACTCTAGTGGGAGAATTTCTGTTGTATAATTGTTTTCCAGTCTGTGTGTCACCCACCTGTCAGGTATGTGATTATACCATGATTGTGCCCCTCCTACTGCCTCATTGTGGCTTCTTTGTCTTTGGATCTAGGGTGTCTTTTTTGGTAGGTTCCAGTGTTTTTGTTTTTTGTTTTTTGATGGTTTTTCAAACATGAGTTGTGATTCTGGTGTTTTCATAAGAGGGGATGAGCACATGTCCTTCTACTCCACCATCTTCAGCTAATCCATCAAATATTTTCTTTCTTGTATCAGAGTCAATCATAACTCTTGCCGGACAACTTTAACAGCTCTGTGGCTTTTGCCTTTATAAGCCACTGACTCTTTCTTTTCCAGAAAACTCTTTGGGTTTTACCTGAATCTATCTCCTGAATTGCAATTTCTAAGACTCCGAGTAAACTCTTTTCTAATTTGCAGCCTTCTGCATTTTTCTGGGTTGATGGTATGGACTGAGGCTTTTAAATATAGATGTTTCCTAGGACTCTCCATCCAGGGTCTCTTGTGTGCTTTCTCCCATGGCCATCTCATTTACTCTCACACCTTTAATTACAGTGACAGGCGTTTCCCCTACAGCCTGAAGTTCTCCCTGATTTCCAGATGTGCATACCCTGCTGCCCCTCCCTGTGGCTACCCTGAAACTCAGCAAGTCTCACACCGAACTCATGCGGAAATATTCCTTCCTCCTCAAAATATCACCCTTCTGTTCAAGTCAGAAACTGGGAAGTTCTCCCCTGCTTACTTCCCACATATTTCTCAGATCTCTCTACTTCTCTGCACCTCTGTTGCTGTTAGCAGCTCCTGATGGGTATCTCAGTTGTCCTAGCTCAACAGCTTTGAAACTCACCTCCCCTAAATCCCCAGCACTGCCCGCTTCCCCTGACTTCACTGTCCCTACCCTAAAACTCACTGCCCCTGCAATGTACCCCACTGCCCCTCCTCTTCACCCCACTGCCTCACTGTTTCTCTCCTAAAACTCACTGCCACTCCTCTGCACCCCTAAAACTCACTGCCCTTCCTGTGTACTGTACTGCCTTACACTGAACTGCACTTCCCCTCCCCTATACCTCACTATCTCCCCTGTACCTGCTGCCCCTCTCCAGTAGCCCCAGTACTCCTTCCCCTTCACTCCACTGCAGCAGAAACATCTTAGAAAACACAAAATTAGATATGTCACATCCTTGTCCAAATGGACTCTCAAGGTAAAGTATGAGGTCTGGTGCTACTCTGGCCTATTCCCCTCTGTCCTACCAGATGTGGAAATTCCTGTGTCCTCCCTCTTTCCTGCTACTTTTTTTTTTTTTTTTTTTTTGTGGTACGCAGGCCTCTTACTGTTGTGGCCTCTCCTGTTGTGGAGCACAGGCTCTGGACACGCAGGCTCAGCGGCCATGGGCCATGGCTCATGGGCCCATCCGCTCCACGGCATGTGGGATCTTCCCGGACCAGGGCACGAACCCGTGTCTCCTGCATCGGCAGGTGGACTCTCAACCACTGCGTCACCAGGGAAGCCCGCTTTCCTGCTACTTTTTATTCATCTGCCACATCTCACTTTCAAAGTTACTTCTCATGGAAGCCTTCCCTGACCTCATAGACTAAGGAATACCTCCCTGTATCTTCTCTCTGCATTTCTTGTCTGTAGCCTTTACCACAGCAGTAATTTAAAAATCATTTGTGGAATTTGTTGCTTAATGCCTTAGTGAGCAGTAACTCAGCACACTATGAAAAGCCCGGACTACCTATACAGGTTGCCTGAATTGGAATCTTGGGTCAGCTGTGTGTCCCTAATCAAATTCCTTAACCACTCCATGCCTTATCCATAAAATGAGGGTAATAATTGTGCCTATTTTGCTAAATAATTGTGAAGATTAAATGAGTTAACATGGGCAAAGCTCTTCCAATTGCCATAAGAGGTAAATACACAAGTTTCTTCCAGTTATAGGGAAATTCCTGAGCCTTTTTTCCTGCTTCTTGGGTTACCATCTACCAAAGGGAGGGGCGTGTCGAGGTTCACATAAAATCTTGCACAACTTATGTGTGTACCTTTCCCTTTCTAGGTCAGCTGATGCAGGGGTGAGCTCAGGTTACAAGCTTGGCAGGCACAGCTGTGCCTCTGCCCGTGCAGGTCACTGAGCAGACTCCTGAGGCTCATAGCAGTTAAAAGACTCCCAGGAAAATGCTCAGGGCTGTGCAGAATGGTGAGACCAGAATCCAGTCAGGTCTCCTCCCTAGGTTTCTCTGTTGCACTCACACGCCTTTCTGGAAAACAGACAGACAAGACAAAAAGACAGACAGAGGTTAGGGAGGGGCAGGAGATTATAGTTGGGAGAGCCGAGTACCTCC
>NC_139145.1:14604039-14632480 GCF_964270905.1 Leucopleurus acutus
TGGGCCATCTCAGAAGGCAAGAGAGGTGACCCCAGGGCATGAGGTCAGGGTCTTAGAAAGTGAGAGTGGCCCCGAGGTGTGGGAGTGGTTAGCTTTTATGAGTTGGGTAATTTCATAGGCTAACGAGTGGGAGGATTATTCCAACTATTTTGGGGAAAGGGCAGAGATTTCCAGGAACTGGGCCACCGCCCACGTTTCGGCCTTTTATGGTCGGCCTCGGAACTGTCATGGCACCTGTGGGTGTGTCATTTAGATGCTAATGTATTACAGTGAGCGTATAATGAGGCTCAAGGTCTACTGGAATTTGAATCTTCCGCCATCTTGGACCTAGTAAGTTCTAACCAGTTTCCTGTTCTTCTTAATGGTTGTGTCGTTCTTTTAATGGTTGTGCCCTGCCCCCTTCCTTTATATGTCACCCTTAACCTATTTCAAAGCCGACCAGGGCCTTTTCATTAAAAATGATTTTTTTTTTCTTCCCTGGATTTATCATGACTTTGTTACTGAACACAATTTGTGTCCCTGATGCACAGACGCCAAATAAACTGAAACATCAGAGTTTGGAGCAGAGAAACGTTTATTGCAGGGTCAAGCAAAGAGAATGGGTAGCCTATGCTCAAAACCCCTGAGCTCCTCAATGGTTTAGGAGGAAAAGTTGTTTTATCTTTTTTTGTTTTCTGTTCTTTTCGAGGGGGGGGATGTTTTCATAGGCAAAATTTGGGGTGAGGGCTGCAGGGTGTGTGACTTTCTTCCGATTGGTTGGTGCTGAGGAAACTGGGCAGTATTCCAGGAATCTTGTGCTCAGCATGCACTTACCATCTTCCACCTGGGTTGGAGCCTTAGTTCCATCAGAAGAACTCAAAGATATTGTTATGTATATTCCTTGAGGAGGAACTAGGACCCTGCCCCAACACTGCACTATTGTTTATTGACAGCTCCTTCCTTGTTTCCTCATTCTTCTCCCTTCCCTTGATTAGCAACGGTTTGAATCTGCCCTTTTGACTCAGGGAAGGTCAAGGAGGCCGAATGAAGCCTATTTCCTACAAATAAGAAACGGGGGACACAGAAAGGCTTTTGTGCCCAGGAGGGCCCCACAGGGTCCTGCTCAGTTTCAACTTCACCTTTGCTATCCAGAGCCTGAAACTCAGCCAGGGTTGTGGTTCTGTCTTCTTCAGCCACATCTTGTGACCCGAACATGGGTGGGGGAGGGGTGTGGAGCACATGGCCTAGAGCACTGATATCCCCTGGAGGGCCCTTTCTCAAGGCCGAAGGAGATCAAGAGGCTGTCTGGCTTCTGACCATCTTCTGTCTCAGACTTCTCTTTCCCAAGTGACCATGAAAAGTTGCAAAAAAGGAATCTGCTTCCCTCTGCCACTTAAAACCCAGCTCAGAAAAATCTCACCTTCACCCAAAAGAGTAACAAAACCAAAAATCATGTGTTCCATATTCTCAGATTGTCCGTCCTAGTGGGAGAGTGACTGCATTTATTACTGCTAATCACAAAAGCAGAAACCTCAAATTAATGATTTTAACACTTTTCTCTGTAAGGGAAGATGCAAGAATCTGGGCTCATTGAATTTATTCCTTAGATAAGCATCTTAACTCTATAGGGCCAGTATCCAAAGCACATAATGCTTCCTGTTTTTCTCTAACCTTGGCATGTGGGATTCTAGCTCCCCAACCAGGGATCGAACCCACACCCCCTGTGTTGGAAGTGCGGAGTCTTAACCACTGGACTGCCAGGGAAGTCCCTGTTTTTCTCTATCCTGTATTCCCCTCAGGGCGCACAAGTCGGGGAGGGAGGGGCAGGGCTGCCGTGGCCGATGGCTTGATCCTTGTTTACTAGAATGGCAGGCAACACTCCCTGTCCACAGTGGACAACCAGTTGGTGTCAGAGAATTGACGTTATGATAGCAGCAGGCTCTTCTCAGCACCTGGAAAAGCTGGTTTCCAAGCTCCTGGCCCAATAGGAGTCCAGTCTCTCTTGGGAGGGCAGAATTGACAGGGTGCACCTTATACCGCACATTATCCATATCCCATTTTGATTCAGATACTGAGCTGGCAATGTAAACAGGTAAACACAATGAGGTCTCAGTTCTTGGTGGGTGATTAGCAGTGGAGAAAACATTGACAGAATATACCAGGTATCTGTCCACCCTCTCCTACCCAACTACAAGGTGGGTCTATGCCTACCCTCTCCGAACCCCAAGACTGCCCACCTGCCTAGCACCTTCTCAAAGGACAGAGAGTGTGCCTGAGCCAAAGTTCTCTGCTGTCACCAAAGGCAGCTACATGAAAATATCCACAGGTACAGGAGACAGTCTTAAGGATGCTGAGGCCTCTGGATCTCTCATCTCAGTGGCCATCTTTGCTGGTGCACCTGGTTCTCCTTACATAAATTTGGCGAATGCACATCTGTTAGACTTTGGGCTTCTTGAGCAGATGGTTAAAGAAAGTTGCTAGTGGGCTTCCCTGGTGGCGCAGTGGTTGGGAGTCCGCCTGCCGATGCCGGGGACGCGGGTTCGTGCCCCGGTCCGGGAAGATCCCACATGCCGCGGAGCGGCTGGGCCCGTGAGCCATGGCCGCTGAGCCTGCGCATCCGGAGCCTGTGCTCCGCAACGGGAGAGGCCACAACAGTGAGAGGCCCGCGTACCGCAAAAAAAATAAAAATAAAAAAGAAAGTTGCTAGTGAAATTTTTAGATCATGACCACAGAATATCATCTGGACATCAGCCAAGCCATTTTAGAAAAATATGAGTTGTAAAAAAGGAGACCAAGATGAATTTGGTCCAGCCACTCTTAGCAACCCCACCCCCTACCTGCAACTTGACGAGTCATTGTTTGCTGAAGATGCTGTGTTGATATGATTTCAATATGAGCTTATACTCTTTTCCACTCCAAATCTTCTTTTCCAAAATATTTACTCAGAGAAACACTTAAAAATATCTAGGACTTCCCTGGTGGCGCAGTGGTTAAGAATCTGCCTGTCAGTGCAGGGGACACGGGTTCGAGCCCTGGTCCGGGAAGATCCCACATGCCGCGGAGCAACTAAGCCTGTGCGCCACAACTACTGAGCCTGTGCTCTAGAGCCCGCGAGCCACAACTACTGATGCCCGCGCACCTATAGCCCGTGCTCTGCAACAAGAGAAGCCACTACAATGAGAAGCCCGCGCACCGCAACAAAGAGTAGCCCCCACTCACTGAAACTAGAGAAAGCCTGCGTGGAGCAACGAAGACCCAACACAGCCAAAAATAAATAAATAAAATAAATAAATTTATTTATTTATTTATTTTGCAGTACGCGGGCCTCTCACTGTTGTGGCCTCTCCCGTTGCAGAGCACAGGCTCCGGACGCGCAGGCTCAGTGGCCATGGCTCACGGGCCCAGCCGCTCCGCGGCATGTGGGATCTTCCCGGACTGGGGCACGAACCTGTGTCCCCTGCATCGGCAGGCGGACTCTCAACCACTGCGCCACCAGGGAAGCCCAATAAATTTATTTTTTAAAAAATCTAGAAATCACTCTGAATTTACCTTCAGTGGGTTGGAAGCAGGCCCCCCATCTCTTCTCAGAGCACACAGACACTTTCAAAGGTGATCCAGCTTGATTTGGGTGGGACTGATTTACCCCAACTATTAAGTCTGCACCTTTTCTGACCTGCAACGTTTTCAGGGCAGGTATCCTGGCCCCTTTACATTTTGACAAGATGTAGCAAGACCTGTACATAATAGGCTAGTACAGACATGACTTGTACCAAACCGTTTTTTAGCGGGTGATGGGAAAAGGGCAATCCCCTGCCATTTATTAGTGTGCTGAGGAGACAGTCCTTTGTCTTGAGGGGGTTACCAATCTGCTTGTGATCTCCTTAGCTATGGCCAAGATATGCGAGTGAAGACTGGCCCTTCCCATTAATGTGTGAATCTGCTCTTCCATTTCTTAAGAGAGTTCTGCATCTTATGGGGATTTCATAATACTGCAGTGTACTTTGGTGATTATACGCACATTAATCATGGTGCTCTCGTTGCTGGCTATGGTTCAGAGGGAGGATAAAATTCCTAATCTGTCTGGGATGGTCAAAAGGTACGGATGGAACCCCAGGGCTTTGCCCTTGATGAACTTATGATCCCTAATAACCAGCCTGCAGATGCTGGGCGCCTTAGGTGTGGGGCAGGGCTGCAGGAGAGCCTGGTCATCCAGTCTTCCTCCCAATGCTCCTTTGCCGGCTAAGCTGCCTTCTTATGCATGTTACCTCATCTGTAGGCTTGTTTGCATTGGAGCACTGGTAGGCATTGACCATTCCTTATAAGACAAAACAGTATCAACTTTTGTTACTAATAGAAAATGCACCTGGGTTTATTTGATGGAACTGGGGAATTGACAGAAATGTCATCAAATTCCCTCCATTACGCTGCAAGCAGAAGTGTTTGTGCCTGATCAAAACTCTGCTGTTGGTAGAGTAGGGAAACTATCTCACAGGAGAGGAGCAACCAGGACCAATCTCCAAGTCCAAGGTAGGCACAGACTCGTGCCTTCTCTTCCACTTGTGCCATGATTTGACTTAAGAATAGCAAGGGACCTTCCCACCACTGGCTTTATCTTTGCTTTTCCCAGCTGTGGCAAGAGGTCAGGAGACAGAGGCTATATGAAAATGGCAGAGGTTGGGTGAAACAGCTATGGTGTTACCAGAAGTTCATCCCATCCCTGGTGTAAAGAAGCAGTTACTTCCTCTCTCCTCTACAGAAGTCAGATCAGATGACCAGAACTATCTATCTGAGGCCCAGAAGTTTCACAAGGTGATGCCTGACATCCAGAGGGCCATTTTCAGCATCCTCCCACCTCAACTTCTCTTTGTCAGGCCAACTGACCATCTCTCTCAGCTGTGCTACTTGTTACTTTTTAAACTAAAATGAAAAGTCAAACTCAAATATGAATTCAGTGAGTCGAATTTTATTATGCACCTGTGGATTTATGGGAACAATGCCAAGGGATCAGATGAACAGGGAGGACAGATGTTCTTCAGATGTGGGGTCTCTGAACATCCACGGCAAGGTAGAAACATAGCTCCCCTGTCTGCCCAGCTACCCAGGGAGGGTGGGAAGGGAATAAGTCGGTCAGTTCTCCTATCTTCTGGAGGAGCTTTCTCCAGAGCAGGTAACCGCATTGATTCTTCTGCATGGGAAGAACCTGGGATTTGAGTTGCATCACCCAGTAGGGTTTCCGAATCCAAGGGGAAGGTAACCTTCTGATTAGCTAAGTACCTTGGTCAGGTTTGCGTAAGTGAATGGGGGACTCCCTCACAATATTTGGTGGGTACTGAACGAGGCACAGCGTCCCCAAAGGTTTCAATTCTGTCACATTCCCTTTCTTTCTTACTTAAGATTTTCAGATAAAATACACTAAGTAGTGCTCCTCTTGGGATCATAACCTCCCCTCTTAATGGAATCCTTGGGCAAGAGTGCACAGGTGGGTGGGGTAAATGTACACGGAATCTGGGTTCTAT
The DNA here is from genome assembly GCF_964270905.1 of Leucopleurus acutus. Lineage (NCBI taxonomy): Eukaryota > Metazoa > Chordata > Mammalia > Artiodactyla > Delphinidae > Leucopleurus > Leucopleurus acutus. Next base: position 14,609,535 of record NC_139145.1, read on the forward strand.
TTGGAATTTTCCCCTCCCTTGGCCTTCAAGATTCATATTTTTCCCTTTTCCTGGCAGATCAATCCAAGAGGCAAACTATGTAGAAAACAAAGAGCCTCAACAGTTTATTTCTTGTTCAGGGTTATGACCAAATTATTTTATTGCATTTACTGTTCCTGGGTATGTAGATGAATCCACACACAGTAATCGTAACTATAAAACCGTGTAACTCTTTCACTGAGTTTGTGGCAGCAGTGTCTCTCAACGTGACAATGAAGTGGCTGGCAAGGAACAAAGGGCCTTGCATTCATTTGCCCAGCCTTACTGCCTGCTAATGGGACCTGACATACAAATACGTAACGCATGCCTGGTGGCTCGCTTTCTGATTTAGTCACTGATACTCTATAGCCTCAGTGCTTTCTCATCACTGAGCTCCGCCAACCTGGCCAGTCTGCCAGGAACAAGACCGTGGTTTTCATTGCTTGCGGTTTCACTACCAGTGGTCACTCGCAGCCCAGAACCCCAGGCAATGAAATTTAAAGGCTATGTGCAGAGGACATCCACCCTGGGAGCAGAAGCTTGGATCTGAATCCTGCTTCCAATAGAACTGAGAGTAAGCTAACCCAAGTTTGTATTGACTCACCTGTGAATCAGCAATGACAGCAGAACCTCAGGATTATCTAGTTTTATGGGTTAAACTGTGTCTCCCCATCCCCCCCAAATTCACGTTGAAGTCCTAACCCCAGTACCTCAGAATGTGACCTTATTTGGAAATAGGGTCATTGCAGATACAATTAGTTAAGATGGGAACATACTGGAAACAGTAGGGTAGGCCCTAATCCAATATGACTAGTGTCTTTATAAAAAGGGAAAATTTGGAGACAGACACATACACAGGAGCACCATGTAAAGATGAAGGTAGAGATGGGGTAATGCTTCAACAAGACAAAGGATATCAACAATAGTCGGTAACCACTGAGGCTAAAGGAGAGGCACGGAGCCGATCCTTCCTTTACAAGAAACCAACCCTGCTGACACCCTGATCTTGGACTTCTGGCCTCCAGAACTGAGACGATGAATTTCTGTTGTTCTAAGCCATCCAGTTTTTGGTACTTTGTTACAGCAGCCCTAAGGAACTAATACAACTGGCACACTAAGTTAATATATAATGTAGAGAATGACTTCACCAAAGGTTCTGTTGTTTCCCCTGCTCAGTTCGCCCAGCCAAGGAACCTCTCATTCACTGGAGCTGAGCTCCCCTTTCCTAGACACGACCCAATGGGAAAGGAAACTTAAGTGCCTTTCAAACGACGATGACTTCACTTCTAACCCACAAGCATACACCAAGGACCTTCATGGTACAAAGAAAGGACACTTTGGGGAGCGTGTGCCAACATACAGTTTAAAATGTGGGCTTTGCCTTACGTGAGCTCACAATCCCTAATAACCAGCCATCATCACAAATAAAAGGCTTCCATTTGGCAAGAAGCTGTAAAGCCCCCCACCAAGGTTTCTGAGCCTGAAAGGGCCATCTCATAATTGTGAGGTGCTCTTGTGGACCAGATGGTGACCAGGACTCAGATTTCTGATGACATGACATGGTCTGGTGTGCTTGGCCCTACTGCCCTTGTGCCCACGGGTCCCACCCCGCCTTCCTGCCTTCCTCCTAACCCATCACCTCATCTGCAGCTTCTTGCTGTCAGGCAGAAAGTACAGTTACCTCCAGACCTCAGGGTGGGGTGGGAATTCAGACAGCACAGGATGGGAGTATACTGAAAGTTAGCTGGTAAGGGACAGACCGCCCCCGCCCCCCGACAAGGGGTCACTGCAGTAGGGGGCGCCCCAGTCCCTCCACCGCTTGGGAAGCACTGGACAGGGTTCTCCTAGACCCGATAACACTGGGCAAGTCAAAGCTGGTGGTGACACGCCCTCCCAGCTTCTGGCACAGCAGAGACAGAACGGATGCTCAACTGGCCACGATCTCATTTCTACCTGAGAGTAAAGGTCAGGAGGATGTGGTCTCCGTCCTGGGGGAGTCTGGAACCGAGCACAAGCGGGATGTGCTCTACCCAGGCTGGAGCTGCACCCAACAACGTGTGCGCCCTTGACTCAGTAGGAGTTCAGCGCCTGCTTGGACCGGCGCTTCATGTGCAGGCGCTGGTGGCGGAGAAGGTCAGAGTTCTGGGAAAAGCTTTTGACGCAGTACCGGCACTGAAAGGGCCGGGACTTGTCCACATGAGTGCTACTGCGGTGCCGGGCCAGTTGGTCGGGACGCTGGAACACCTTCCCGCAGTCACAGCACTGGAAGCGCAGCTTGGCCTTGCCCTTTGCCAGTAGGGCGTCGGAATCCCCGCCCACGGTCCCCGATGCCTCCTGCTCTCTCTTCTTCAGTAGCTCGAGTCTGTCTGGCTGCAAGTGTATCCGCCTGTGGGAGAGCAGGTGGGAGTTGAGGCGGAAGCTCTTCCCACAGGCACTGCACCTAAAAGGTTTCTGGACCTCGTGGGTCTCCAGGTGCCCATCTAGGTCCTCGCTGTCACTGAACAGCTCCCCGCACACCGAGCACTCGTGTGGCTTCTGCTCCCTGCGACTCCGCAGGTGCCGGATGAAGTTGACCCTCCAGCGGAAGATTTTGCCACAGTTCGGGCACACATAGGACTTTTTGGAGGAGGTCTGCACCTCACCCCCTGACTCAGGGCCGCTCCGGTGGGAGGTAGGGAGGCTGTGCTGCTTCTCCGTGGGGCTCTGCAGCTCGTCTGTGCAGTAGGGGCCGAGCTGGGAGTCCTCGTCCCCAGAGCTGGAAAGAACAATCTCGATGGTCACCTCCTCATCCAGGCTGTTGTCGGGAAATGGTGCATCACCTCCGGCTACCAGAAAGCAACATGGAGGTCAGTGGTGCTGCCCAGGCCACACTCTAGCCCCTACGAACCCTACCCAGGAAGGTTCAGCGTGGGTCCAGGAACCCACATTTTTGCAAGGGATCTTCCGGTTGCAGATACCTCTGGTGTTATCTAGTGGCAAGGAAACCCTTAGCCACACTGTGCCAACATATCCTCGGTACCTCTTTCTCCTCTCTCCCTCTTCCCTACCTTTTTCTCCTAAGCCCCCAGACCCAATTTATACATATATATTTTTTTCTAGCCACTGAGACCCCTCCAAGCTCTAAGAGTCTGCATGTAAGTCTTGAGCATTTACACATCACGTAACCTTGACTTCCTTAACCAGGCATGGGGAAAAATCTGTCAGGGTACATTAAAAGCCTTGAGAGAGAGGAAGACACTATATTCTATAAACAGACTGCCAGGAAGCTGCCAGCTACCATACTCTGAGCACTTAAATGCCCCAGGGATCGTGCAAGACTTCTGACGTGCCCAGTCCCATTTGCTCCTGGACACACCCAGTGATACCTTATTTGCCACATTATAAACATAGGCAAACTCAGGTGATGTGCCCAAGGGCTCAGGGCTGAAGGGGAGTTGAGCCCTGCTGTGATGTCAGAGCTGTTCAACGGTCCCAGACTGCCCAGGATCATCTCTCCCTCTCAGTGTCGTATCAGAGGCCCACCGACAGCCACTAGTGGTGATGCGTAGAGATGTCCTGGACTTTATAAACTGACTAGAAGAAGCTCGTTCAATGGATCCCAAGCCCGTGATGTTGGAAAGCTGTACCGTGGGGAGGAAGTGGGTGGGCACTGGGGAACCTGGTATGAAGTCCTGGCCTGCAGCCCAGAGCCCACTGCGCAGCTCTCCTCAGGACTGTTTCCTCACTTTTGTGAAATGTGGGGCTCAGGTCTAAAACAGGGGTGGGGGGGCAGTGGTGCCAGGCCCTTCAAGATATTAGTAGGAATATGGTTATTCTGGACTTAACTGCTGGAGAGAGGAGAGTTCTGGCAGCTTAGGGAATGTGAGAGCAGGTGAAACCGTACAGAGCATAGCAGGAAGACCCAAAGCCACAGAGAGCAGGAGAGACAATGGGAGGGGCAGAGTCCACGGGGGTATCTGTCCATACATCACAAGACAAGTGTGAGGGGGACTGGGTAGAATGTGAGACTGGGGAGTGGGAAGGGAAGACTTGAAGATTTAGAAAATTTTCAGTCTACCTATAATGAAAAAAATGAGAAAGTATATTCTGGGGAGAACACCAAGGGTGTGGCAGGACAACCTTGGATCCAATCAACCTTCTCGGAAGCCAGGAATGGAGATGAGATAATCCAGGAATGGTCTGTAGAGGACCCTCTTGTCTGATGGTCTGAACTACTGTAAATTGCATGGGAGGCCTACAGTGTTTCTAAGAACATTATATGAGCCGAAACACTGCCATCTTGGAATAAAAAGGAAGGAGACAGGATGAACTGAAGGAAGGCTCTCAGACTTCCAGAACAAACTAATAGAGCTATCTGGCTGCAAACATGCATCAGCCTTGAAGGAAAAGGAAGACCAGCCCCAAAGGCAGTTCAGAGGTTGACAGGACTGCCACTGCATCCACAGGCCCAGAGTGTGGACACAGCACTGAGCCAAAGATGAATCTCAAGCCCTAAAATCTAACGGAATTTGCCCTGCTAGGATTCAGACTTGCTTGGGAGCCATCAGCCTTTCTTCTTTTCAACCTTTCCCTTTTGGAATGAGAGTGTCTACTCTCTGCCTGTCTTACCATTGCGTTTTGGAAGCACATAACTCGATGTCTGGATTCACAGGTTCACAGCTGGAAGGGAGTACACCTTGAATTTCACCCAAACCTGATTTAGATTAAATCTTGATGATGCTGGAATAGGTTAAGGAGTGTTGGGATAGGGTGAATGTATTTTGCATATGAGAAGCATGAACCACGGGGGAACAGAGGGTGAAGTGTTATAGGCTGAACTGCGTCCTCTTCCTCCTAAAAATACGTTATGTTGAAGTCTTAACCCCTAGCACCTCAGAATGTGACTATATTTGGAGATAAGGTCTTTCAAGAGGTAATTAAGTGGGGGCTTCCCTGGTGGCACAGTGGTTAAGAATCTGCCTGCCAATGTGGGGACACAGGATCTAGCCCTGGTCCGGGAAGATCCCACATGCCACGGAGCAACTAAGCCCGTGCGTCACAACTACCGAGCCTGCGCTCTAGATCCTGTGAGCCACAACTACTGGGCCCGCATGCTGCAACAAAGAGTAGCCCCCACTCGCAGCAACTAGAGAAAACCCGCATGCAACAGTGAAGACCCAATGCAGCCAAATATTAAATAAATGAATAAATAATTTTTAAAAAAAGAGGTAATTATGTTAAAATGAAGTCAACAGGGCAGAACCTAATCCAACAGGTATCCTTGTAAGAAGAGGAGGTTAGGACACAGACATGCAGAGAGATGAGCGTGTGAAAACACAGGGAGAAGACAGCTATCTACAAACCAAGAAGAGAGGCCTCAGGAGAAACCTACTCTACTGAAACCTTGATCTCAATCTTCTAAGCTGCCAGAATGTTGAGAAAATCAATTTCTGTTGTTCGAGCCTCCCAGTCTGTGGTACTTTATTACAGCTGTCCTAGGAGACTAATACAGTGCATATAGGATGACATCCCCTTAAATCAGATGAAGTGACCAAAAATAGATGCATAGTTTCTAAAAAGGGGGAAATAAATCAACAATAGTGCTGTGTGCCATTGACACAACAGTGTAAAGAATTCCTAGCAGATGAGATGAAACTCATAGATGTGTTGCCCAAAACACCACAGAGAAAGAGTAACACCAGGGCTGTCTCAGTTCAGCACTGATGAGTGCAAGGGGTGCGGCGGGTGGAGAGAAGGGCAGAGGGAGGCTGAATTGGCTGTGAGGATAATGGTAGAGAAAACAGGGAAGTTATTGGTGTAAGTGCTTTTACATGTATTAAATCATTTAATCCTCAACAATCATAACTCCACAAGGTAGCTATGACTATTCTCTCTGTCTTACAGGAGAAAAATTTAAAACCGAGAGATAACGTACATCAAGGCTCAGGGGAATTGAGCTCAACTTGGGGTAGGGGTGAGGGGTGGGTGCTGCATACCAAATCCTCTGGCTGTGCTGTCCCATGGCCAGGGAACAACCAGGCTGCTGTGTGTTTTCAGGGGGAAAAAGCCCATGACCAGGTTGATGGCTAATTCCTCAAGAAAGGCAATCTGTGGCCTGGGAATGAATTATTCCCTGTCAGCTGGGGGTGCTAAGGAGAGAAGCAGGGAGGACAGGAAGCTAGATTTTAAAAAATAAAGAAATAAACGCATTATAACTAATACATTCTTATAATGTTAGGAGGGGAGGCTTTCTTAAGCAAGACACAAAATCAAAAAAGAGATGAAACACTGCATTTACATGCTAAAAACGTTTTTAGAAAACCATTTATGTCCCAAAAGTCCTAAAAAGTCCTATGTGGGTCCTAAAAACCCACAGAAACAAAGTTAAAAAACAGGAGGAATTATGGACAAATACTAAGAGGCAACAGATTGAGACCCACAATTTTGAGTTTCTACTAATTCATGGAAAAGGCAAGCAAATGTGGAATTAAGAGCATGGGCCTGGAGCCCTATAACATGGGTTCAGATCCTCAGTCTGATACTCAGCCTGTGAGTGTCAGACACTACCTGGGCAAGAGACTTCAGCTTGGGGGTCCCAGCTGCAGAATGGAGACATCATAGTACCTGTTATGGGCCAAGAGTTTGTGTCCCCCCTCCCCCCAGAATCTGTATGTCGAAGCACTAACTCCCAATGTGATGGTATGGGAGGTGGGGCCTTTGGAAGGTAATTAGGTTTATATGAGGCCTTGAAGGTGGGAGCTTTGTGATGGGATTAGTACCTTTATAAGAAGAGGAAGAGACAAGGGCTCTGTCCCCAGGAGAATGCACGGAGGAAAGGTCATACAAGCACACAGGGAGAAGGCAGTCAACTACAACCCAGGAAGAGAGCCCTCACCATACAATGAACCTGCTGTTGACTTGATCTCAGACTTCTCAATCTCCAGAACTGTGAGAAATAAATTTCTATTGTTTAATAGAAAATACCTCTATGGTATTTTGCTATAGTAGCCTGTGCTGGCTGAGACAGTATCTATCTCAGAAGGTGCGGATATAAGGATATAAGGCACAAATCATGTAAAGACCTTACACTGGTGCAGTGCTTTGGACATAAAGACATAGAGCTTACCAAATGTGAAGGGGGAAGGGGCAAAAAAGAAAAAAAGGACTAAAGAGTATTAACTAGGCAATTCACAGAGAAAACACAATAAACAAGAAAAGATATTCTGGGCTTCCTGGTGGGGCAGTGGTTAAGAATCCACCTGCCAATGCAGGGGACACGGGTTCGAGCCCTGGTCCGGGAAGATCCCACATGCCACTGAGCAACTAAGCCCGTGCACCACAACTACTGAGCCTGCGCTCTAGAGCCTGCATGCCACAACTACTGAGCCCGTGTGCCACAACTACTGAAGCCCGTGTGCCTAGAGCCCGTGCTCCGCAACGAGAAGCCGCTGCAGTGGGAAGCCCGCGCACCAAAATGAAGAGTAGCCCCCGCTCGCCTCACCTAGAGGAAGCTCGCGCGCAGCAACGAAGTCCCCCCGCCCAGAAAAAAAAAATAAAAGAAATAAATTTAAAAAAAAGATATTCCATCGCGGTGGCAGCTTTATAATGTGCTGGCTGGACTGACACGAATGGAACCAGTTGGGAGGGTCCCTCATGAGCGTGGATGTGGGGATGTGGACCCTTCACCTGCTGTCAGAAGTGTGGGCAAGGCTACCAAAATAAAAATGGTGCCTATTCTTTGCAATCTATCATCTCTCACTGATCTCAGATAGCAACCCTTAGCTTCTTGCCATTTCAACGTATATTCTGTGTCAGAGCCCAGCAGAGGGAGAGTGGAGCTAAAAAACTGGGGATTAATGACTATCCACATTCTATAAGGATGCTGCCAGGACTGAGACATGCTGTGGGCAGGAAGAGGCGGAAGAGGATTCTAAATGCATCTCGAGGGACTTCCCTGGCGGTCCGGTGGTTAAGACTTCACCTTCCAAGGCAGGGGGTGCAGGTTCACTCCCTGGTCGGGGAGCTAAGATCCCACACGCCTCATGGCCACAAAAACAAAACATAAAACAAAACGTATCTCGAGAATCAAGCTTTCATCAGGCAGAACTGAGAATGGGCTACACATGAAAAATCATCCTCAGCAAGCTCCTTAGAAAACCAGGGGTGAGCATCAAAGCTTGTGGGGACGGAGTACTGTCCATGTAGATCGACTGTAGATTTACATAAGCATAAAATCCCTTTAGTCTACATAGGAGAGGGGGCGAACACAAATGGTCGTGAACCCTGCACGGTGGTAGGTGGAAACACCAAAATATCATGCAAATCTTGCTTCCAAAAGGCATCACGGATTGTGCATGAGTCAGTCTGGATGGCTGCAAAAAGTCCTCCATGACACAGTGGGTTCAAGTAAGGACCGGAGACTTGGGTGTGATATTTGGAAGAATGGCTGAACACTGACGACATTAAACATGGCTGGATTTTAGTCTTCGCCTCTGGAGGTGGCAACTTTAACCAGCATTACTTGGAGTCTAAATGCTGCCGAGGGCAGCTGGAGCACATTCTCCAGAGGGCCCCCTTTTAGCATTCTGTAAACCTGTTCTCTAATTCCAACACTTTGTCTGGGGAGTCTGGTCTTCCTTGCTCAGGGAAGAAATACACAAACTAGGTGGTCAACAGCACTACATCAGCACCCTGACTCAACGCACAAGAGAAAGGAAAGGAGGGGAGGGTCTCAGATTGCGAGTGAGCTGGAAGAGAACCTAGCAAAACAAAACTAGGGCAGGCAGTTGGCAAGGAACTGTCAGCAGGAACTTCAGAAAGTTCAATTCCTGAACCTACCACCAGCACAAATGTATACACATACACAACACGCATGCACGCACACACACACCATGCACGCATACATTCACACACAGACATTATACACACATGCACGCACCACACACACACCACGTACATAAACACCACACTCACACGTGTATGCCCACACACATGCAGACATGCTCACATGCATACCACACAATGCCACATACCATACACACCACACACGTACGCTCACACACGCAACACACCAGACACACTATACATACATCACACATGCCATCACCACAGGCCATATCACAGCCCCACGCTACATGCACACACAAGCTCGCATACACACCACACACACGCACATGCACACTCAAGCCACACATCACACAGCCAGGGGCACACTCCCCCGCACCCTCTCAGGCGTTCCTTTACCTGGGCAGGTGCTTGGCGGGAGCACCGTCTGCTGGCAGATTTGGAACTCCGGCACCTGCGGCTCATCCCGTTTCCTTCTTTCTTCTGTCTGGAATGGCTGGAGACTTGGGAAGTCTTTCCAGAGAAGAAAATGAAAACATTGATTTTCCCTGAAGCTGCAGCACCACCTGGGGGGGGGGTGCATCTTAACAGATGCCAGGCTGTGATCCAAGAGTAGGCCTAGGCTCCCTCTCAGGGCAGCCACTCAGTAAATGTCTGTTGAGCAAATGAATCTGCAGGCAAAATGGGCCAACACCACGAACGTGGGTTTTGAAGCTAGATAGGAGGAATGTGGATCCTGGTTCTGCCCCTTCCACTTGACTGTGGACAAGTAACTGCCATCCCTGCTGGCATTTCCATTTTCTGTGGTGGGATTTCCAGTATTCCACGCAGACGCTGCATAAACGCAGCCTGGACAGGGCCTGCTGGGGTAGAGACGGGATGGGAAGCTAGCCACACCAGAGGCCCTGGATGCTTGTTCCCGGTGGGGATAGTGAGTGAAATACGGACCTGCTCTGTGCCAGCTTTAGGTCCCAAAGGGGAAGGGGTCAAGGGTCTGCTGGTGACACCGTACAGAACTCTTTCCCCCGAAGGAGCAGACATCTTGAGGCATTACAGCATAGTGGTTACAGACACAAGCTCTGGTGACACGGAAAGTTGGGGGTGGGGAGGGGGCTGGGAAATGCTGCTGCTGAACTGTGTCATGTCAACCAAGCCCCAGCACCACCCCCCTGCCTCACTTTCCTCACACTACCTGCAGTATGTGGCTGGATGGAGTAGACAGGTGAAGCGGCCAGAGGCACTGTGCCCAGTGCCCGGCCAAGAGGTGGCACACCCTCCTCCTCCCCTACCTGACCTCTGGAGAGCATGTGACCTCACTGGTAGAGGGGCCACTGGGTTGTCAGCACAAGCCAGGTGTCAGTTATAGCAGAGGAGAAAGATATTCCTATTACATCCTAGTTCCTGGCTGATGAAGTGCAATCCCCACACCTGGCAAAATTAAAATCCCCATATTCTTTCTGTAAGGAATGAGGGACGAGGCAAGACTTGTCCTACCAAGACATGGTCCAGTGGTGACAGAGGGCTGCAGAAAATTGGCAGAGGGAGCAGGTCTGCCTCTGGCTGGCAGCGGCCTTCCAACCCGCTCTATTCACCAAGTTCTGGTATCAATACTCACCTGTGTAGGAGACCTGGGACACATCCTTCCCCTGGAGGTCCTGCAACTCTGGAACACGTGGCTCATTCTCCTCTCCTTGGGAGAGATCCAGCTGGGCAGCTGGGTCATCTATTCACAGAAAAGGGAAGGATACACATTCATCAGTGACCTGCTCCCACAGGAAACCAGGGTGGGAGGAGAGAGAAGTTGCCTGTCCCAGGCAACTCTGGGACAGGTAGAGAAGAGAGAAGTTAGAGGGACATGTGACAGGCCATGACACCAACAGGGGCCACACAGGGCCACAGAGAAGTGGAAAGACCAGAGCAAGCAGGGAGAGGGAGGGGGAGGGAGGACACTAAAGGGGAAGCTGTGGGCCTGGGGCAACTCTTTCAGGCCTGTCAGAAAAACAGCAATGAAGAGATCCGTAGGACAAGAATGACAGAAGAAAAGCAAATGCAAGGGATACAACTTATATTTGGTTTTGTATGCAAAACAGGCAGCTAACAAGCCTAACTTACACGTCACAGCAGCAGGCAATGGTCAACCTGCAGAGTGGCCTTGGGGCCACTGTGTACAGGTGACCTCCCATCAGGGCTTGGGGGTGAACAGTGAGGTCAGACATGGGCCCCCTAGATCCCTGGTCTCAGGAGAGAAGGAGAGTTAAGTCTTACCTGGAGGCAGTGAGACGCCGCAGTCCTCCCCAATGATGAACTCTCCGTAGAAGCCAGTCTGGGCAGGGTCTAGAAGGGACCAGTCCTCTTCTGAGAAGCAGAAGATCATATCCTTGAAAGAAGAAACCCGGTTCTGAAACCACAGAACAGGTACACCTCAATCCAGGGACAAGCTAGGGGAGGGATGCTACAAACAAGTGGGAAGGAAGACGGGGTTGAGGCAGAGCCCCCAGCAACATGTGCAGATGGGAGAAAGAAAAAGCAGACAGGCTGCTCCAGAGCTCACACTGATTCCCTAGTTCTAGCCTGAGACCCACCTTGGATGCATCTGGTTTGGCAGAATCCAAACAGTGGATGCCTCACAGGGTGGCCAAGGATGTACAGAACAGGCCTTCCTATACAGTGCTGGGGAGGCTGCAACCCACAACTCCCAGGCAGGCAAATGTCCACCAGATTACCCACGTGTTCACCCTTTGATGCAGAGATTCCATTTCTACAGTTTATTTTGCACATGTGCAGCATGAGGTCTGTATGAGCTCCTTCGCTGCAGCACTGATGATAAGAGATAATAGTTAAAGCTGAAAACAAGGTCTATGCTCATCAACAAAGAACTATTTAAGTAAGCTACAGGACATCCTACAAGGCCTGATCACACCCCCGTTAGAAAGAATAAGGGCTTCTCCGTACCGCGTAGGAAGCCCTCCAAGGTGTACTGTTACATGAAAAGCACCCGGCCAGAGGTTGTCTAGATTGTCCCTGTGTGCCCAGCACCTAAAAGTCTTGACCGCCGGCTGCTTCTGCAAAAGGTGCTAGGACCCCCGGGGTTACGTGCAGGAGGGAGACTTTTCTTACACTGTGTTATAAACCATGAGAATGTGTCAAAAATTAATTTTAATTTCTGAAATGATGGCATATCCACATAATACCGGGAGTCCACAAAAATAAAGAAGTCATTTACAAAATGGAAATGTAATTCTTAGCCAGTTAGAGCATGAAGCTAGGTTCTCAAATTTCCTCTAAATACTAATATGACAATTGGTGGTGTATGTAAATGTCATTGAAAAATTATTTGTTTTGTTCGTAATAATCTGGAAACTTGATCATCTGATAGAATATTTGGGAGAAGTAAAACGTGAAAAGATGGGGCTTCCCCAGTGGTGCAGTGGTTGAGAGTCCGCCTGCCGATACAGGGGACACGGTTCGTGCCCCGGTCCGGGAAGATCCCACATGCCGCGGAGCGGCTGGGCCCGTGAGCCATGGCTGCTGAGCCTGCGCGTCCGGAGCCTGTGCTCTGCAATGGGAGAGGCCACAACAGTGAGAGGCCCGCGTACCGCAAAAAAAAAAAAAAGTGAAAAGATGAACAACTACTGGTCTAGTTGACATTTCTGTTTGTACCTTCTAATCCCAGAAGAACAGAAATACATACATGTATTATTTCTACTAAGCATGTCATTATATATTGGCTTAACAAGCACAGGTTTTCTGCAAAGTGTTTCAGTCACAAAACATTTAAAATAAAATTCCATTTGGGTTTGTTTTTTGTCTTTTTTAAAAAAAGCCCTTTATACAGTTAATTGAAAAGGACTTCAAAATAAAATTTGGGGGTAAAAATGCAACCCACAGTACTTCTGTATAATATACTAACATCTGTTTTTTGTTTTTTTAAAAAAAAAATTCACGATATTTTAAACACATGTCCTTGCAGCTAAATCTCTGGAATATTACCAGTTACTGCCATACGGTTGCCCGGGGGCCAGGTGCCAGCTGTGGGGGTTGGTGGGTAGATGGGTGGGTGGGGACCTGGGTAAGGAGAATTTTCAATGCATCTCCTCTGGTACCTCTGGACCCTTCCTCCCCCACATACGCGCTTTTTAATTTTTAAAATTAAACCTAGAGAGTAATACAATGAACGTGAAGGATACACCACTGTTCAACTAGAGTCAATAAATGAACATGTGGCCCTTTTGTCACATTTCCCCCTCTCACATATATGGTGATTGGGTATGTTCACTCGTTCTCCTGGATATCTGGGGAGTTGCAGGTATCACAGGTCGTTACCCCAACATGTGACAGAGTGTATCTCCTAAGAAAGATGTTACTCTCCTACAACAGCACAATTCTTTAAGCACAGTGGCTCTCAACCAAGCGGATTGATTCTGCACCCAGAGGATATCGGGCAATGTCTGGAGACATTTTTGTCACCACTGAGGGGTGGGCACTACTGGCATCGAGAGGGTGGAGGCCAAGGATGCTGCTTAACACACCCCTACGGCCCAACTTGACAAAGAACTACCCAGCCAAAATGTCAACAGAGCCATGGTCAAGAGACTGCTCTAAAAGGCAAAAAATATACAAATCAATTTTCACTGCAAAGTAAAGGGGCTGTTACATTGGAGGATTCCTGGACTGAATGTCAATATCATGACACAGTATGAGTGTGTTTCGTGTTTGGTAATTGCAATCATTGTTGCTTTTGCTGTGGTCATCCATTTACAATGCTTGGTGTCAGTTTATTTATCTCTTGTAAAAATAAAATACAGTGTGTGTGTGTGTGTGTGTGAAAAAAAATAGTACTGCTAACTGATAACAATAGTACTGCTAACGATAGATAGATGGTATTATTGTGAGGGCTAAGAGATAATGTACGTTGAATGCCCAACACAATACCTGGCACAGAACAGATTTCAATAAATGTTTCTTAAATGAATAAATAAATGAATATATTAAAAAAGAAAAAAAAACTGCTCTACAACCGAGAAATTTAATATTGGTTCAGTAATATTACCTAGTGTCTTCTGAATTATGAAATAGCATTACCCTTTCAAGGAAAAATATTTTGAAGAGTTTCACGGGTGACTGTGACAAGAGGTCAAGATTGGGAATTGCTGGGTTAAAAGCTTTCTAATGGGCCCCTAGAAATCTTGCTAAACATACATTGTCTTAAAATGTCAGTCATCTGGGATATAAATAAAATTCAACAGTCGTATGTTTATGTTACCACAGGCATATGTTTACAATTACTTATTTATACTTTTTTTTGCCCAAGTCCATTCGATCAGAAAAGATTAAAAGTGTGGTACTCCCCTGGGTACTTAGGGATGTAGGAAAACAGGCCTTTATACACGGTTGGAAATAACTGCACATTTCTGAACAATATTTGGGAGAATGTAGCAGAAGCATACACTGTGATCCAGTAATTCTATTTCTAGGAAATGTTTCTAAGGAAATCATTAGAGATGTATGCAAATGTGTGTAAAGAACATAGAACACAATGTTTTGCAGAATCATATGTGAGGCTTCTTTTCTTCTTTATGCTTTTCTCTAGTGTCTGAAGACCTACCTAAGCACGTATCATTTATATTTTAATAGTATTAAAAACTGGGGAATTCCCTGGCGGTCCAGTGGTTAGGACCTCAGCGCTTTCACTGCGGTGGTCCAGATTCAATCCCTGGTAGGGGAACTAAGATCCTGCAAGCTGAGTGGTACGGCCAAAAAAACAACCAAAAACACCTGAAATAAAATACCCATGTACCCGCTAGTAAGATGTATAAACTATTAATAGGTAACAGTCTTTGCTTCAGGTTTTCTTTGAAAGGGTGTGGTAGGATTATGGTCTCCTCTGAGCTTCTCCCGACCCCAGTCCCACTCCCAGACCTTCCTAGAGGGAAGCTGCACTCTGGATTTGGTGTTTAATATTCTATGCATGGCTTTTAAACTCCCACTACATCCAAATATAGCCTGAAATGACAGCACTGTTTTGTAAGTATTTAAATGTTAAACTTGCCTTATATGCACCATTCTAGTTAAGATTTATTCACGTTGATATACGTACGTCTAGTTCATTGACTTTAATGTACACAATTTCATAGAATTATTCTTCTGTCATAATGTTTAGGTCTTTCCCAGCTCAGTGAACTCTCTCTTCTGTCACCCCATCCATGTGTAACAGTGCCTCCAGAGTAGATGTGCAGAGGGAACATTGGGAACATACATCTTGACCGACATTAAGTATTTCCACATCTTTCTTCAAGTGGAGTACCTAAAGGACACTCCCACTGGCAATACGCTGGCACGTCTTTGCCAACAACACTGGGCACTGTCAAATATCTAAGGTTCTGGCAGCACTGTGGGTATGAAGCAATCACAGGAGCGTAACTCCCTTTACCTCGATGAACATCCTCTTCATGAATTTATTGGCCACTTGGGTTTTGTCTTAAGATCTCGCTTATTTTCTTTGCCTATTTTTCTATTTTCTAATGAGCTGCTCTTCCTGTTCTTTTTAAACCAGCTTGTTATCAACTGTGGATATACTTCACTATCATAAAAAAAAAGATAACACTATTTCAATTTTTAAAAAATCTAAGTGTTTCAATCACTTTATGGTGATATGAGTAACCAGTAATATTAATGAAATATAAAGAACTGCAAGAAAATGTTCAACAAATTAGTAAGGTGACCATTTTAGAAAAGAGCTTCAAAATCAGAAATGTGGCTTTGGAACAAAAACAGGCCAACATAGAAGAGAAGAAAAAGTCCAGAAACAAAATTTGGTATACCTAAAACTTTAATCTACAGGAAAAAACAGAACCCTAATCAATGGGGAAAAAGAAAGATGACTTTCATCTGATGTGCCTGGTACAGTTGGCTAACTACTTAGAAATAAAACTAGACTCTGATCCTTGATCATAAAGAATATAAAAAAAAAAAACTGGAAGCCTCCCCACCCCCGCAAAGGATTTCAGGCACTAAAAATAGAGACGCCATATGAAGAAGTAATTGGCAGATACTCCACATAAAAATTATGAATATCCACAGTAATGAAAAAGCATGAATGAAACTAAAAGACAAATGACAAACTGGGAATAAAGGCACACCACTTATGAAAGGCAAAGAGTGCTTTAAGTATACGGAGCCCTTACACCACAATTGGAAAAGCTTTCCATCCCAATAAAAAAAGGTGAGGGAACCAAGAAAGTAAATATTTTAAAACATATGAAAAAAAGTTCACCTTTACTAGTACATGAAAAAATGTATACAAAAGACTAGTATCAATCTGCACTTTGGGGACTTCCCTGGTGGTGCAGTGGTTGAGAATCCGCCTGCCAATGCAGGGACATGGGTTCTAGCCCTGGTCCAGGAGGATCCCACATGCCGCGGAGCAGCTAAGGCCATGCGCCACAACTACTAAGCCTGCGCTCTAGAGCCCGTGAGCCACAACCACTGAGCCCATGCACTCTAGTGCCCGTGCTCTGCAACAAAGAGAAGCCACTGCAATGAGAAGCCCCTGTACCACAACAAAGAGTAGCCCCCACTCGCCACAACTAGAGAAAGCCTGTGCACAGCAATGAAGACCCAACGCAGCCAAAAATAAATTTATATATTAAAAAAAATCTTCACTTTGATAAAGTTTCAAAAAGAAAGGTGATGAATTTCACCCAAGCCTAGAGGCCAAAATTCTTACAATCCAATCATAGAAATCCTCTGGAATCTTCCAAAAAGCTTCTATACTAATAAGTAAAATTAACAAGGTTGCTGGTTAGAAGGTCGGTATACAAAAATCAGTTGTATTTCTATATGTGAACAAGTGGAAGATGAAATATTAAAAAACCATACCACTTACAATAGCATCAAAAGTCATGAAATTCTTAAGGAAAATGTTTACCAAATATGTACCCCATCCAAACACTGAAGAACTAAGTAAATGGAAGGATTTAACATGTTCCTAGATGGGAAGACTTCAAAATGTTAAGATGTCAATCTGCCCCACAATGATCTATAAATTCAGTTCAATTCCACATAAAAACTCCAGGAGACTTTATTTATTTATTTTTAATTGATGTGTTGATTCTAAAATTTATAACGACATACAAAGCACTTAGAGTAGCCAAAAGAACTTTGAAAAACAAAAGTCAAATTGGAGGACTCACTACCAATTGCAAAACTAAGTATAAAGTTATAGTGTTCTTGGCATAAAGGATCAAAACATAAATCAGGGTACCAGGTAGAGCCCAGATGTCCAGACATATGTGGACAACCAATTTTTGACAAAGGTGCCAAGGCAATTCAATGGGAGAAAGGGAAATCTTTTCAGTGAATGGTGATAAACAACTAAATATCAACGTCAAAAAAAAAAAACAACAACCCTACACCTCATACAATACACAAAATATAATTTTAAAAGGAACCAAAGGGGTGCAGTGGTTAAGAATCCGCCTGCCAATGCAGGGGACACGGGTTTGATCCCTGGTCAGGGAAGATCCCACATGCCGCAGAGCAACTAAGCCCGTGCACCTAGAGCCCATGCTCCACAACAGGAGAAGCCACAACTCGCTGCAACTAGAGAAAGCGCGTGCACAGCAACAAAGACCCAACGCAGTCAAGAAAAAAAAAAAGAACCAAAGGGACTTTCCTGGCAGTCCAGTGGTTAAGACCCCGTGCTTCCACTGCAGGGGCACGGGTTCGATCCCTGGTTGCAGAACAAAGATTCCACGTGCTACACAGCATAACCGAAAACAACAAAAAAGAACCAAAGACCTAAATGTAAAACCTAGAACTATAAAACACACAGTAGGAAAATCTTTGTCGCCTTGGGGTAGACAAAGATTTGTTAGACAGGACACAAAAAGCATTAAATGATAGAAGAAAAAATTGATAAATTCAATCTCATTAAAATTGAAGATATCCAATCTTCAAAAGACATCATTAAAACAATGAAAAGGCAAGCTGTAGACTCGTAGAAAATATTCCTAATACATATATCTGACAAAGGACTTTATCCAGAATATATATGTCTTAAAACACAATAAGATAAGCAACCCAAAAAGCAGGGGAAATGTTGGACACCTCACAAAAGATGTAGAAATGATCCACAAGCACATAAAAAGATACCCAACTTCATTAGTCAACAGACAAATGCAAATCAAAACCATATTGAGATATCCACCTCAATAGCCAAAGTATGTTTTTTAAAATAACAATGTCAGGATATGGTGAAGATGTGTAAAAACTGAAACTTTCATTCATTGCAGGTAGGAGTCTAAGTGGTTAAATCATTATAGAAAACAGCCAATTCTCCTATAATTAATTATATACACTTCCCCATGACAATTTCACTCCTAGGTAATTGCCCAAGAGAAAGGAAAACATACATCCACAAAAAGACTTGTATATGAATGCTCATACAAACTTCATTCATAACAGCCAAAAGTGGAAGTGACCCAAATATTCACCAACAGGTCAATGGATAAGCCAACCGTGTGTGTGTGTGTGTGTGTGTGTGTGTGTGTGTGTGTGTGTTTTGGCCGCCCTGCGTGACTTATGGGATTTTAGTTCCCTGACCAGGGATTGAAGCCAGCCCTCGGCAGTGAGAGCATGGAGTCCTAACCACTGGACTACCAGGGAACTGCCCTGGATAAACCAACTGTGACGTACTTATACAATGGAATACTACTCAGCAATAAAAAGGGACAAACTACTGATACTGGGCTGAGTAAGAGAAGCCTGACACCAAGGACCACATACTATATGATCCCACTTATGTAAAATTTTAAAACAGGAAGAACAAATCTATTGTGACAAAAAGGAGATCAGTGCTGACATGGGCAGGAGAGCAAAGCTTTATTGCAAAAGGGCACAAGGGAACTTCTGGGGTGATGGAGATGTTTTGTATCTTGACTGGGTGATGGTTACATGTGTAGACACTTGTCAAAACTCTCTAAACTTTGCACTTAAAATAGGTATATGCAAATTATAGCTCAAAAAACAGATTAAAAGAAGTAAAAATATAGAGACCATTTTCGGTCATCATTATGGTGAAGATTAAAAAAATGTTAATATAAAAAATAAACAAATATGGAACAATTATACATAACTTATATATGTATATATGTCGTATTAAAATACCACCCAAGAGGGACTTCCCTGGTGGTGCAGTGGTTAAGAATCCGCCTACCAATGCAGGGGACACGGATTCGAGCCCTGGTCCGGGAAGATCCCACGTGCCGCGGAGCAACTAAGCCTGTGTGCCACAACTACCAAGCCCGCGAGCCACAACTACTGAGACCACGTGCCACAACTACTGAAGCCCGTGTGCCTAGAGCCCATGCTCCTCAACAAGAGAAGCCACGGCAATGAGAAGCCCGCACACCGCAACGAAGAGTAGCCCCCGCTCGCTGCAACTAGAGAATGCCCTCGTGCAGCAACGAAGACCCAATGTGGCCAAAAATAAATAAATAAATAATTTTATTAAAAAAAAAAAACACACACACAAAAAAACCACCTGAGACCCTTACCCCAGAGATCAGCGCTTACATGATCCATATGGGGAACACCACTTCAGGGCCCTCGATGTGACACATGGGGAAAGACAACCCTGCCTGGCACTCTCACCAAAACGTGTTACCTGAATCTCATCGTGAGTTAGAACCTATCTGAGCAGAGTCTGCCATTACAACTAATCTTCACTCTTCAGAACTATTGATGCCGTGACAAACACTGAAATTCTAAGGAGAAAATGTTGCACATACGACAACTAATAATTGGGAAGCACGATGCTCTATGACTATTATTTTAATGTTGAATTTCCAGAATGTAGTAACTGTATTATGGTTATGTAAGCAAATGCCCTTGCTTTTAGGAAATATGCTCCCTTGGCATGAACAAAGAGATAAAAGGGGAAGAATGTCTGCATATAACTCCCTAAAGATTCAGGAAAAAAAATGGGGGGGGGCGTTGGGGCTGAGACAGAGACAGAGTAAGAGAGAGAGAGAGTGAGGAGGGAGAGGGAGAGAGAGTGACAGAGAATGGGGGAATTAAAGTGAAGAGTATTTGCAGTATTTCTATTCTGGCAGTCTCCCCCAAGCTTGATATTAATGCGAAAGCAAAAGTTAAAAATAAAAAATAAATATAATATTTTAAAAATTTCTAAAGATGAATCCGTTTGGAACTGGGCTTCTCAAATTTGGATGTACATATCAATCACTCAAGCATCCTGGTAAAAAGGCACATTATGCCCCTGCAGGTCTGGGGTGGAGCCTGAGAGCCTACAGTTATCAGCCCTTAAGTGGCTTTACTGCTAGCCAGAGGCCAGTGTGGGGGAAGCCTGTCCAAGACAAGTTCCACAGAGTGGAAGACAAGCCTCAGGAAGCCACAGGCTCTCCTCACAAAGAACTTGATGCAGCAAAGAACTTGATGTTGGTCTTGAAGGGGGTAAGAATACACCACTCCAAAATATGCCACTTTGGCCTGAGGGCTGTTTTGAGCTGTAGGCAATGGAGAAACAGAAAGACTGCAGAAGAAGTACCCTCCCCCTACTTGCCTAAAGGCAGGGCGTAAATTTTCCTTTGTGAAGGACTCCTCCCCTCCTACCAGGGTGGGCAATGTGACTCTTAATAACCAGACAGAACTCTAGACTCTTTATCAGCCCAGAGACAGCATAACAAATTTAACTAAATAACCTTTATCTTCCATTAGTTTCCACATATAGCTACCTTCCCACAATTTACCAGCCCTTGAAGCTCAAAATCCTCTTTGTCTTGTCATTTCTCCATAAGTGTATTGCCTGTAGTTAAAATGGTATAATTCTCTGGGTCTGACTGCCTTCTAGTTTTCCTTTCATTTCTGTGAGGCACCCCATAGCCATATAAAATAAATATTTTTCACCTGTTAATCTTTTATCAGCTCGATTTGCAGTTTCCCAGCCACTGAACCTTAGAGAGTAGAAGAAAAAGTTTTTTTCCTCCCTGACTAGTCTCTTAATGAGAAAAAGATGGTAACTGCCACTATTGGTGAAATATGAAAGAAGTCAGTGCTCTAAGACAGCACTGCAGAGGTGTCTGGTTCTGAAGATTCTGAAGAAAAAACTGGCAGGTACATATTTTTCAAAACAGATATGGCTGTTTTTCCCCGTAAGTCTTGGATAGGTGTCTGTGAATCTACCCCAAACTGCGACAGGAACAAAACACGGCGGGCACGGATGTTCACAGCATCATGTAAGCAAACCCAAGTCCCAGGTCCCGGGAAATGGATCAATGATGCTCCAATCACTGACAATCTGACACAGCCACTTAGCAGGATACCCAGGGAGCTTTTATATCATATGGAGAAATGCTTACATACACACTGGAAACAAAGCATAAACACAGGACTCAATACAGCATATGATCCTAGAAAGGCACAAACAAAACAGCAAAGAAGGAAGTTCATCAAGACACTCAGAGATCTTCTCAGATAACTGGAAACATGTAATATCCTTTCACTTTCTAAATCTTGCCAATTTTTATAACAAGAATGGGTGGGGGAAATAAATATGTCCATTTAAAATTAAAGTTTCAGAGGAGACTTCTGCTGCCTTCTCAAAGATGGAGCAGACATACATTCCTTTAATTCCCCCCACTGAGTACAATTAAAACCCCAGGAAATTATATATTAAAAAAACACAGCAAACTCTCTGAAAGGTGGAAAGAGGAAGGCACACCAGCTAGGGACCTCAGACAATACAGCGAGGAACAACAGAGTGGTGAGTACCCTGGATTTTTCTTTCTGCCTCATATATCAAAACTTGAAGCTGAAGGAGCAGGTGACCCCAAAATACCAACAGGCACAGATGAAAATACAACCCTAACAAAAGCCTGTTCTCTCAGCCACAGGACCAGGAAAGTAGCTAGACAGACAATAACCACTCTAATCCAGCCAAGCACCACAAAAAAACATGGTCCCCAACCTCGCTCATGCTAGCAGAGAATGGGTGGGAGCCTAGACTCCCACCCTCACCGGGCTGCAATGAAGTGCCCCAGCACCCCCACTGGTGGTCTCAGAGAAGGCCAAGGCCAAGCAGAGAGCTGGGACTTCCATCCCTGCTGACTAGTAACAGTCCTTCCCCCACACCACCCCAACACAGACTGTATCAGTGGAGACCACATGGGGAGCTGGAACTCCCAACCCCCCTCAGAAGTCCAAGACATTTTCAAATGAATCAAAAAAAGGTACATGTGTGGACTTTCCTGATGGCACAGTGGTTAAGAATCCACCTGCCAATGCAGGGGACATGGGTTCAATCCCTGGTCCGGGAAGATCCCACCTGCCGCGGAGCAACTAAGCCCGTGCGCCACAACTACTGAAGCCCGAATGCCTAGAGCCGTGCTCCGCAACAAGAGAAGCCACCGCGATGAGAAGCCCGCGCACCACAATGAAGAGTAGCCCCCGCTTGAGGCAACTAGAGAAAACCCGTGCACAGCAATGAAGACCCAACGCTGCCAAAAAAAAAAAAAAAAAAGGTACATTTGCCAACAGCGGACTTATCCTAAAAGAATGGCTAAAGAAAATTCTCTAAACAGAAAGGAAACAATAAGAAAAGGAACTATGGAACATAAGAAAGGAAGAGAGGAAAAAGTTAAGTCAAAATATGAGCAAAGGCGATAGGCTATCCTCCTCCTTTTTAAGTTTTCTAAATAAATATTTGATAGTTGAAGCACCACTTATAACATTGTCTGACACGGTTGTAAATGTCTGACGTGGTTCTAAATGTATGTAGAGAAACTATTTAAATCAATTGTATTATAAAAGGAGGAGGGGGAGGGGATGTAAAGTTATGTATATTTAATACCTAGAGCAACTGAGACAGGAAGGAAGCGGGAAGGGCACAACCATTAAAAAAATGACACAACCATTAAGAAGAACAGGATACCACAAAAACCGGTTAGAACCTACTAGGCCCAAGATGGTGGAAGATCTGACTTCCAATGGACCTTGAGCCTCATTATATGCCCCTTGTAATACATCAGCATATGCTAAATGACACATCCACAGGCACATAACAGTTCTGAGGCCAACCATAAAAGGCC